>NC_135371.1:125621428-125926071 GCF_049243985.1 Paroedura picta
TGCCTTGAGGGTAAAGAAGAAGATGGAGGGAGATCTGAATGAAATGGAAATCCAGTTGAGCCATGCCAATCGCCAAGCTGCTGAGGCACTCAAGAACCTCAGGAACACACAAGGACAGCTGAAGGTATATTTAGGGAAATTTCAGGCTATTGCCCAAAAGGCCTTGATGCTATAATTACAAAGATTTAAAGACTCACAACAACCTTTTTCTGATAGGACACACAACTGCATTTGGATGATGCTGTGCGGAGCCAAGATGATCTGAAGGAGCAGGTGGCCATGGTTGAGCGCAGGGCTAACCTGATGCAGGCTGAGATTGAGGAGCTCCGAGCTGCTCTGGAACAGACAGAAAGGGGCAGGAAAGTGGCTGAGCAGGAGCTCCTGGATGCCAGCGAACGTGTGCAGCTCCTCCACACACAGGTCAGCTTCTAATGAACAGTGTACCCTTACAGGGCCCCTGAGAGCGAAGAACAGAGAATATGCAAGCCTTGTTCTAGAAAGCAACAATTGTGCTTGGTCAATAGGTTACAGATGCCATTTGCTCTTGAATATAATTCTCCCTTGCAAAGTATTACTGCTTGACAGTTAAGACCACCTTTTGTATTTAAGCAATAATGCTAAACATTTTCTTTCCCAAACAGAACACTAGCTTGATCAACACCAAGAAGAAGCTGGAAACAGACATTGCCCAAATCCAGGGTGAAGTGGAAGAGACTGTACAGGAAGCACGCAATGCGGAGGAGAAGGCCAAGAAGGCCATCACTGATGTGAGTTGGAGGAGTTGTTCTTTGAAATGTATATTGTGGTTTTCATGGCATGGCTGGTTTCTTGAACTGGGCCTATGTCCTTATTAATAGGCAGCCATGATGGCAGAGGAGCTGAAGAAGGAGCAAGACACCAGTGCCCACCTGGAGAGGATGAAGAAGAACCTTGAGCAGACTGTGAAGGACCTGCAGCACCGTCTTGATGAGGCAGAGCAGTTGGCTATGAAAGGTGGCAAGAAGCAACTCCAGAAACTGGAGGCTAGAGTGAGTAGCCACAGTAAACTGGTTCCTACCAGTAGAGGTCCATGAACTGAAAAAAGGAAGTACCATTTGGAAATACTATTCCACTTCTCAAAATCGCTCCCCCGGCATTCACTACATTCTCAGGAGTGTCAGCAGCTATTTCCACCCACCCACCCACCTCACCCCCAACTTCCTTTCCTCAATTCTCAGCTGCTCTCAAAATTCCATCCTTTTTGGAATGTTTTTATTTTTCATCAAGGAGGTTTAAAGAAGTTTTCCCCCTTTTCTTTTTTGATTGATTTACAAAATGTTGGGTTGGACCAAGACTAAACCTGAAATTTCCATCAATTCCTTTTTCCCTTGACAGACTCTCCTTATGTCATTTCTCAGGATCTCCAGGAGCAGCATTTTGTGGAGATCAGTGGGCTGGAGAGGCAGAAAAATACCCTTCTGCCATTAGGAAATTTAATTTGGATCCAACTCCATATTTTTTGGTATAGCAGGGGAAATCTCCCAAATAGACATAGACTCACATTGTATTTAAATGACTTGGGCTTTGTGGCCTTTACCATCCTTATGGGGGCTAGGTATTGTACTGTATGATATAGAGATGCTTATAATTTTGATATATAAGTTACAAGTGAAATCTTCCATTTCTACTTTCAGGTACGGGAACTAGAAGGAGAAATTGAGAATGAGCAGAAGCGTAGTGCTGATGCAGTTAAGGGTGTGCGCAAATATGAGAGACGGGTCAAAGAGTTGACCTACCAGGTGAGCACCGTAAAAGTTTACCCATACTAAACAGTCTAATGAAATTCTTAATCATTCAAAATATGCATTAATAACAGTGCAAAGAAAGCATAATAAAATACTTTTAAAATCATACTAATGGTTAAGGAGACGCATATATTTATATCCTACCATTACTGGGCAGTACACTACAATTTCATGAACCTGAAAATAAATGTCTGCCTAGAAGTAGAGTAATATAAATTACATACTGACCCATCTGTTTATTATCCCCCTTTCCCTTTTCCCACATAATTAATACAATCACTGTTAATACCCTGAAGAGAAAATGAAGAGAAAAAAAAAGAGAAAATGTGAAAATGTTAATACTATTCCACACTATGCTAGCCTTAATCCTACCTAATCCAAACCACCTCAATGGACCTTCCATCCTGAATAAACCACAATAATCTGCTTGCAATCAAGCCTCTAATTTACCTAATTCATTGTATTCCACCATAATCCCAAGCATATTGTACTCGTATCTTTTACTCATCCTTCTGTTGTAGAAAAATTAGGAAATATTGGACTGAGAGAAAAAATTAAATTACAGAAATTTAAATTGTCCTTTCCATTATCCAAATTTTATTCAGTCTGAGGAAGATCGGAAGAATGTTCTGAGGCTTCAAGACCTGGTGGATAAACTCCAGCTCAAAGTGAAAGCATACAAGAGACAATCTGAAGAATCTGTAAGTATTTCACAGGAAAATAATTGCATTTCAATTTAATTTAGCAAATTGTTATATCATGTTTGATTAATATGCTTGTGGATGGGCATGGGAGGGAAGGGGGTATGGTATAGCCTGATCTTGTCAAATCCCAGAAGCCAAGAACGGTCAGTATTGGATGGGCAACTACCAAGGAACACTCTGAAGAGGAAGGCAATAACAACCCACCTTTGCTTCTCACTTTCCTTGAAAGCAGCTTGACAACACTTATGGAGGTTGCCACTTCCATGTTATTTAAAACAGGATAGAGAAAGGGTGAATTTAAAAAATGGTTTTCAAGAGAGGTACCAACTTCAGTCATGAACCCAACAGTATTACTTAAATGGAGGGATGATCCTACAGTAAAATGGAAGAGATATAATTTATATAAACCTGGATTATTTCAGGACATCCCACAGTTTTCTGATAGCAAAGAACAAACAGAAAATCCCCACCCTCCTAGATGTTAATTCACAGGCAGTCGGGTATCATGGGCCCAAAGAACGACTTGCACACTTTTATTATGTTGACATAACATGGCTACAGCTCTTTATTTCACATAGGAGTGTTGGTCCCGGCATACAGCAAAGTTCTACAGGAGTGGTCAGCTGACCTCTCCCCTCCCCACTACCTAGATCCTAGTCCCATAAAGGGAATCCCCCCATCTCACAGCCAGAAGCACGGGCTCCTTTGCCACTAGGATTCCCTTTCAGCGAAGTGTCCAAGGTTCCTCTAGGGGCATACACCTCCATTGGGCCACCTTGGGCCACCTGGTGATGTGAGTCCCTGGCCTGCTCACCAAGAGTCAGGCCCCACTCACTCCAAGCCACCTCTTAGGAGACCCTCAAACCTGGGAGTCTAGGATGCAGGCCAGATCTCCTCCAAAACCTGACTCCCTCTATGCCATCCTGCAAGCTGTGATGACAGCAAAACAATCAAAATATAAAATTATAACACTGCAACCATCCAACAGAGAATAACCCATTATTAACAAAGAACCAGAATTAAGGGCAGGTGGATGGGAAACCATCTATCACTGCAGCTTCAGGCGAATGAGGCCAGGCCAGCACATATGGCACTATTTAACGGCCCGCCTCTTTGCTCCACCTCTCGTGCCTGACACCCAAGCATCAGGCCAACTTGACGTGCTCCTGCATGTCATCTTCCTGTGCTCCTCCTTTGTGCCTGCTCCTGCTGCCTGTCAATCAGCACCCCCGATGAGTCAGTGCCTTCTTTTAATATAGAGAAGAAAAATGGAATCTGAATTCTCGGTGTCAAGGCTGCAGCCATTTCCTGCTGCTAATAGATCTGAGTTTGCCATCTTTTCCCCTAGCCTCAATCTCTATGTAAACATGACTAGAAGTTCAAAACTGAAACTTTTCCTAGCAATGAGATATGTGAGTTGGGGGGGGGGGTGGACAGGGGAAAACAACACACCCAAATATGGGCATTACGGCATAAGGGCATATGAAGATCTTGCTGGATCACAGCTGTGCATACTGTTTCATACAGCAGCACTGGAACCATCCCATAAATGAAAGGTTTTATACGTATACAGTGAGATGAGACCCTAAAAATATACCGTATGGTACACTTTGCTTTCTTCTCCCTTTGTAAATGGATCTAATTTTTACACACTAAATGTGCATTGTTCTCAATTGCTCCAAATAAAACCCTCCTCAATTTTGAATGTATTTTATGTTACGGTTCCAAATGCCTTAGGGTGCCATTCTGATTTCTGTGTCCTCTTATGAATATATTCATGCAAGTCAGAACTCCAGAAAACCATGTATGCCTGAAGCATTTGATTAAAAGCAACATCATCTCATTAACTTTACAACTTCTATTAAAATACTTATGTTGAAATTTTTGTTTGACTGGATTGTGGATCCATCTACAGATATGACACCTACTTTGGGCAGCTACATTCTTCATTTATTGATTGTTTCATATAGACTGTCATTCTTTGTAAGCTTGTCATTGTCCAGTTGCTTAGCTTTACCCAACACTAGTGTCTCATGAAATTTTAAATTCTGCTAGCTCAGTTATACCTTGGAAGCTTACACACTAAATCCAATTCACTTACATTAAATTGACGTTATAAGTAATTATAAGTCATTTTAACATGAATTTCTTTAGCTTTATTTTGAGAAAAGCAAGATTGTCATTTGTTCTTACTGTTTAGGTTTAGGTAGCTGATTCCAATCTGTACTGTCACCTTAGCCCCCAAATGAAACAGAAGTAGAACAGGACAGACTTTGATTCTCACACTTTTTTTACCATCCTCAGGAGGAACAATCCAACCTCAGCCTCTCCAGGTTCCGCAAGATTCAGCATGAGCTGGAAGAGGCCGAAGAGAGGGCTGACATTGCAGAGTCCCAGGTTAACAAGCTGCGTGTGAAATCTCGTGATGCTGGGAAAGCAGTCAAAAGTGAAGAGTGAGCTTGCCTAGACGTGGAAGGTGAATGAAGAAATGCACAAAATGTGAAGATCTTTGTCACCTTGTTTTGTAATTATTGTTTATTCTGTCCTCAAGGGTCTAGGAAATAAAGATTGTAGAAACCTTTGCATACATAAAAATGTGTAAACTGTTTTTGTGACTCCTGTCCTTTCACACATTATGTTGGGCCAAATTCCTCAAGAGATAGCCTATCAGTCCTCAAACTGATAGAAGATGAAGACAAAGAAGATGAAGAAGAAGAGTTGGCTCTTATATGCCGCTTTTTTCTACCCAAAGGAGTCTCAAAATTGCTTACAATCACTTTCCCTTTCCTCTCCCCACAACAGACACCCTGTAATATAGGTGAGGCTAAGAGAGGCTGGCAGATACAATTAACTGAGGATTGGAGCCATTTGGCTATTATTCACAGTTATTCTTATAATTACATATTCTTCATGCCTCCTGGGTCAAATGTTACACATAAATAATCCCTTAACAAAGCCCAAGGTTTTTAGATCATACAAACTAAAACCATGTTCCAATGAAAGGGTGGCTCAGATTCTTTCTAATTATAAGTATACTTTTTGTTGACATGGGTATATTTTTTCTTTAGAATGTTCCTGTTCCTTCGCAAATGTCATTAATTTAGGGCTGGTGAAAAATCTACATTCTTCAAGTACAGCCAGTTCTAACTAGCAACTATTCCATGTCTTTAAAAACAAAAACAACAACAAATTATTTCACAAAGGAGTAGAAGAATAAGGGCTATACATAGAAGTAGAAGAATAAGGGTTACACATAGGAGTAGAAGAGTAGAACAATAAGGAGAAGGTCTGCCCCACTGATGCTTAGCAATCTTTTCCAGTATCTGCCTGAAGATGTTGATTCCGGAACACAGGAGCATCAGCAATTCCCCAAGCCCAAACGAAGACCAGGAAACAAGTTACAGGCCCCCACAGGTCTTCTCCCCCACAGTCCCCATGAAGCCCAAGAAACACTTCACAGGCTCCCACAAGTGAGAGTTCTAGGTCTGCTCCCAAGGGTACAAATAACCAGGTACTGGTAACTGGGGATTCCCTGCTGAGAAGCATAGAGGTCGAAGTGTGTAGACCAGACATTGTCTTGAGAGGTCTGCTGCTTACCTGTTGCATGCATCAAGGATGTCACAGAACAGCTGGACAGGCTCATCAAGCCCACAGATCGTTACCTCTTCCTTCTCATCCATGTAGGAACAAATGATACTGCCCAGCACAGCATGGAATGTATTAAGAAAAACATTGTGGGGGGGAAAGTAGTTTCAAGTGATGCTTACCAATAGTTAAGCAAATCTGGTCTGGATTCTTGGAATTTCGTGAGTGGAATGGGGACATATAGCCAGACAAAGTAGAATTGTCCAGGAGAAAAGTTTGGAAAGCAGCGGAGCAGCTCGTTGAATCCTTTGGTGGACATGTAATCTGCTTCCAGGACATTAGTTTTCAGCTACTGTTCTCTATGGCGGAGGTCGTCAACCCCCGGTCTGCGGCTCGGGACCGGGCTGTGAAGGCCTCGGTACCAGGCCACTGCCGGCCATGCCTGCCTCTCCCCCCTCCACGCAGCAAGAGGTTCGCTAGGCCACACTCCCAGCCCGGCTAGCTTCTCGCTGCGAGGGGGGAGGAGAGGCAGGTGTGGCCACCGGCAACTTCGCATGCACATTAGCGCCCCCTGCTAGCACAAATGCGTGTGTGCGGCAACTCTGCAATATCCAGCTTTTTGCAGACTCTGGCCATGCAAAAGTCCCATTCATAAAAAGATCTTTCCAAGCTCAAGCTCTTTCTGCATACCTATTTGCTCTAACTCCGAGGAAGAAATCTTAAAGCTCAACCCACTTAGCACCCATCTTAGCAAAAAGAAAGACATATCATAAAGATATTCTCCATTGCCCCAAACGCCCTGCATACTTGCTCCCAAACTAGTGAGAAAATAAATAAATAAAATGCTTTAAGAACATTTCTCTGCAATTCTAGAGTCCTTTTTAAAAAAATCTATGTGTTTAGCAAAAAAGAAACAAAAAGGAGAGTCTGCTACAAAAGCCTGATTTCATTTTTCCTCCATTCCAATTCCTCCCAGCCTCCGAGAAGCAACCAGCTGCTTAGAAAAACTTTGCCTCTGATCAGCTTTTCCCTGTGCCAGGGAGGGGGTGGAGAGGGGAGGCCGGAAGTAAGGGCAACTTGCCTTCAGGTCTCCTGGCAAGTCGGCCAATGCAGAGGGAGTCCTGGGCCAGGAGACGGGGCTGGCCTAAGGGCAGAGGCGTCTAACTTTCGGCAAGGAGATGAGTGCTTTGCTGCGCTGCGCTATGGGCACAAAAGCCTCTCCCCTGCAGCGTAGCACTAGCTGTGCCAGCCCCAGGAGCAATCGTGCTGCTAGGGGGGGGGAGGCACGCCCACTGGTACACTGGTGCCTCCCTCAAGGCTGTACATGGCCTTTGCTACCACTTCCCGTTAGTGCTACTTTCAATATGGTTTATGTGGTGTTATCCAAATTACTCATACATGTGCATCCCTATAGCTAGCAAAAGTGTCCTTCTGCTTGAGCAAGCTTGGTGTAGAGAGCCAGCTTGGTGTAGTGGTTAGGAGCGCAGATTTCTAATCTGGCAAGCCAGGTTTGATTTTCCATTCCCCCACATGCAGCTAGATGGATGACTTTGGGCTCACCACAGCCCTGATGAAGCTATTCTGACTGAGCAGTAATATCAGGGCTCTCTCAGCCTCAATCTGAGACTCCTTCAGGTATAGAAAAGCAGCATATAAGAGCCAACTCTTCTTCTTCTAGTAAAGAGAAGTATTGTGAAGTATTCATTATGGAAAATGTAAGCCTATGTCTACCAAGGTTGAGATACAGACCAACAAAGGGGGAGAGAGGTAATAAGTTTCTTAAGCAAGAAAATAAATTGATAAAATTAACAGAAAGGTTATTATTATTTATTAATTTATTACATGGGACGTGTGTAATATGGACAGGAGACCTTAAGATTGTCTAGCTGCCAGGCAAGAGACGTTCAGAGGTGATTTGCCATTGCCTGCCCCTGCAAAAGAAGAAAAACTATTTTCTACAATGTACACTCACCCCATAAAAATCCTTTTCAAATTAGCTCATCTCCAGAGAGATGGATTTTTCATCATTCCCATTCCCACATTCCAATGCTGACACCTTCCCCCTCCCCAGTCTTAGCAAAAATGTATAAAAAGTCATACCTCGGTCCATCCAGTTCATGGTAGATTCTGTTTTTTTTTTCTTTCTTTCTTTTTTGTTTCTGAGGTCATCTTTCCAAGTGCTAGCCAGGCCCGCCCTGCTTAGCGTCTGAGATCTGACAGGATCAGACTTTCCTGGGCTATCCAGATCATTAACAGAAAGAGAGCCAAATTAAGGCAGGTAAATAAAAAAGAGATGCTACAGAAAGAAAATAAATGCACATGTTAAGTATAGATACAGTTTAAACTCTGAAACAGAATATGGCCATAGTAAGTGAGCTGGAGTTTCATGATTTTGACTACCTATGATATATCAAGCTTTATGTGCTGTATTATTTCCTTTTTTAACTGAACTGAACTCAGGGCCATTCCGCACCAGGATCTATGTAGCAAATTGGTTGCGGAATGAAAAAATGCCATTTTAAATAGTGGAATTCATCGTTATGCATACTTTCCTTTGTAGTGGAATCCAGTTGCTTTTCTATCGTTTCCCACAGGGTTCCGTTCTCAGCAAAAATCGCTAGCCAGGAAGCGATATTGCCGAGCTTTGTCCCGCCCCTGGCCGTCAATCAAATGAGCAGCCAATGGGCGGCCATTATCATGCTCCCAAACAGCCCCTTTCCCTTTAAGGAAGGTTTAAAAAAAAACACGTTGCAACGAATCTGCATTGATTCGTTGCAGCGGAGAGACCCATCTAGCTAGCAGGTGGTGTTTGAGCTGCCGTTTCATCGTTGCCATGCTTCCCCCGAGTGAACCCCCCCCCCGCATGGGCGCGATTTTCGGTCAAAAATAGAGTGAAAAATAAAGGGAAAATAAACCAGCAAACGGGGCTGTGTGTTGGTTGGTGCTTCGTGACTTTAAACAGATCTGGGGAGGGACTGCAGCCGGGGAAGCCTCGCTGGGTAAACGAAGGCTCGCCGGTACGTTGATCTCCGCTCGCTCTGAGAAAAAAAATGGCGATCACTTCACTGGAAGATCAGAGGAGAGAGCCAGGGGGATGGACTTTGCAGAAACTGCAACAATGGTAACTCACAGAACTTTACCGCTAGTGTTGCAGATTGGTTGCAAGAGTGTAGTGCTTTCCGGAGGGTGAATCCACTTTTTGGGATTCCCCTGAAAGCTCTACAATGAAGCGGCTTTTGCGGATCAGTTTCAGGAGTGTTGCAGATTGTCAACGACGTTGTGCATAACAGCAAATCAGTAGCGATTTCAATTTGCAACCATTGTGCAATTTTGAACGAGTGCGGAATGGCCCTCAGTTTAACTGAAGACCAAATCCACTGGTGAGCTTGGCATGGAAGGAGACATTTTAAATAAGAAGGAAGTCCCATCTAGAATGTCCAGAGAAAGCGGGGTGAGTGTGCGAGATTTGAATCAAGAAGGTGCCGAGCAAGGAGAAGAGACTCCATTGTCTGATACCAAAGTATGCAAGAATATAACACCGAAGGGGAAATAAAGATACCCTTTGAGGCCAATGTACTAATACTGAATAAGTCAGCTGATGAGGGAACAGTACACAGAGATTTATGAGATAGTGTCACCTTCTCAGTCTTATCACTGAAAACGTTATCTTGGAACATCGCAGGCTGTGAACAGAACACATCATACCATGGAATCCTTGATTTTCTATATTCAACCCATATATTGCTTCTGCAAAAGACTTAGGTTAAGGGGTTTTGTTATTTTTAAGTTGATGGCTTCTATTCATTTTATCTTCCTGCTGTGGGTACTGTGGGATGACTGCCTGATCACTAAATCCATGGACTTGGCGTAGTGATTAGGAGTGCTGACTGCAAATCGGGCAAGCCGGGTTTGATTCCCCACTCCACAGCACTAATGAAGCTGTTCTGACTGAGCAGTAATATCACGGCTCTCTCAGCCTCACCCACCTCACAGGGTGTCGGTTGTGGGGAGAGGAAAGGGAAGGGGATTGTAAGCCATTTTGAGACTCCTGGCAGAGAAAAGTGGCATATAAGAACCAACTTAAAAATAACTCAGATGGAACCCATGGGAATTAATGCTATGTTTGATATCAATCTCTCCTCACCTTTTTGCTGTCTCCCCTTTGTCTGCCTTCTTTTTGAATGTCTTACCCTCCTCACCTGCTGCTGGAAGAGACTGAAGAGAGCAACATGCCTTATACACATCACATTTCCACCTGTCAATCAATTCAGGCAACCAATCCCCTTCCTCCATATTCTGACACAATTTAAAGGTCCAATGATGCCCGCTAATTTTTCTTTTTAATTCATACTTCTCTGTTGCAATGCCTATGCATAGAATCATGGGTGCAAAGTGCGTTTGAATGCCACCCCTTATGGGATCATGAGTAGGCTTGTGCACAAAGGGCCTGATTGGGCCGCTTTGGCTTCAGAACCCATGGAAGTCAATGGCACCACAGGCTATAATGGGAATGTCAGCATTCCCGTTATAGACCCTGCCTTTCCTGGGGCCTGTGGGGTAGCGTTTGAGGTGCAGCCTCCAAACTTTCAGGTTAGCTCTGGGAGGCTCTTCCCTGACTCCCCTCCGAATGTACAAATTACTGGTCTAAGGAGTCCATGTCTAGGGGCTCCCGAAGAGTGTGCCCCATCCCTCCATTATGTCCAATGGAGACGAGTCTCCATTGGAGAGTTACATTTTATTGAATGAAATATTCTTTTCTTTATGGCATCGCCTACACGCATGTCCATCTATTTGTTGCTCCAGGAAGTTTGCCATTTTTAAAAAAGTAATTCTCATCCCCAGAAACAAAGGAGAGGGAGGTGGGAATGAGGATCAGATGCTACAGACAACTTTACCGCCTTTGAGCCTCCATACCTTACCTCTGCTGGTTGCCTGTTGGTTGCTCTCCAGTCGCTAGCGCTTTTTAGGGTGGTGAATCCATTTTTGGAATTCCCAAAGAAGTGCTTTAAAGCAGTCAGCGGGCCAGACGCAGAATGTGGGTGATGTCATGTGAAGGGGCCAGAATATTCAGCTTGCATTTGACTGACATGACACTACATTTAAAGGGTCTGGAAATCCCCACAATTTGGAAGATTACTGGTCAAATATTATAAGGCAAAGATTATACTGTCAGGAGATTTTAAGTCTGTATGAAGAAAAGCATTTTTGGGTAGAGGTGTGAACTGAGTAAAACCTTCACCAAAAGTTTTTTTTTTTAATTCCTCTGGGCAGAGAGCAGGCAGGAGGTATGGAAGGCAGCTCAACTGCTTTTCAGTCTCAAACCTCAGCAGCCTTTTAAGATAAGCAAATGGGTCTAGCAAGAGAGAAAGGGATGGTCAAGCTCCTTTATCTTCCCAAGCCAAGCGGGAACAGAGATTAGACAGTACTAGGAGGACTTTAGGAAGAAACTACCGTAGACTTCAGGAAAAGCTTATTTAACCCAGCCAGACCAGGACTGATTCCATTGTGGATCCTGCTGAACTCCATTGGGAAAGCTCAGAGCAGGGAGGGGAGCCAAGCACAGCAGGAGTCTCTTTCTTTTCTTGATCTGGGGAGAGGGAAGGAATGGAGACAGCAGAGGAGGAATAATAAATCCAAGAGGCAAATCTCTGCTGAGATAAGTTAGGGCTTCTGGAGCACAGTCACTTTAAGACAACCCTTGCAACTGGGAATCAGGAAGTCTTTGAACTGACACCCTGACCAATCAGGGAAAACTGCTTGGCTCCAAGGCATGGAACAGTGAGTTAGTTTGAAAAAAGCAAAAATATGCACATTTACTCATAGTGGTTTTTTAAATATCAAGGCTTATATCTGCTCCAGGATATCGTGGGGGGAAGGTAGGGTCACGATGAATCAGTCATGCATGTTGCAGAGGGAAAATTTAAAAGTCCCAAAATCAAAAAGAAATCAAATTCAGTGTAGACTTTTGGGTTTTAGTTGATATGGGTGTGGGTAAAAAGCCCTGTGTAGACTACACCCTGGACACTGGGTGGAGAAAAGATCAAAGTCCTCGGAGCAAGCCCTCTTTTGTGCTTATTCCACTGAGTCAGGCAGCTGTGATCTGAAGGAGGCAGCCATTGCCATGTGCTTGCCTCCACACCTGAAAGAAGCTTAAAGGTTATAGAACTCCTGTAAAAGATCTGTATCTTTCTAGGTTGGCTTTGCTTGGTTTTTAGGCGGGATTTTATTGTATTAGGGAGGGTTTACCGGGATTTTATTGAATGTGATCCACCACGAGCCTCACGAGAGTGGTGGGCTATAAGTCCAACAAATAAATAAATCATATAATATAAATAATAAATAATACGCTAAGGAGCCTGCCTTATATTTAACAACCAATAGGGCATGTCTAGAGGGAGGGACAGGGGAACTCAGTTTTACCCTTTTTTCTTTTTCTATCCTTTACTCCATTTGAAGTATGCTTGTGAACAGTTTTAAAAAATAAGTGCTTTATAACTTTTGATCCTAATAGTGATTCCCTGTGCCACATAGGCCTCCCACCGTCTTGGGCATGCTATTTTAAAAGGAGCACCAGGAGGAAAAGGAGGGCAGTCAGCTGGCAAGTGGCCACTCTCCCAACGGGCACCAGTAATGGGAGGCACAGAGGCAAGGCCTCAGAACTTGGAATGGGAAGCTGCAAGTCCTGTCTCTCCCAATGCTCAGTTCCTACAAAGGTCAGGTGGTAGCAGCAGATGGACAGAGAAAAAGCCCCTCCTGGTGTTGGAAAAACCTTGGAGGTCAGGGTGAACCTGGGCCTGCAGCTCAGAGCTGCAGCTCATGTTGGTGATAGCACTTTAAGAGATAAGGATGATGATTTAAATATGGACCTCTATAATAAGAAAAGGAGAATAAAAGATCTTCACGTTATCAGAAATGGAATAATTCTTCACCGACTAAATTTCATATAATAATACTAAACAGCAAGATGGAAGGTGATGAGCAAGGTGTTAATTACCTATTTTAGTCAGAGGGGAGCAAGTGTTAAACCTTGACCTTTATTACGATGATTCACCTTTGTTGATTGTATATTATGGTTTTAAATTTTAATGACTATTTCATGGTCTTAATGTGTATGATGGCCATTTTATGCTATGCTATGTTGCACTGTTTTTTTTAGTGTTGCTTGCTATGACTGGGGGTTAGTGCAGTAAACTTGACTTGATATTCAACTGGAGATAGCAGTGAAGCAGAATGAGCAGAAGAAGCCAGACCTGCTAATTACCCTGGAAGAAGTAGAGGTGGACGTGGATAGTTAATTTAAGAGCTTACTTAAAATTTACTATTGATGGCATGTATTCCTGCCCACCAGAGACAGCTCAGTGACAAATTCAGAACAGGACAGCACAGATTTGAAAGTATGTTTGCCCAGATTGCTCTTTGAACTATTATTCCGTAGTCTTATAATGGCTGTGCCAGTTTTTGCCGCCAAAATCTTTACAAGCAGCAGATTTTACCAAAGCTAGTTGGTATATCCTGAAATCTTTGCCTTCCAGCTGGACAGGAAAGCAGAAATCATCCAGTCTATACTCAACTGAAGTCTTAGAAGGATTTTTAGTGCCATCTGCTGGCTAGTAATGGAATGCATAATTAAATTAAAAATTGCTCATCAGCTGCATATTGCAAAGAGCTCCAGGCAGGGCAAGTCAAAGCGAGAACCAAAAAGGTTAGGGTTATAATCAATCTTAGAAAAATATAAACAGATTATTATAAGAGCTCAAATGTTTAAAAAAACATAAAAGAACTTGGCACACATTTTAAAAAATCTAAGTGTGTATGCCAATAATGCCAAAAAGTTAAATCCTGGGAGTGAAAAAAAGCTAATTATGTTTTCCCCATATAATTAAGAGGCTAGAATTGGCTGACAGGGTAGATATGTAAGATTCACTGGAACTGACAGGAGGAGCCTTTTACTATTTACCATTTTCATTTGTTTTAATAAAAATAATCTATATTTGTATTTTATTCATTTGAAAAAAGATTGATTCAGAACATTTTGAAAGTTTTCTTTTTACAAGTTATAGTTATAAACTCATATTGTTTCATTCCCAATTAGGAAGAATCGAATTGTTGTTGCTGTTAGGTGCGAAGTTGTATCCGACCCATCACGACCCCATGGACAATGATCCTCCAGGCCTTCCTGTCCTCTACCATTCCCCGGAGTCCATTTAAGTTTGCACCTACTGCTTCAGTGACTCCATCCAGCCACCTCATTCTCTGTCGTCCCCTTCTTCTTTTGCCCTCCATCGCTCCCAGCATTAGGCTCTTCTCCAGGGAGTCCTTCCTTCTCATGAGGTGGCCAAAGTATTTGAGTTTCATCTTCAGGATCTGGCCTTCTAAAGAGCAGTCCAGGCTGATCTCCTCTAGGACTGACCGGTTTGTTCGCCTTGCAGTCCAAGGGACTCGCAAGAGTCTTCTCCAGCACCAGAGTTCAAAAGCCTCAATTCTTTGATGCTCGGCCTTCCTTATGGTCCAACTTTCACAGCCATACATTGCAACTGGGAAGACCATAGCCTTGACTAGACGCACTTTTGTTGGCAGGGTGATGTCTCTGCTTTTTAGGATGCTGTCTAGATTTGCCACATCTTTCCTCCCTAGGAGCGTCTTTTAATTTCTTTGCTGCAGTCTCCATCTGCAGTGATCTTGGAGCCCAGGAAAATAAAATCTGTCACTACCTCCATTTCTTCCCCATCTATTTGAAAGGAATTGAGAGGGCCGGATGCCATGATCTTCGTTTTCTTGATGTTGAACGAATCGAGTATATGCTCCTAAATGATTTTTTTTTGCTTTTGTTCAGTGCACTGTGTTTTTCATATAGACAAATGCTGTTTGTAACCTACAGCTGACCCAAAACCAAAATTTGAAAACAAACCACATTCAATATAATATTTTTATAGGGACCAACTACAATGACATGAAACAGTGTGCAAGCTTTTGAGTTCCTCAGAACTCTTCTTGGGCCTAGATGTGATAAAATTAGAAAGAAGTGTGGTGTGGGAGGGGGGGAGAAGTTGTTCTAGTCAGTTACTAGAAAAGCCTCACTCACATCTATGTGTGTCAGGAGACATGTGTTAAGTGGGGAATGACTAGCATGAGGTCAGGTAACTTTAGTGAAGGAACAAATTGCCTTTGATTACCAGGTAATTGAACCCTTAGGAACTGGAGGCAGACAACAGCTAGTAAAATAAAATAAAATAATATGCACTTTTTACTTAAAAATAAAATAAACAGACATAGACAAAAAAGCTAGGAAAATAAGAGGGGAAATGAATAGCATCCAGGAAAGCAGGTCAAGGAAAGAGATATTTATTTACCAATCCTGAAGAAGGAGAGAAGGCAGAGCAAAGTGACACGATGAAACAGCAAAGTGAAGGGCAACCAGGATGGATCTGGGATTCCAGAGTGGCAAGGCAATGATTTTTATACCCTGTGAGAGGGGTGGATGTGCTTGAAACTGCAAGCACTCAAGATGAATTGTCTCAGGGTTGAGACGATAGAGAAGTGGGTGCTGATGGGCTCAGGTGATGGCTCAGGATGGCCATTAGTGACTAGTTATGCATGGGGCATAAAGGCCAGGCTGATGGCAACTGGATCCTACTGCAGGCAACAGGGCTAATCCCCGCATATGCCCAACGTCAGAGCCATCCAGGCTTCCTCCTGGCCCTGGCCTGAATCAGGGCCTTGGATGGCCGGCAGCAGGGGAACATGGATTTTTCTGTGTTCCCTGTCTTGCGGTGGTGGCCAGTAGAGGCCCAGCCAGGACAGACCCGTGTGTAAGCAAAGAGCCAGGCCTCTGAGTCTCAGCTCCATCCCCATACCTACAGTGTCCCTGCAGGGACACAAAATGCCCCATTTGGCTTTTCTGTGCTGCAGAGCCTAATGGAGCGCTTCTATACCCCCACAATGGTGGGATAGCAACATGCCGCTATTCCACCATCCTGCAGTAGGATCCCGTGCCCCTCTGCCCCCACTGTGAGGCGCAGTGGACTTTTCCCACCCCAGAGTTGTGTGTCCACACAACCGATAGGAATGCCCCACTGCAGCATGCCCCACCACTCGGAATCGGCAGTGGCATAGCACAACCAACTGCTGAACATGGCTCTGTCAATGGCTCTGAAGAAAGGAAGCCACCAGGGCACAATGGAAAGGTTCTAGGGGCCTCTACAGCTGGGTGGGGAAGAAGATTCCCCCTGGCAGAGTGGCCCGAGAGATTCACAAAGAGCTCAGTCAAGACAGCCCTAGGCAAAACAGACTCTGCCAGCCACTTGATCAGCAATACAATGGAGCAGCGGAGAAAGGAAGCGGAACAAGTTGAAGGTTGCAGCTGTCAGGTTGAACCAGTGACTTTGGTTATGCTGAAATGTAGAATGGCCAAGCCTGCATTCTGGCTGACAAGAGAACATTGAATATGGCTTAGCATAAGCCTAAACTGATGGGGGATATCATGGAAGGGGCTTGAGAAATTACCAAGCTCGAACCCCTTCTAATCGCCCCCTCTCTCGAGCCACTAGGGTGGAGGCAAGGGTAAACAACCCACCTCTGACACTGATGCTGTGCAATGCCAGGTCAATTAATAACAAAGCCTCCACTCTGCAAGCTTACTTTGCAGAGCAGGGGGTAGACCTGGCATGCGTGACGGAAACCTGGTCCAGAAATGGTGAAACAGTCCCTCTCAAAGAGCTGGCCCCTGCCGGGTTCTCTGTACTCCATCAGTCACGGATCGTGGGGCGGAGTGGAGGAATGGGAATCCTGATCCGTAATAACATCTCCTTCAGGGCTTTCCCTCCACCGACAATCCCAGGAATTGAGTGTGTTGGCCTCGGGTGGGGCACAACTGAGAGCATGGCAATCTGGCTGGTGTATCGTGCACCCAATGCACCTCCAGATGCCCTGCCTGTCCTGCTCGAGGCAGCCGCTGGCTGGACACTACAGTTCCCCAGACAGGTTGAGACCAGACGGACTTCTTTAGGGCCAGGGATCCTTAGCTGATTGGAGGCAGTAGAGCGTAGAGTTCTTTTGGGGGCATAGGCAGGGAGATGGTCCCTCAGGTACACTGGGCCCTGACCGCGTATGGCCTTGAAGGTAATTACCAGAACCTTTAGTCTGATCCGGAATTCAACTGGTAACCATTGCAGCTGATGGAGAATAGGCCGGATATGGGACCTCCACGGTGTTGCCGTGAGGATCCTGGCTGCTGCATTTTGAACTAGTTGTAGTTTCTGAGTCAGGGCTAAGGGCAGGCCTGCGTAGAGTGAGTTACAAAAGTCCAGTCTAGAGGTGACCGTTGCATGGATAACTGTGGCTAGGTGTTCCGGGGCCAGGTAGGGCACTAGTAGTTTGGCTTGGCGGAGATGGTAGAATGCCAGCTGTGCTACCTTTGTGATCTGGGCCTCCATTGTGAGGGAGGCGTCCAGAATCACACCTAGGTTCCTGGCGGAGTGAGCTGTAGAGAGCTACACGCCATCCAGGGTAGGCAGGCGCACTTCCTCGCATGGGCCCTTCCTACCTAGCCACAGGACCTCTGTCTTTGAAGGATTGAGCTTCAGACGACTCTTCTTGAGCCATCTCGTCACTGCTTCCAGGCAGCTGGCTAATGCTTCTGGGGGAGAGTCAGGGCGGCCATCCATCAGGAGGAAGAGCTGGGTGTCATCTGCATATTGATGGCAACCCAGCCCAAACCTCCATACCAGCTGTGCGAGAGGGCGCATGAAGTTGTTGAATAGGATAGGAGAGAGGACCGCTCCTTGTGGGATTCCACAAGTAAGTTGCCGGCAGCCTGATGTTTTCTCTCCTATTGCAACCCTCTGTCCACGATCCTGGAGGAAGGAGATCAGCCATTGAAGGGCTGTCCCTTGTATTCCAGCATCGATGAGGCGGTGAGCTAGAAGCTCGTGATCGACTGTGTCGAACACTGCTGAGAGGTCTAATAATATCAGCAGTGCTGACCCGCCTCGATCCAACTGGCGACGGAGGTCGTCCGTCAGGGCGACTAGCGCTGTCTCTACCCCATGGCCAGGCCGGAAGCCTGACTGGGATGGGTCTAGGACCGAAGCTTCTTCCAGGTATTCTGTCAGTTGGTTTGCGACTGCCCTTTCTATCATCTTGCCCAGAAACGCTAAGTGTGAGATGGGCCTGTAGTTGTTAGGCTCTTGTGGGTTTAGATATGTTTTTTTCAACAGTGGACGTACCACAGCCTCTTTCAAACCCTCCGGGAATTCTCCTGTTGTTAGAGATAGGTTGATTATCTCCCGGAGGGGGCCCATTATCTTTATGCCAGCTGTTTTCAAGAGCCAGGATGGGCAAGGATCTAGTGGGCATGTAGTTGGTCTTGTTGTCGCTAGAATCCTGTCCACTTCGGTCAGCGTGAGTCGTCTGAAGTTACTCATAGTTTTCTCCAAAGACGGCCAAGGGGCCTCTAGTTCACTTTTTGTATCTAAGGTTGGAGGGAGGTCGTGGTGGAGTGTCGAGATTTTGTCCGCAAAATGACTCGCGAATGCCTCACAGCTGATGTCCAATTGGCTACTGTTTTGTTGCCCTTCAATCAGGGCAGTGAGGGATGGAATTACCTTAAACAATTGAGCTGGGCGTGAGTCTGCAGATGCAATGATAGCCGAGTAAAAATTGCGTTTTACTGACTTCACCGCCATCTCATAGGCTTTCATCTGCATTCTATAGGATGTTCTCGAGGCTTCGTCATGAGTCTTCCTCCAAACTCGCTCTAGCCGTCTCAGTTCCCGTTTCTTGTCGCGAAGCTCCTCGGTGTACCAGGGAGCTCGCTTGAGACGGGGCTGGAGAGGGCGTCGGGGAGCTATCTCATCAATGGCAGTCAGCAGTCTGTTATGCCAGTCACTGACCAGGCCATTGAGAGAAGTGCCGGGAGGCATTGGTTCCCGCAGAGCATTCCGGAATCCTATTGGATCCATAAGTCTCCGTGGGCGAGCTAAAATTTGCTCGGCACCCAACTGAGGAGGTGGTGGGAGCCTTAGCCGAGCCTTTAGAGCATAGTGGTCTGACCATGGCACGGCTGTTGTTATGACCAGATCCACATCCAAACCTGCGCCGAAAATAAGATCCAGGCTGTGACCTGCTTGATGGGTGGGGCCAACAACAAATTGCGAGAGCCCTAGTGTTGCCATGGATGACACTAGGTCCTGTCCAGTTCTAGAGGACAGTAGCTCAGCATGGACGTTAAAGTCCCCCAGGACTAGTAGACTGGAGAACTGTAGCGTCCAGACCGCCACCGCCTCTAGCAGGGCAGGCAGGGCATCTGGCGGTGCATTGGGCGCGCGGTACACTAGCCAGATGGCCACGCTCTCGGTTGATCCCCATCTGAGGCCAACACATTCAATGCCTGGTATTGACGGCGTAGGAAGGGTTCTAAAGGAGAAAGCCTCTCGCGTTAGGATTGCCACCCCTCCTTCCCACCCCGCTGTCCGGGACTGATGGAGGACAGAAAACCCAGCAGGGGCTACATCTTTGAGAGCAACCGTTTTCCCCTCCCTGGTCCAGGTTTCTGTCACGCACGCCAGGTCCGTTCTTTGCTCTACAAAGTGGTTTTGCAGCGTAGAGGTTTTGTTGTTTATTGACCTGGCATTGCACAGCACCAGTGTCAGAGGCGGGTTGTTTACCTTTGCCTCCACCCTAGTGTCATGAGGGATGGGGCGGAGTCTGGAGGGGGCTCGAGTATGGTTGGTTTTCGGCCCCCTTGGTTTGATGTATCTCCGCCATCCGCTGTCCCTGCCTTTGCCCCTTATTATTGGGACCCCTGACCCTATCAAGGCCCCTGCTTTTTCTCCTTCCTCGGTTTTGCTAGGCATTATGAGCTCTATGGACACTGTTGGTTCAATTCTTAGTTCTATGGTTTGGCTGGGGTTGATTGTTGAACCCCGGTTCTGTCTGTGTGTGTGGGTTATGTATCTGTGGGAGGTTGGCCCTGATCGCTAATTACAGCCTCTCATGGCTTTCTGGTTCCACTTGTGTGTAGTTATGTGCTGGGTGTAGGGTGTGTGTCGTTGTGGGTGCCTGGAGGGGTGGTCCCGATCGCCTGTTGTGGCACCTCAGGGTTGCCCAGTCCAGGGGTGTGTGTTGTATCAGTGGCCTGAGTGTTATTTCCTGTTGGATAGTGGTTGGAAGTTGTGGATTAGGTGGTGGCTAGTTGGCAGTTTGGGTTGTTTGGTGAGTGGAGGGTAGTTGATAGGTTGGTTGGATTAATTGCTTCGGCTGGGTTCAAGTAACTTGATTTTTTGGAATTTAATTGTTTTGGGTAGGTTGTGGTAGAGTTTAGATTGTTGGGGTGGGGGTTGGTTTTTGGGGGGGGGCGGTATTGGGTTAGAATAGATTAATTGATAGTGGTTGAGTGTATATGGTGGGTGGGCAGGTGTTAATTTAGTGTGAAATCAATCAGGATTAGTTGATTGTATTGGTTTGGGTAGATCTGTTGGTGGCAATTTGTTGTTTTGGCTGGGTAGGGGGTGTTGGTTAATTTGGTTTGGTTGGGTAGATGGGTGGGAGGAGAAGTTAATTTAATTTGGAGTCTGTTCAGTGTGGGTTGGTAGTTGGTGAAGGGAACTCTTCTTATTTCTCTCCTGTCTCTCTCTTCCCTCTTTTTCCTTTTTCCCCTTCCCCCTTGTTTTTCTTTTCTTTTTCCCCTCTCTCCTCGTTTTCTCCTTCTTTCCCCCCTCCCCTCTTTTTTGGTCCTTCTTTCCCCTCTTCCCTTCCTTTTCCCTTCTTCCCCTCCCCTCTCCCCCCCCCTTTTTCCTTTCTTCCCCCCGCCCCCTCTTTCCTGTGCATAACACAATGTTACCATCTAATTTTTTGCCGTTGCTGGTAGTTTGGTCGGTGTCTTCTTTTTCACTCTCTGTCATCTCCCCTTCCTTCCCCCCCCCTCCGTTTTCTGTTTGCAGTTTTTTTTTCCTTTTTTTCCCACTTGATTATCTTCCCGCCCTATTTGTTCCCGCTCAATTTCTGACAGATTGTTTAATGCCCCTTCCCCCTTCTTGGGTGGGGTTTTCGCCGTTTAAGATCCTCTCCCTCCCCCACCTAATTTGCTTCCCGCTCAATTATTCCCGCTCAATTTTCTCGACGTTTGTTTGGTATCCCTTCCCCCCTCTGGTGTGAGTAGCGTCTGTCTGTATCCCTCTCCCTCCCCCACGTAACCGAGACGCTATTCCCTCCCAAGACCCCCAGTCGTTCGTGGGCAATCTCCCCCTCCCTCTGGGCACAAATCAATTTAAATCATTTATAATTAAATAGTTAATCAGTTGAATTAATTAAGTTGTTGTCCGTTTGAGTCTTTCTCTTTCCACTTCACGACCCCCCCCCCCACTCTCCCAAGTTTCGGCACCTCTCTTTCCTTCTTTGTTCTGGCTATGCGGGTGTTCCTTTTCTTCTTTCCCTTTCCCCTCTCCTTACTTCAATACACCGGCCTGCTGCAGCGGGGCCCCATAGCGCTGTGCTCCCGGCGGGCTGCAGCAAGGTTCTGTGAAGGTGGGGAGGCTGTAGACGAAGGCCGGTTTGCTCGGCCGCAGCTGGGCGCGCGGGTGGATGGCGGCCAGGGCCGTGGGCGGCAGTTCAGCGTGGCGGTGGTGGATCGAACGGTGCACGGGTGGTGGGCTCGGGGCAGCAGTGGTCAGTGCGGCAATGGTGGAGCAGTCGGAGCACGGGTGGTGGGCTCGGTGCAGCAGCAGTGGGGTGGCCCCGGCAGGAGTCGGCTCAGTGGGTGCAGTGGTCGCAGCTGACCGACCCGGCACGGTGCAGCTTAGCTGTCGTGGGCCCGTCGGCGTGGGATCGGTTGATGGTGGTCCCGCAGCGCTGGCCAGTTGTCCGGCTCTGTTCGGATGGTGCATGCAGGTCCAGGTAGTGACGGTTGCTGTCCGGCTCTGTCTTGGGGGGCTGCGGAGGGACTCTTGCAACGGCAGCCTCCGTTTCTTGATTTTGGTAGGCTGCACCAGGTGGTCGACTCCTTCGGTCGCCTCCGTGGGCTCTACGCTCCCCCAGTCGGACTCAGAGTCGCTGTTGCTTCCCTCTGATTTTCTGGTTAATTTCTAGTTGAGCTCCTTACTGTGTTCGTCTTTTTGTCTTTTGATGTTCTTCTTGTTTGTTTTCGGCTTTTGTTTGTGGGGTTTGAGGTCCCGTTACGTTCTTTTAAAGTTTCAGTCGTTCCTTGTTTCAGTTCCGTTCCTTTGAGGTTTCCGTGGCTTAGTGGTGGGATTCTTTTTTAATTAATTTTTTAAAATTATTATTGTTATTTTTGATCAATTTGGTTGCTTTAAATATTTCTATCCCAAAGAAAGGGAATGGCAAACCACCCTGTATTGAGTCTGCAAAAAAAACGCTAGAGGGCGTCACCCCAAGGGTCAGACATGACTCGGTGCTTGCACAGGGGATACCTTTACCTTTACCTTTTATGCCACAATTACTGCCCATTCAGGGTATTCTAGATGGTGAACAGCCAAAACATTAAAACAAACTTTAAAATGGATCTATGTAAAACAATTCATCAAATGCATAAAAGGTAAAGGTAAAGGTATCCCCTGTGCAAGCACTGGGTCATGTCTGACCCTTGGCTCTAACATTTTCATGGCAGACTCAATACGGGGTGGTTTGCCAGTGCCTTCCCCAGTCATTACCGTTTACCCCCCAGCAAGCTGGGTACTCATTTTACCAACCTCATAAGGATGGAAGGCTGAGTCAACCTCAAGCCGGCTGCTGGGATTGAACTCCCAACCTCATGGGCAGAGCTTTCAGACTGTCTGCTGCCTTACCACTCTGTGCCACAAGAGGTTCTATACATCAAATGCATATGTACACAAATACACAGAAAGGAGGATCTCTGATGCTGGACAAAACAAAACTCTTCATCTTCTTGGCAAGAAATTCCATAAGTTAATGCCATGACTAGCAGCCCTCTTCTCTGATAGCCACCTCTCTAAACTCAGATGATTAGGGTACCCAAAGAAGGGCCTCCAGTAGTGACTACAAGGGCCAGGCAGTCTAAAGTATGCTGCCCAAGGGTTTTAACGATCTGCCATGACCTCTACTGAGCTGGCTCTGGACTCTGACTCAGAACTAAAAATATGGTCTGGGTGTTAGCAGTCAAACCTTTCTTCTCATGGAAGGGCAGTTTATAGGTTATAAAGGCAGAGACACTTTCCACACATCACCTCCATATCTTAGTGAAAGGCACTACTTGTTCCCAAAGGAACAAAAAATGGATGCCAACCAGTTATCAGTCTCGGAAAATAGTTTCAAAATGCAAGTCAGAGAGACTGGCTCTCTATGCCCCTTCCTCACCCTAGAAAGATACATGACTTTAGAACAATGGGTCACCCAGGAACTATTGATTCACTAACAGAACCCCATCATCACCACAGCTTCATTTCCCCTCACCTGCTACAGCTTGATTAAGTAGCAGATTAATTAACACACAAATATTTTCACCTTCTTGATTCCTCTTCCCATCTAGTACTTGCAAAACTGTCAAATTTTTCATATCTTTTTGTTATTCCACCAGTTAAGCCAATTCATCATTGTTTTATGACAAACTTGTCATTCCCACCTGAGGGTACGTTTTCCTGGTTATTTTTAACCAATCATCTACAGCTATTTCTGTTCTGATTCCTGCAGAGCATCTCAAAGAACTAGCTCCAGGGATAAACCTCAGGGCATTTTCACATGTGAGACTTACTGTGCCTTTGAGCCTCCCTCTTGCTATTTATGTTAACATCTGATCTTTGCTAATGTAGGAGAACCCAGGATAAGAAGTATTTGCAATGCAAATAGCACTTCAGCTAAAGTAGCTTTTGCACTAACGTTTCAAAGCCCTTTTTAATTTAAATTGTGAAAGTGATCTGAGTCATTCCAATGTTATCCTCTATCTTTGTTGTAGCACTTGTTTTGGACAAGAGATGGATCAAGATCCTTCCAAGGGAAAGGAGGCCAGGGTGCTGGCTGCAAGGGAGGGAGGGAGGTGGCTGGTGGATGTGGAGACCTCTGGAGGCCAGGTCAGAGGCTGTACGCCTAGCTGAAACTGTGGCACTGTCCCACAAACCCCTTGGGGCTGGGGCTGGGGCAGAGGCTACACAGCTCTCAGGGCCTGGGATGCTGCCCTCCAGGCCTATGGGGGCCGTGACACAGGCACTGCCCTCCAGGTCAGAGGAAGCTGTGGCCCTTCTGAGAGAACAGGTAAGGAGGGAGGGGGAGGACTCTTTGTGTGCATATTTATGTATGTTGGGGGGGGGACCAGGGAGTAGGTTGGGGAAGTGAGAGGGGAAGGGGGAAGTGGGGAGGAAAGGGGTCCGCACATGTGTATGTGTGTGTTTGTGTGAGAGAGAGTGGAAGGGGGGATGGACCAAAGAGCTCTGGAGCAGGTATGTGTTCCACAGACCTGTGAGAGCATGGGTGTCACTACTTTTATTTCTATAGCTCCGTGAGCAACAATGTCAATATATAAAAAAATTCTATTTGCAATTTTACACAGGATTACTTCACTACCAGGTTGTCTATGGGGATGGATTCAAACATTCATCACTCACAGTGCTGCCAGCCTAGACATTTCCTGGAATTACAACTGATCTCCAGACAACAGAGATCAGTTCCTCTGGAGAAAATGGCTGCTTTGGAGAGTAGACTCTATGGTATTATATTCTGCTGAGGTTCCTCCCTTCCACAAACCCCATTCTCTCCAGGTCTTTCCTAACTCAAAGTTGGCAACTCTAACATCCATTCATCGCAAACTTGGAAAGCAGAATATGGTTGCAGATATTGTTGGGCGCTTTGGCACCACCGGCACGCTGACACCCACGCCTCTCCTCTCCCCGCGCGGCATGGTGCTGGCTGCATCGGGGAGACCGGCTGCTTCGGGCGCTAAAGCGCCCAACCCTAGTTGCAGATTTTCTAAGCCACAGTGGAAACAGATATCATCTGGGTTTGATTCCCCACTCATCCATATTCAGCTAGCTGGGTGACCTTGGGCCAGCACAGGATCCCAAATTGAGAGTTAATTGTCAACAGGTTTATCAAAGCTAATGTAACATGGGGAGATTTGGCCCAAATTCATCTAATGCAAAAAACATTATCCATTTATCTAATTGCAAGGTGGCAAGGTGCGGAGCAGAACTGCGGCCACCTCCATCTCCGAAGGTGGCGGGGAGAGTGTACATGACCCTTGGGGCTGGAAGTGCTTGGGTTGGATGGCGGCAATAGTGGCAGCTCCTGCCTGCTGTGGCCTCCTCTCCACCGCCACTGCCGCTTACTCTGTGCCACTGCTGGCTCCTGTGCAGCCTTGCCACCGCTGCTGCCTCATGCTCTCCTGTGGGGCCTCTCCATGTACCACCTAGTGGTCTCTGCTGCCACCTGTAGTCCGCTGCTGCACCCAGGGCACAAAAGGGAGCACAGATATATCCACATTCCCTTGCCCTGGGGCAAACAAGGGTCTGAGTTGGGCCTAGGCTGGGACAGCCCCTGCCTGGCCACAATATCATGTGGAACTGGGAATTTGCCTCACCACTGGACAAGCAGTGAAGCAGGGCAAATTCCCAGTACAGAAAAGGTTAGAGGGGAAAGCAATCCCCCCATCCATGAGTATTGTGGGTCCCCAAGTATATTTTATATTACAAACATAAATAGGACACAAGACATACTAACTATTACTAATTTTGTGATGGGTGATTATTGTTAACATGAGGCAACACATGTGACAACAGCCATAACAGTGCAACACCAATAACCCCAACAAGATAACAGCAATAATAATATGATAGAACTGCAAAGGAGCCTCAGCTCAACTCTTACTGGGACCCAGTAGTCTAGGCAGATTAGTGATGGTCGTAATAGGAGGGGTTGGGGATGAGTGCCAATTGGAAGCGATGGTCCGGGTCGATCTCAACCAAATGCCTGGTGGAAGAGCTCCGTTTTGCAGGCCCTGTGGAACTGTACTTAGCAGAGGCTAAGGGATAGATCCAGACCAAATTTTCCATCGTCCAAATGGGATTCTCCTGTCCTGCCCCTTCCATTCTAGCCCATGATCTCTGTGAAATACTGTTCCCAGGGGACAGCGTACATTGAGGAACACAAGAGGGGAGTCTGCTGGGGGAAAGTATATTTGGTGGAAATTGTCAAATTAGTTTGGATCCACCCTCTAATGCAAGGAAATAGGCAACAGAAGTTCTTGATTGGCAGAGAGGTAAGTAACATCACTGGGGGAGACTGGCAGCAGAGGCATGTAGCACCGTCACATCAATGGTGTGATATCATTTCTGTGACAAACCTATAAATGACCTCATGCCACTCTAGGATTCAATAGAAACCGTACAGCAAAACCTTAGCAGGAGACCTGACAATCCTCTCTAGTAAATAATATTCCATTAAGACATTAAAAGGACAGAATATTTTTGCCAGGCACGGTGGCAACCCTACTATTATTCCTAGTTTGCTTAAAAAGTAGTTCCCAGAGTGTTCTGATCTGTCTTTTCTGATCTAACCCAAGACAGTTAAATAGGTAAACAAACATGAGGGGCCCCTATACAGTTCTTACAAAACTAATGACTGGTTTCATATCTTTGCAACAAACCACAAATAGTGAAATCACACTGTATAAAATGAAAACAACATACCATAGCCTTACTGGGTAAAAACAGAAGTTACAGGAACAATCCTAAGCAGTTTTTTTTGTAAGAACATTTCATTCAGTTGAGTTTTCTCCCAAGAAAGTTTTCTTAGGATTGCAGCCCGGAAGTGCTGTACAGAAGCTTTGATCAGAGAAGGAGAGTGGTTAAAGGAATCGGCAGCAAGCAGCTGTACCTTGTCACACTCCTATCAGAAAACTGAAAGTGAGTTTGGCAGCATTTGGACACTAATGATGAGTTCAGGTACTAGGCCAGTTTATAAGCAGATCTGCTAGGCAGGATTTCTTTTTCCCTTCTGCAAATTCATGTACTCCTCTGCAAATGTCTAAGGATTAAAGTTGTCATGGGAATGTTAATTCTGAATTCCTGGGGGATTAAGGGATTAGGGCCTCATCTTTACCACTCTACAAACATCACATTTTATGTTTAATTGTAAGAGACTTGCACTCATGAGTCATTCATAGAGAATAGCGGCTTTATACACAGCAGTAGAACAGAGACCCCATTGAGGGACAAATACTGAGATGGCTATGTCATGTTGACACAGGCACACATCTGTATGTATGGACCGCAGCCTGACTCCAGAAAGCAGCTTAGCTATACTCTGCTTTGCAGAGACAGAAGAGAAACCACAATATGAAATCTGGGTATTCAACAAACTGCTAGATGTCATCTGTATAGTTTCTGTACAGCCCAACATATCCTTAGTGTGGTTCTAACATTCCGCCCCTCCACCCAACATTATCTTAATGCTATCATTCAGTTGATCCAATATGTCAACACACTTACCTTTTCCGTACCAGCAGTGCCACACTGGGCTTCAGCTGGGTATTTGTGATGGGGAAGTTTGCTCCACCACTTCCTGCGTCCTCACAGGGAATCATTTTGGCAAACACACCCCATCCATTCTTGATTTCTGCCTCTGGACAGGGCAGCCAGGGGCCTGGATGTCCTGCCCCATCATAGTCCCTGTTACCACCCAATGCAAAAAAGTGAACATGGATATATCACATTCCCTTGCCACGGGGCAATGGAGGGCCTGAATCGGGCCAGGCCTGGGCTGGTGCCAATGTCATCTGAAAGCAGGGATTAGCCCTGCAACCAGGGCTCATTCTGCACTTACTTTTTTTTTTCTGTTGTTGATCCTGCTGAATTTAGATGGATTTGAACCCGGGTCTTCTTCCTTCCTTCCTCCCCCACCCACCCCTGAATTGAATCAGAAAGTATTCTGTCCTTGACTGGGGAAGTTCAGAGCAGGGAGGGGAGCCAAGTGCAGCAGAAGGCTCTTTCTTTCTTTTCCTGAATGGGGGAGGGGGGGAGAGAGAGAGGATTAGAGACAGCAGAGGAGGAGGAAATAAATGCAAGAGGTAAATCTCTGCTGAGAGAAGTGTGGGCTTCTGGAGCACAGTCACTTTAAAACAGGGCAAAAATAAATCTTGGGAGGGTAGCCTTGCAACCAGGAACCAGGAAGTCTTTGAACTGATGCCTTGGCCAGTAACGGAAGACTGCTTTGCTACATCAGTGTTGTAGGCACAGAAAGGAAGTTAATCCAGCAAAACGCAGATCTACACTAAACTTTAAGTTTTTCAAATATACCAACTTATATTTGCTCCTGGATATCATAGGGGAAATGTAGGGTCACCATGAATCAATCATGCATCTTGCAGAGGGAAAATTTAAAGCGTCCAAAATCAAAAGTGAAATTGAATACAGTGCAGAGGGGAGGTGTTTTTTTCGAGCTGGGAGTGGATAAAAAAACAAAGTGCACACTCAACTCAGGTGAGCACTGGCACAGGCCTAACTACCCTATAGGCTCGAGGTGGGTTACAACATCTGAATAAAACCCCAATAAAAACTCCCTTAAAACAGACATAAAAACAAATACAAAACAATCAATGCCCCATAGGGATAAAGATATTGCAGCAAAAACTCATCCCAGTCCTAAAAATCTTCCAGTAATACCTTCTAGAGTGGAGGGAAGAGCAGAGGGCACATATTCTGTACAAATCCCAAATAAAACCAAATGTTCCATCACATTTTACTGTTTTTTTATTTGTAAACTGCTCTGAGACAAGCTCTCATAGAATCATAGAGTTGGAAGAGGCCATACAGGCCATCTAGTCCAACCCCCTGCTCAATGCAGGATCAGCCCAAAGCATCCTAAAGCATCCAAGAAAAGTGTGTATCCAACCTTTGCTTGAAGACTGCCAGTGAGGGGGAGCTTGCCACCTCCTTAGGCAGCCTATTCCACTGCTGAACTACTCTGACTGTGAAAATTTTTTTCCTGATATCTAGCCTATATTGTTGTACTTGTAGTTTAAACCCATTACTGCGCATCCTTTCCTCTGCAGCCAAGGGAAACAGCATCCTGCCCTCATCCAAGTGACAACCTTTCAAATACTTAAAGAGGGCTATCATGTCCCCTCTCAACCTCCTTTTCTCCAGGCTGAACATTCCCAAGTCCCTTAACATCTCTTCATAGGGCTTGGTCCCTTGGCCCCAGATCATCTTCGTCGCTCTCCTCTGTACCCTTTCAATTTTATCTACGTCTTTCTTGAAGTGAGGCCTCCAGAACTGCACACAGTGCTCCAGGTGTGGTCTGACCAGTGCCGTATACAATGGGACATCTTGTGATTTTGATGTGATGCCCCTGTTGATACAGCCCAAAATGGTGTTTGCCTTTTTTACCACTGCTTCACACTGCCTGCTCATGTTTAGCTTACAATCCACAAGTACCCCAAGGTCTCGTTCACACCCAGTCATCTAGATCAGTGGTCCCCAACCTTTATTAGGCTGGGGACCGGCAGGGCCTCCGGCCGCGCCCGCGGGGACCGCGCCCGCGGGGACCGCGCCCGCGCAGGCCACGCCCACGCTTCTGGCCGCGCCCGCGGGCTGCACCCGCAAGCCGCACCCGCGGATCGGGCCGCGCCCGGAAGCCACGCCCGCTGATCGGGCCGCGCCCGCGAGCCATGCCCGCGGATCGGGCCGCACAGGCGCGGCCTGCACGGGCGAAGCCCGGCCCTAATTCCCTCTTCCCGCCCTCCCGCAGTAAGTAGCTTCCCGGGCCGCAAGCTTGCGGCCTGGGAAGTTTTTTACTGCGGGGGGGGGCGGGGAGAGGGAGCTGCGGCCCGGCGCCATGGCCTTCGCGGCCCAGCGCCGGGCCGCAGCCCGCAGGTTGGGGACCACTGATCTAGATCTTTAATAAATACGTTAAAAAGTACCGGGCCGAGCACCGAGCCCTGAGGTACCCCACTACTCACCTCCCTCCAGTCTGATGAAAAACCATTGACAACAACTCTTTAAGTGCGGTTCTCTAACCAATTCCCTATCCACCTAACTGTCTGAAAATCCAGATTGCAGCCCTTCAATTTATCCATCAGAACATCATGGGGAACCTTATCAAAAGCTTTACTAAAATCCAAGTAAACGACATCAACCGAATTTCCACGATCCAGCAAACCTGTTACTCGGTCAAAAAAGGAAACCAGGTTGGTCTGACAAGACCTGTTGGAGACAAATCCATGCTGACTTCCTTGGATCACCAAATAGTCCTCCAGATGTTTGCAGATCGCTCCCTTTAATAGCTGCTCCATTATCTTCCCCACAACAGAGGTCAGACTCACTGGTCTGTAGTTTCCCAGGTCATCCTTCCTCCCTTTTTTGAAGATCGGAATAACATTTGCTCTCTTCCAGTCCTCTGGGACATCTCCAGTCCTTAAAGAGTTCTCAAAGATGATGGACAAGGGTTCTGCAAGTTCTCCGGAAAGTTCTTTGAGCACTCTCGGGTGCATTTCATCTGGCCCTGAGGGTTTGAACTCATCCAGTGCAGCTAAATGCCTTCTCGACAACCTCTCTGTCCATGTCAACCTACCACCCAGACACTATCCCTTGGCTACTGCCGTCTCTAGATGTGCTTAAACTCTTTGACCTGTGGGAAACAACAGATGTAAAATAGGCGGTGAGCCTTTCTGCTTTCTTTGCATCCTCCGTTAGAGTTTGTCCATCCGCACCCAACAGTGGGCCTATTGCCTCCTTTACTTTACATTTGCTCCTCACATAACTGAAAAATCTTTTCTTGTTACAGTGGGTTTCCCTGGCCAATCTTAGCTCACTCTCAGCTTTGGCCTTTCTGATGATTGATCTACAGTGCCTAGTAACCTGTAGGTACTCTTCTTTAGAGCTCTGTCCTTCCCTCCATTTCCTGAACATTTTCCTTTTCTTTTTTAGTTCCTCTTGAAGTTCTCTGTTCATCCAAATAGGCTTCTTAGAGCTCCTGCAGTGTTTTCGTCTTTCTGGGATAGTTATGGATTGAGCATGCAATAGCTCTTGTTTGAATAGCGCCCATGTCTCTGAGTTTATTAAAGTTTGCCCTACGAAAATCCAAAATGCCCCTCTCGTGAGGGGCAGTATACAACTCTCAATATAAATAAATAAAAAATACAATACACCCAGTTTTTGGAATTTGCACAATTCAGCTGCGATGGGACAGGCATGCCTGTGGGGTCCAACTAGCCCCCAGAGTTTGCCAGCAACCCAGGAAGATATATGAACACATAGGCCGTAGGTAAGCTACTGCTGCTAAAGAAAGGGCAGAACTGATCCAATCCTAGAGAGAGATTAAAGGAACATGGAAGGCATTCTGAGGGGGGGGGATGAAGGAAGGAACTGAAGAGGAGGCATGAGATGGAGGTGAAGAGCAGAGACAGAGCAAATTCCCCTCAGAGGGGAACCTCCCTTTTGGATTACTGTACACTTGCACATCTTAGCATGGGCCTAGCAATGAAAAATGGAGTCTGGATCAAACTGATGACAGTGAGTCATGCTGAGTTTGTTCAAAGAATGTGAAGCAATTCCTCCATTAATCATGCAAAAGCCATATCTAGTGGAAGTTAACCAAAGAGCTCTTTCCCCAAGGAACTAGGGAGTTCCCTTAATAATGACACAGATATTCAAGACAATGGACAATGGGCCAGTCCCAGCACTTATCTTAAGTGCTGGAGATTTCATTCTCTATTCCATCTCCTTGTCTATCTGAATTCTTGTCTTTGATTCCCACCTTTTATTTTCTCTCTTAGTAGCAAGTTGTTTGTTAGGGAAAGGGTTTAAACTGTGTTTGTACTTCATTTATTTCCTTTCTCATTTAGTTACCTGACTTAACTTTCTGTTAATTTAAGAAATTTACTTAAGAAGCTTATTCCCCTTCATTTGTTTTGAATATTGGTCTGTATCTCAACTCCCATAAATACATGTTAACAATCTTGGTAATTAATAACCCACAATGCACATGTTTCCTCTTTGCTAGCAGAAGGATGCATTTGCTAGCTACAGGGATGTACATATGTGAGTGATTTGGGAAACACAATAATCAGATGCCAGGTCACAGGGGATGTGGAATGTGTTGGTGCAAAGGGACCGCAAGGTCAATATACAGAACAAGCTGAAGCTGCCAGTTGTTCAGGAAAGTGTTTCTGTCCTGGGAAACACTGAGTGTGGGGTGTTGGAAGGATGAGGCAGTAGAGACACCCCTCCCAAAGTCATCCAGAATCAGCAAGCATGTTCGGCCTGGGAGTCAGCCACAGATGATAAAATTGCAGGGAGGGAGACTAGCCCGGAGATATTGCAATCCCACAAGACTTGGACCATGGCAGGAGTATGTCATGTACTGGTCTGATGTTCTGGACAAGAAACATTTAACAGTCTACTGCAGCCTTTTTCAACTTTATTGTTGAGAAACCTTTGAAACTTTCTTCAGGCTTTGAGAAACCCCCAAAGTGACACAATCATGCAGAATATGGTCGGAAAGCATAGCTGTATACATGCCTACCCGTGGGCCCTCCCCTTCCGACCCCTCCAGGCCCATCATTGGCCACGGGGAGGGGGGGAGTCAACATGGTCATATCATGTGATAAATGTTTAACAAATTTTAAAATATATATAACAATTAATTAACTCATACTCATTCAAGAAACCTTTCTAGGGCCGTCAAGAAACCCCAGGTTCCATTGTTTGGGACTAACTGGGTGAGGGTGATGAAAGAAGGACTTGAAAGGAGGTCTGTGGGCATTGAGTTGTTAGTAGCAGAACTCTGAAAGAGGGTCTCAGCTGATGAGGAACCTGATAGGACAATGTAAGTAAGCATTTTATTTGTATATAGCCATAGGCCTTTACAAAATATAAAATACAAATTTACAAACAGTAAAGTAGAATAAAAGGAACTGTATAAAAATATAAAATTTAAGACCAAAAAACTGAAACAGCATACAAAGTGCAAGAGTGTTAAGAGGCTGCCTTAGTGGTTGTAACATTGGCCCTTATTTTCCTTGCAGCCAAGGCAAATAGGGCGGTTTTATATGTTACATCATCAACCTGGTCAGATAAAAGATAGATTATCTTTTCAGCAACGGAGTGAAGGTTAGAACCCCGTAAGATCTCATTGAGAAATTTGGCTCTGGGTTGAGCATAAAGTAAGCAGTCAAAGATGTAGTGGGGTAAATCCTCCAGAGCTTGTGCACCACAAATACAAAGACGCTGTTTTTTTGGCGTACAGCTAAATCGACCCGCCAGTACCTCTGTAGGCATCGTTTCAAATCGAAGTGATGTAAAAGTTACTCTGAGATTATGGTTAGTGATCTTCATTAGATAAGAGGATCTACGGTGGTCATATTTAAACCGCTTAAACCATGTTGCTGACTTAATTTTCAAAATTTGCATTCTGTCTAACTGGGCATCACTTTTGAAGATCCAGTCTCTAAGGTGAGAGTTATTAGCTGAAGGATTTAGGAGGTCATCGGGGATGGAGTAGCGTGCAATAAGGCTATTAATAAGGCTATGCCGTGCTGGATCCTTAGATAACATTATATTAAAGGACTGATGACTAAATTTGTTTAAGTTGGCTAATCTAAGGTTTTTCCACTGTTTTAAAATTGCCAAATGTATTCGGGCACTAAGAGAAGGCAGACCTGTTTCTGCCCTCATCAATACAGCCGGAGTTCCCCTAGGTAGGGCTAGAATTCGCCTTAAGAATATATTTTGAACAGATTCTAGCCTAGGTATGATGTTTTCCTTCCATCCCCAGACCTCTACTCCATACAAGAGATGGGGGATAACCTTGCACTTGTATAATTTGAGGGCTGGATCGATGAGGAAGCCTCCTGTTGTATAATAAAACTTCAGAATAGAGCCCACTAGGCATGTTGCAGAGGCTCTAATGGTGTCCAAATGAAGTTTCCAATTCAGCCTCTCACTAAATGTGATACCCAGATATTTAAATGAATTGCACTGGCTAACAGAATTTCCAGATATGCTCCAGGAGAACTTTTTGGCCCTTTTTCTAAAGACCATTACTTTTGTCTTATCGTAGTTTATTTTAAGACCTTCTTCTTTACAATAAGCACCAAGTTGTTGTAGTAGTCTTTGCATCCCAATTTTTGTGAGGGAAATTAGGGCCATGTCATCTGCGTAAAGTAAAATAGATATTTTTTGACCTCCTAGTGTAGGAGAAACAAATTGTGGGCCAGAGAGTCTTTCTACAATGTTGTTAATGTATAAATTAAACAGCAGGGGAGCCAACACACATCCCTGCTTGACGCCCTTGCATGTTGGAATTTTGTTGGTTAGGGAGCCAGAAATTCCCACTCTAACTTGAGCATAGGTGTCAAAGTGCAACTCCCGCAGCAGAAATAGGAGCCGCCTATCAATATTCAAGTCTGCTAATTTTTGCCATAGGCGCTGCCTGTCTATAGAATCAAAAGCTGCGGCCAAGTCAACGAATGCAACGTACAACACTTTCTTAGGGCCATTTATCCCTGAATAGACCAGTTGCTGAAGTATCTGACATTGGTCAATAGTACTAAAGCCCTTTCTGAATCCAGCTTGATGTGGGTATAGAATATGATTTTCATCTGCCCATTCCTCCAGCTTAATCAGTAAGTACTTACTGTACAGTTTTGCTGCTATGTCCAACAAACTGATAGGCCTGTAGTTATTTGGAGCTGATTTGTCCCCTTTTTTGTAAATGGGCACAACAATGCTAAGTTTCCATCCAGGGGGGATTTGGCCTGTATTGTTAATTTGCGAGAAGGTTTTTGCTAATATAGGAGACCACCATGATGGAAAGGCTTTATAAAGATCTGTAGGGATCAGATCTTCCCCTGGGGACTTACCAGATGTCAATGAGGAGATCAGGCCTTTGATTTCAGCCTCTGAAACTGTGGGCCAAACTGGAAGATCTGTTAGATCAGAAGGGATATGTTGTAAATGTGACATGGCTGTTGGGGGTGAAGCCAAATGGGCTCCAAAGACCTTGCTAAAATGCAAGGCCCAATCTTTAGCTGGTATTTGAGCCTCCAGTTGATGGGACCAGGTGTTTAAACTATTGGAGACTAGTGCCCAAAAGCGTGAGTCATTTTTCTCAGAAACCGCCCGATCTAATTCTTTCCATAAGGATTTGGCATGTTCGAGCTTTTTTTGTTTAATTAATTTTTTGTATTGTGATCTTAAATACAGATGTTGGGGCATTCAGAACTCATTAGTATTACTCCTTGCTTTCCTCATGGTGTGGGTTATATATTTTTTGAGAGTTTTACACTCTTGGTCAAACTAACCATTGTTTGAATATGGTAAAGGTTTGATTGGTCTGTTATTAACAAGAAACGGCTTTAGGAGAGCAGTAATAGCCTCCCAGATTGGATAGCATCATTATCTGACTGCAGGATAGCATGCCTCAGAGATTCTGTTTCTGGGTTTGCAAAAAATTGGGAAAATTTGGATTGAAGCTGGTCGGACCATTTGAGTCTCCTAGAACATGGTAAACCTGCTAATTCAGAAACTGGTTTCAAGATTTTACTGCCAGTAGTTTTAAGTGTTAGTCTCAGTGGGCAGTGGTCACTTAACAAGCTGTCAACAACCTCAAACTTGGCTACTAGGTTAAGTAAATCAGATGAGACTGTGATGTAATCAATCGTGCTAGCTCGATAAGTTGATAGGTAAGTATAAGCACCTCCTGAAATATCCAAGCTGGTACCATGCAAAGTGTATAGATTGGCCAAAGAGAGCAATTTTAGAAGTTTGAGGCCAAATTTGTTGACAATCCTGTCCTTTGAGCAACGATCCGAGAGATAGGCATGGGTGGCTATTTGAGTACTCCTATTACCTCCTACATCAACTGCCCCAGAGCCTGTTCTTGCATTGAAATCACCACCCATTATAATATAGGAATTTGGATAGTGAAGGAGCAAGGATTCTATGGTATCAGCCAGGGAGTCCCAGAGATCGTCTCCTTGGCTCTTACTACTATTAGGTGGAATGTATACATTAATACATATTAATCTTCTGGGGAAAAGTCCCTTAACTAATAGGACCTGGAAGTTATTGTTCTGACTATTTTCTAAGATTGAAACATCAACCGTTAAATCAACTGAAACAAAGGTAACCAGGCCTCCACGCCCCCGTCCCTTTGTATGTATCTTGGTTGCTGGGACTGAGAAGGCCTTGTAGCCCTGAATAGAAAGGAAATCCTGTTCCTGGATCCATGTTTCCTGCAGGAAAATAATGTCATGAATTTGCAAAAACTTTAAAAAATCAGTGTCATGGAGCTTGTTCTTCCACCCCCCAAGATTCCAGGACAAACACTTTAATTGTCAGGGCTCATTTGTGATCTTATTCAGATCTCCCTCCGAGTCCAGGACTACACAGCCATTATTACATAATGGTGCAAGTGAAGTGCTTTCCTCTCTTGGTTTTTTGGATTTTACATTGGGCAGAGTGCCCTCTAAGATCTCCCGATTGGTGCTGGTAGTGGGTTCGTTTTGCTTCCCACTACTTGTTAAAATTGAGGTTGGGATCAGCGGCTGAGATGACCCAGATGTACTTGCTGGCGGTACATTGTTTTGATGGGGAAATTCTGTACTTTGTGAGTGTATGCCTTTTGAAGTACTCAAAAGTTTAAGCCTTAAACGTTCCAATCTGGTGGTGATCTCTTTTTACTCTGTAGGTGGAAGATCAGAGTAGGCGTTCAATAGGTCTTCTTCTATTGTGTTTTCAGGTTCAAAATGAGTTGGATCCAAGCAGGGTTGAGTGGGTAGATCAGTCCACTGTATCAAATCTTGCTGGCGAGCATCCGTTGATGGTTCTTCAGAGTGACTACCCAATTTCATCAAGGGATTAGTATGCTGCTTCGGCAATAAAGGTTTTAGAATAGTGTTTTCAAAAATACGAACTGGGAAAATCCCTTTTGAGCGAAGAAATAGCTTCTTATGGAGTAGTAGGGTAGGAAACCTGGGGCTATGAAATTCCAGTAAGATTCTTTGCATTTGTTTCAGATTGTAGAGAGGCTGTACTTGTACTAAGTCAAGTGTAGAAGTATTCACACCGAGGATATTACTTAGATGACGTATCACCAGTTGTTTTATCCTCCAAGGAATGAGATGGTCTCCATACTTGCAAACCACCAGACAAACTTTGCATGGCAGGAGCTTAAGTTGGTAATTTAAACTCTCCTCCGAAGACTGCAGATGTATGCTAGCCTTTTTAGACTCTCCATTATTTGTAACAAATGTCCAGGAAAATAAAAAGGGAATGTCCTGATCTGAGGCCCTGCAGAGTCAGGATGCATAATAGCTGAGATTGGATTCTGTTACATTGGAACAGATTTCCTTAAATGCTGCATATAAATGGGGGAAGGGGAGGGTTAGTTGCTAGGAAGGGTTAATTAGAAGTGAGATGTAATGTAACTGAAGTAGAGTGCATCTGCACATGCCTAGTCAATTAATTCCTGCTGGTACCCAGAGCTGAATTTTGTTGACCTTGGGGCTGCCACTGGGCTCAAACTTCTCTTATCTGTTCATTAATTATGCTCATTTATGGCTGTTCACAGATCTTGATAACTGCCTTAATCCAATCTCAGCTACTATCATCCAGTTTTCTATGCACCTTGACTATAGCTAGCCCTTCCTGGAAATCCCCCCCCCCCCGGACCTGTATGCAATGGTTGCAGATATTTTGTTCCTGACAAAGTGTTCATGCACACAAAAGCTTATAATTTGGAAAAAAAAACTTTGTTGGTCTTATAGGATTTACTGGCCTCAAATTTTGTGCTGCTGTTTCAGACCACACAGCTACCCACTTCTGCTTTTAGGTTGCTCATACCAACAGACGACATGAGCAGGTTTTTCTGCATATTTAACCATATGAATTGGCTCATATACTACAGTTTTACAGTAACACTTAAATTAACAGCTTAAATATTTCTTCTCAAATATCCATTGCATTGGATTTATTATCTTCTTTAAAATGGGCCGCAGCTTTCGGTAAAGATAGAGGGTTATTTCAGCAGACTGTTCACTGTCAGTTACAAAAGGAACAGGATGTTGGGTTTGGTGGGGTTGAGGTTGGGATCTGGATCAAACAGGTCAATCCACTTGCAAATAGGGAAGGAAGAGCTATTGAAACTACTGCTACCTATTTTATAAGCTAGTAAAAGAATATGCAATATCAATCTGTAGTACTAAAGCTAACATTATATATTTGACCACTGAAATTTGAAGACGTTCATATCCTTATCCATTGTTGTTCCTCTATATATTTCTGAAACAGCCTAGGGGGTGGGATGTGTCTGGTTGTCCAAGTTGGAATAGGGCCAATCAGGGTACAGCCAGCTTTCTCCTGATTGGCCCTGCCCCTGCGGCTCTCGCCCTCCGGCCCTGGACTCTAGCCTCTTTGCTCTCAGATGCCTCAGTGCTTGGAGCCAGCAACAGATAAGGGGAGAGGGCCCTGGGCAAAGGGTCGTGGTGGAGGGCTTGCTAATGAGGGCCTCTTGCCTGCTAGGCTGGACCTATTAATGAGGGCTTCCCGGTTTGCTGACTGCATGCTAAGGAGCTTGGACATGCTAATGAGCTGCCCAGCCCCTGCCCGCCCCACTTGATTTGGCTGTGAGCTGCGGCCCAAAGCCACCTTAAGCTGCTTGGCCAGAGGCCAGGGGAGGGGACCCTTTCAGGGCCCGTTCTAGTGTGAATAATAATAATCACTGATAAAATTATGAATATCTGACAGTCACTGAAATGTGATTGTATTTACTCCTAAATATTTGAAAATGAGAAATCCCCCCCCCCAGCATTCAGAAAATTAATCTGGGATTGTGAGCAACCATACATGATAGTCAGCATTCATCAACTTTTAAAAATGCCCTGAAACTTATATCCTGTATTGTTTACTGAATTAATACTATACTGTACATAAGATAAGCCATGTTGGATCAGGCCAATAGCCTATCCAGCCCAACACTCTTTGTCATACAGTGGGCAAAACGCAGGGGCCATCGGGCAGTCCAACAGTGGGGTAAGAACTCCAGAAGCCCTCCCACTGTTGCTCCCTTTCATGCCAAACACCAACGGGCTTTCCGCACCGGGATCCTTGTAGCAAATTGTTTGCTGAACGAAAAATCGCCATTTAAAATAGTGGAATTCGTCGTTATGCATACCTGACTTTGTAGTGGAATCCAGTTGCGTTTCCATCGTTTCCCACAAGCTTCCGGTCTCAGCAAAAATCGCTAGAAAGGAAGCGCTATTGCCGAGCTCGTCCCGCTCCTGGCCGTCAAGCAGCCAATGGGTGGCCGTTAGCATGCTCCCAAACAGCCCCTTTCCCTTTAAGGAAGGTTTTTGGTTTTTTTTTTAAAACACACACGTTGCAACGAATATGCGTTGATTCGTTGCAACGGAGAGACCCATCCAGCTGGCAGGTGTGTTTGAGCTGCCGTTTCATCGTTGCCACGCTCCCCCCGAGTGAAAAAAAAATCCCCCCCCCTCACGTGCGCGATTTTCGGCCGAAAACAGTGTGAAAAATAAAGGGAAAATACATCAGCAAACGGGCTTCTCTGTTGTTTGTGCTTAGTGACTAAACAGCTCTGGGGAGGGACTGAAGCCGGGGAAGCCTCTAAACAGGCTTGCTGGTGGGTTGAACTTCGCTCGCTCGGAGAAAAAAAAATGGCGATCGCTTCGCCGGAAGATCAGAGGAGAGAGCCAGGGGGAGGGACTTTGTAGAAACCACAACAATGGTAACGCACAGAACTTTCCCGCTAGTGTTGCAGATTGGTTGCAGGAGTGTAGCGCTTTCCGGAGGGTGAATCCACTTTTGGGGATTTCCCTGAAAGCACTACAAGGAAGTGCTTTTTGCGGATCGGTTTCAGGTGTGTGGCAGATTGTCACCGACGTTGTGCATAATGGCAAAACTGTAGCGTTTTCAATTGGCAACCATTGTGCGATTTTGAAGGAGTGCGGAAAGCCCCCAAGAATACAAAACTTATCTGCCCCAGACAGAACAAGTCCAGTGCCACCTTTGAGACCAACAAAATTTTATTCAAGATACAAGCTTTCATGTGCAAGCATACTTCTTCACACTGGCCTCTGCGCCATAAATTTATCCTATCTCCACTTGAAGCTTGCAGTTGCCACCAGTTCCTGCAGCAGTGAATTCCATGTGTGAATTACTCTTTGGGTGAAGAAGTATTTCCGTTTACCTATTCTAAGCCTACTGCTCATTAATGTCATTGAGTGCCCACGAGTTCTTGTGAGAAAGGGAGAAAAGTACTTTCTGTACCTTCTGTATCTCATGCATAATTTTGTAAATCTCTGTTATGTCATCCCTCAACTGCCATTTCTCCAGGCTCAAGACCCCTAACCCCTTTAACCTTTCTTCATAGGGAAGGTGTACCATAACCTTATTTATTTTAGTTGCTTTATTCTGCACCTTTTCAAATGCTATATTATCCCCTTTTGCAGTGCTCTTACCAGAACAGTACACAATATTCCAAATGAGGTTGCACCACAGATTTAGACAGGAACATTCTGATTATGGCTGATTTGTTTTCAGCCCCCTTTCTAATAATCCCCAGGACAGCAGTTGCCTTTTTAAAAACTGCAGCCAGACACATTGACATTTTAAGTGATCTACCATGTTTCCCCTAGTCAGTTACCATCAGTTCAGACCCCATCAATGCATATTTATAATTAGGATTTTTGGCTCCGATGTGCATTATTTTACACTTGAACCTCATTTGCCATGTTGACACTCCCTTGTCCAGCCTCAATAGATCTCTCTGGAGCACCTTACAGTCTTCCCTGATTCTCACCACCCTGAACAACTTAGTGTGCTAAGTTAGTGTGCTTAGGTGCTAAGTTAGCGTGCTTAGGTGCACCCAGGGGGAGTCCAAGTTACTAGTGATCCCCAACCTGTGGGCCGCAGACCACATGTGGTCCGTCAACTAATTGGAGGTGGGCCGTGAAGGATGCCTTCCCCCCCCCCCCCCGGCCCTTTACAACACACTTCGAGTGTCATTGTCTCCCATCACTCCCAGATGGGACTATCTCGTTGCACAGAAACAAGCTCAGGGTTCCCATTGATTTGTCATTGTCATGAGTTAAAATTTCCATGAAAATAAAATGTTCCTTATGTTCATGGTTGTGGCGTGTCTGTATCTTATTTTGAAGGATGTTTAATTACCATAGCGATCAGAGAGCGTTAGGGCAGTGGTTGAGAGTAGAGGAGTAAACTACCCCCCCCCCGCACACACCGGGCCTCAGTAAAATTGTCAAGCGTTGAGTGGTCCCCGGTGATAAAAAGGTTGGGGACCACTGCAAGTTACTATACCCTCAGCTGTTAAGCCAAGAACCAAATCGTGCTCCATGTGCAAAGTCAAAGTCCAGTCCAAATTCTAACTACCAGCCAAACAATTATGATTCCAGAGAGTGTGGCAGGAGCGTAGTTGAAGTACAAGTCGAGGTCAGGAGCTAAGTTAGGAGTCTGAGGTCCAGGAGTCAAAACAGGAGTCAAGAACCGGTAAGCAGACAGCAAGAGCTTCATGGAATCGGGGTCAAGGCAGGAACTGATATCAAGGCGATGGGTAGAGACAATGCTCAGATTGCACCCTCAAGGAGGCCTGGATTCTGCCCTCCCTTAAGTGCACCCTCCAATAACCTGTGCTCCTGTGGCCTCAGGGATTGTCCCTTGAAGTACCCTCACCTAGGCCCAATATACTTTGAGAACACACCATGAGCCAGGTGCTTTGGCAGCGTGCTGTCAAATCAACCCACCAGTGATGTATTCTGTGCTCTGGCAAACTGTACGGGCTGGAGTCGGGAACTGACACTTATGGGGGTGATTCAGGTATGAAGGGCAGACTGTCCACCTGGATGGGGCCCAGCTGCTCATCCTGACGGGAGTATGGATCGCACCAGTCACACCCAAAATCCTTGCAGCTCAGCCCCATCTCCTCAGCCACATGCTCAGACAGTGATGGCAGCAGTGCTGGTGGCACAAGCACAGACGAGTCCCCCAGTGGCAGTAGCAGCAGAGTCCATGTAAGCACAGGTGAGTCCCTCAGTGGCAGTGGAGCATCCATCATGGACATGACAGTTTCATCAGCAAATATAGCTACTTCACTGCTTCCTCCCAATTCCAAATCATTCATGAACAAGTTAAAAGGCATCAGACCAAGTACTGAGCACTGTGGAACTCCAGTGCTTACCACCATTCACATCGAAAACTGCCCATTTATATTCACTCTCTGTTTCCTGTTCATTAACTAGTTTTTAATCCACAAGAGGACTTGCCATCTTATCCTACACTGCTGAGTTTACTTAGAAGCATTTGATGAGGAACTGAAAGGTTACTGGTAAACAAAAACACGTCCACATGTTTATTCACCCCCTCTAAGAACTCTAAAAGGTTAGTGAGACAATTCCTTCCAGAATCCATGCTGATTCTTCCTCAGTAGCTTTTGTTTATCAATATGTGAAGACCTGTCAGCCGTGATACAAGTAAATGAAATAGTTTTCAAGCTGGCGATGGTAAATGAACAGTGGAATAAACTTATTCCACTTTAATTTTATAGTGGAATAAACAATTCCTCAAATTTCAAAACATCAAAACCAACTCCTAGGTATTTTTTTTTGTTTGTTTTCGGTATCTTTGTCAGTGATTTAAGATACTCTGTAACCTTTAATAGTAGGTCCTCTTTAAATGCATTCCTATCATATATCAGCAGGATAAATCTTAATTCTATGGTAATATGTATGTGATTCAATCTTCAAATGTTTCTATGGTATCCACTATACAGAGGTCTACAAATATTAGCATCACCAAGTGTAATCACCAAGTGTAATACATCACTGACGAAGATACTGAAAACGAAAAAATACCTAGGAGTTCGTTTTGATGTTTTGAAATTTGAGGAATTGTTTATAGTGGAATAAACTGTTCATTTGCCATTGCCAGCTTGAAAACTATTTGTTTTTTGTTTATCAATATTCTATCTTTAATAATTCTATCTTTAATAACAGATTCCACCACCTTACTTAATGTCAACATTAGACTGGCTGGTCTGTAATTTCCCAGATCTCATTTGGAACCTCGTTTAGAGGTAGGGGTTAAATTGGCTACCTTCTAGTCCTGAGGAGTGGTGGCAGATTATAGTGACAGATTTCATATTTTTGTCAGGAGATTCACAAGTATACCTTTGAGTTTTTTGTGGTTCTGGAGTGGGCACATACCTCCCATCTCGCACAGTGAAGACAGAGGCAAAAAATGTCATTTCCCTATCATCATTTAGTTGTTGTTATTGTTGTTATGTGCGAAGTCGTGTCCGACCCATCGCAACCCCATGGACAATGATCCTCCAGGCCTTCCTGTCCTCTACCATTCCCTGGAGTCCTTTTAAGTTTGCACCTACTGCTTCAGTGACTCCATCCATCCACCTCATTCTCTGTCGTCCCCTTCTTCTTTTGCCCTCGATCACTCCCAGCATTAGGCACTTCTCCAGGGAGTCCTTCCTTCTCATGAGGTGGCCAAAGTATTTGAGTTTCATCTTCAGGATCTGGCCTTCTAAAGAGCAGTCAGGGCTGATCTCCTCTAGGACTGACCGGTTTGTTCGCCTTGCAGTCCAAGGGACTCGCAAGAGTCTTCTCCAGCACCAGAGTTCAAAAGCCTCAATTCTTTGACGCTCGGCCTTCCTTATGGTCCAACTTTCGCAGCCATACATTGCAACTGGGAATACCATAGCCTTGACTAAACGCACTTTTGTTGGCAGGGTGATGTCTCTGCTTTTTAGCATGCTGTCTAGATTTGCCATAGCTTTCCTCCCCAGGAGCAAGGGTCTTTTAATTTCTTTGCTGCCGTCCCCATCTTCAGTGATCTTGGAGCCCAGGAAAATAAAATCTGTCACTATCTCCATTTCTTCCCCATCTATTTGCCAGGAATTGAGAGGGCCGGATGCCATGATCTTTGTTTTCTTGATGTTGAGTTTCAAGCCAACTTTTGCACTCTCCTCCTTCACCCGCATCAACAGGCTCTTTAGTTCCTCTTCACTTTCTGCCATTAGAGTGGTATCATCTGCATATCTGAGGTTGTTGATATTTCTCCCTGCAATCTTGATCCCAATTTGTGACTCCTCTAATCCCGCCTTTCTCATGATGTGCTCCGCATACAGGTTAAATAGGCAAGGCGACAGTATACAACCTTGCCGAACTCCTTTATCAATTTTGAACCAATCCGTGATTCCATGTTCAGTTCTCACTGTTGCTTCTTGACCTGCATATAAATTTCTCAAGAGACAAATAAGATGCTCTGGTATTCCCATCTCTTTAAGAACTTGCCACAATTTGTTGTGCTCCACACAATCAAAGGCTTTAGCATAGTCAATGAAGCAGAAGTAGATGTTCTTCTGGAACTCCCTAGCTTTTTCCATGATCCAGCGTATGTTGGCAATTTGATCTCTAGTTCCTCTGCCTCTTCGAAATCCTGCCTGTACTTCTGAAAGTTCTCGGTCCACATATTGCTGGAGCCTAGCTTGTAGGATTTTGAGCATAACTTTGCTAGCATGAGAAATGAGTGCAATGGTGCGGTAGTTTGAACATTCTTTGGCATTGCCCTTCTTTGGGATTGGAATGTAAACTGACCTTTTCCAATCCTGTGGCCATTGCTGAGTTTTCCAAATTTGCTGGCATATTGAGTGTAGCACTTTTACTGCATCGTCCTTTAAGATTTTGAATAGTTCAACTGGAATGCTGGCACCACCATTAGCTTTATTGTTGCTCAGACTTCCTAAGGCCCTTTTGACTTCACATTCCAGGATGTCTGGCTCCAGATCAGTAACTACCCCACTGTGGTTATCAGGGATGTTAAGCTCACTCTTGTATAGTTCTGTATAATTTTGCCACCTTTGCTTAATGTCTTCTGCTTCTGTGAGGTCCCTACCATTTTGGTCCCTTATCATACCCATCTTTGCATGAAACGTTCTCTTCATATCTCCAATTTTCTTGAAAAGATCTCTGGTCCTCCCCATTCTATTGTTTTCTTCTATTTGTTTGCACTGTTCATTTAAGAAGGCATTCTTATCTCTTCTAGCTTTTCTCTGGAATTCTGCATTCAATTGGGTGTATTGTTCTCTTTCTCCCTTGCCTTTCACTTCCCTTCTCTCCTTAGCTATTTGTAACGCTTCCTCAGACAGCCATTTTGATTTCTTGCATTTCTTTTTCTTTGGGATGGTTTTAGTTGCTACCTCTTGTACAATGTCGCGAACCTCTGTCCATAGTTCTTCAGGCACTCTGTCTATCAGATCTAATTCCTTAAATCTATTTGTCACCTCTACTGTATATTCGTCGGGGATATGATTTAGTTCATACCTGAGTGGCCTAGTGCTTTTCCCTACTTTCTTCAATTTAAGCCTACATTTTGCAACAAGAAGCTCATGATCTGAACCACAATCAGCTCCTGGTCTTGTTTTTATTGCCTGTATAGAACTTTTCCATCTTTGGCTGCAGAGCACATAGTCAATCTGATTTCTGTGCTGACCGTCTGTGTAAAGTCGTCTCTTGGGTTGTTGGAAAAGAGTGTTTGCTATGACCATTGTATTCTCTTGACAAAATTCTACCAGCCTGTGCCCTGCTTCATTTTGTACTCCAAGGCCAAACTTGCCTGTTATCCCGGTTATCTTTTGGCTTCCTACTTTAGCATTCCAATCCCCCATGATGATAAGCACATCATTTTTTGGCGTTGCTTCTATAAGGTGTTGTAGGGCTTCATAGAACTGATCAACTTCATCCTCTTCAGCAGCAGTGGTTGGGGCATAGACCTGGATCACTGTGATGTTGAATGGTTTGCCTTGGATTCGAACTGAGATCATTCTGTCATTTTGGGGATTGTATCCCAAGACTGCTTTTCCTACTCTCTTATTGATTATGAAGGCTACTCCATTTCTTCTGTGAGATTCTTGTCCACAGTAGTATACCTGATGGTCATCTGAATTAAATTCACCCATTTCTGTCCATTTTAGTTCACTGATTCCTAAAATGTCGATGTTCAGTCTTCTCATTTCTTGTTTAACCACGTCCAGCTTGCCTTGATTCATGGATCTGACGTTCCAGGTTCCTATGGAATAAAAATCTTTACAGCATCGGACTGTCTTTTCGCCACCAGTTACTTCCACAACTGAGCGTCCTTTCGGCTTTGCCCCAGCCGCTTCATTCATTCTGGCACTACTCGTACTAGCCGTCTGCTCATCCCCAGTAGCATATTGGACACCTTCCGACCTGAGGGGCTCATCTTCCGGCATCATATCGTTTTGCCTTTTGGAACTGTCCATAGAGTTTTCATGGCAAAGATACTGGAGTGGTTTGCCATTTCCTTCTCCAGTGGATCACCTTTTGTCAGAGCTCTCAGCTATGACCTGTCCGTCTTGGGTGGCCCTGCACGGCATAGCTCATAGCTTCACTGAGCTACACAAGCCCCCTTGCCACAACAAGGCAGCGATCCCTGAAGGGGGCATCATTTAGTAATCCCCATTTACTCCCTTGCTTGTTTTTCTGCTACTAATATATTTGATGAAATTACTGTAGATTAATTCTGTTCTGCTCAGCAGATTAATATTTATGAAAGATTGTGGAAAGTTATACAGATACAAACAACATCTAAAAAAAGACATAATATAAATAACAGCAGTAGAAAATTTTATAACAAGAATCTATCAAACTCTTCAGCATGGTATCAAATAGCTAGCAGTGCCATCCTTAGCAGAGTAACCCTCTTCACATTGATTTCAGTGGACAAAGATGTATGTAACTTTCCATTGGATGGGGCCGGAGTTTTCCCTACATTAAACATGCAGGTAGAGACCAATTATTTGCCAATAACTACATCTGTATTTAATCCAGGGAAACCTAATTAAAATATGTGTCAATTTCAAGTGACAGTGACATGTTCTCATTTTACAAACACTGGTACTTCTGCCTGAATTTAAAATGCTGTGAATCTGTTCTGAGTTATGAAGAATGTGGTCATAGGCAAGTCACTATCTTTCAGCCTGGCCTACATCACAGGGTTCTTGTGAGACTACATCTGTTCTAGAAACGGGAAATTGAATTTAGTCAATAATCAAATCAAACCAGCAGTTTCCAGTGCTAGCTAACCAAAAATGTGTGGGATGGCTCTCCTAAAATTTCCCTACATCCACGTAGAGTAGCCCTTGCCCCGCTTCCCCTGTTTGCCCCCGAGATTTGTGTCTGCCCACGATAGCCAAGGGACAGGAAGTGCTTCAATCATCATCATGTGGCAAAAACTCCCAACATCTTCCTGTGCCATTTTGTTGCATTTGAGTGCCCCATCCAAGTCCAAAATCCTTTAATACCACAATCATAATGCTAAACTAGAAGAAGAAGAGTTGGTTCTTATATGCTGCTTTTCTCTAACTGAAAGAGGCTCAAAGTGGCTTACAGTCACCTTCCCTTTCCTCTCCCCACAACAGACACCCTGTGAGGTGGGTGTGGCTGAGAGAGCCCTGATATCACTGCTCGGTCAGAACAGCTTTATCAGTGCTGGGGCGAGCCCAAAGTCACCAAGCTGGCTGCATGTGGGGAGGGGGGATGCAGAATCGAACCCGGCATGCCAGATTAGAAGTCTGCACTCCTAACCACTACACCAAACTGACTCTCAAACTAGAAGAAGGAGAAGAAGAACTCTTCACTGAGCCTCAAAGCAGGTTACAGTTGCCTTCCCTTTCCTCTCCCCATAACAGGAATCCTGTGAGGTGGGTGAGGCTGAGAGTGCCCTGATATTCCTGCTTGGTCAGAACAGTTTTATCAGTGCTGTGGTGAGCCCAAGGTCACCCAGCTGGCTGCATGTGGAGGAGTGCAGAATCAAACCCCACACTCCTAACCACTATACCAACAAAGAGATACAAAAACATAGGCTGTTTTATTGCACACGCAAACATGCAGACTGTCCCTGATCTCACTAAAACCAAGTATATGAAGTTGAATCCTAAAGAAAAAAGAATGAAGGTAAGGTGCTGACCAAACATGATGGTGCGTTAGTTTTTTGTTTGTTTGTTTTGCTATTTTGCTATATTGGAATTGCATTGTTTGTTTGTTTGTTTTTAAGTCTGGGGACATTTGCAAAGGTAGATGACAGAGGTGACGCTGAGGATGAGGGGAAACAATGGCTAGGGGATGGTCTGAGTTTTCCTACTTTCATATGGCCCAGCCCCAACATACACCCTGCTGGATTCCACGTCAAAAATGGAATGTGCATTTCTGAGCGTTTTCTTGATGCCGGTCAACTGAAGGGGCAAGTCAGGACAGCCCTGAGACCGATTACATGCAGAATGTGGGGACAGCACGGACACAAACAAATGGAAACCAGAGACTAATCGGTCATGTGGAAACAGTCCTCTAAACACAGAGATGACACTTTTCACTTTCAGGGCAAATAATTCTTCATACTATCCATTCTCCATTTGCCTAATCCCACCCCATTTTTAAAGCCAGCTTCATTAATTGCCATCACCACATCTCAAGTCAAATAATAAAGCAGTGAAATCCAGCAGTGAAGGATGCAACTACTTTCCTGGACATCTTTTGAATCAGAATGCAATTCTTTGCTTGCCTCACTATTACAGACATGTGTGACATATGTTTTCTGTCTCCACTTTCCACTCCAGCAGGTGGTGCTGAAGACAAACTCAAGAGAGGTACTATTGCAGCACCTCCCTGTTATTTGTTTACAAATATGTCCAACTTAATGCCTCTCGTTTGTGGCATCAGGCTTTCTGCCTGTATGCTTGAATCTAACCTGCACTTTGACCAGGAATATCTCGGTTTAAATCATAGTTGAGTGGTAGACTCACTGGAAGACCTGGACAATTCATGCCTTCTTTACCGAAACCCAAAAGAAGAAATAATCATAGCTGTGATAACTTGTTATAGGCTTGTTTTAAGAGTTCAGCAAATGTCTGCTGAGAGCAATGCCTGGAAGATACTGTAGTTTCCCATGTCCCAGCATGGCAATGCAACCGAGCCGGCTCTGCCAAGAGTGGTGGATAATAAATCCAAATACTAATACTAATAATAACAACAATAACAATAATAGCAATAATAACAATAATAAGCACTAAAAGCATCAAGGGGGAAATAAGGCCCCTTATCAAAGATGTTGCTGTACTCAATTAAATAAGGCAACTGTACAGATTGTTAAAGAGCCTCTTGTGGCGCAGAGTGGTAAGGCAGCAGACGTGCTGTCTGAAGCTCTGCCCATGAGGCTGGGAATTCGATCCCAGCAGCCAGCTCAAGGTTGACTCAGCCTTCCATACTTCTGAGGTCGGTAAAATGAGTACCCAGCTTGCTGGGGGGTAAATGGCAATGACTGGGGAAGGCACTGACAAACCACCCCGTATTGAGTCTGCCATGAAAACGCTAGAGGGCGTCACCCCAAGGGTCAGACATGACCCGGTGCTTGCATAGGGGATAACTTTACCTTTACAGATTGTTATTGCCTGCACTGATCTCTACTAATTCATGATGAGTAGAGGTTGAACCATCCTATTCAGGCCTATTGTGGGGATCAGATGCATTAAAAGAGTGAAACGCAGTTTAAAAGTGCTATATCTCCAGTCACAAACATAGCACTTCACATCTGGCTCTACCACATCCTATGACCATGATGCCACTGCAAAATCACCAGTTAACCTCAAGCTATTTTTTGTTTCCTTTTTGGTCAACCAAAATGACTTAATGTCATTTATAGGCTTATTATCAGAAAAAAGCGGATGGGTAAACTTGAAAGTCTCTCATGTGCTCCCTATTTTATCTGTGTTCTGAAGAGGAGATGTAGATGGTTCCCTAGCAACCAACTCATATAATTCCCCACTGTTCATTCCTCTCCCCTTATTCCTGCAATAAGCTTCATGCCAGTGGATTCAACTACGACAATTCAGCAACCTGATTTGGAGTTGCAGCATTTGTAGATGTAATAATCAAGTCAAATATTTGCAATACTCTTTAGCTCAAGGGGTTGAGCTGTTTGCAGCGCTTTCTATATTATTTTATAGCAATGAATGCTGATTCAAAGAAGTAAGTGACATAATAACTATTCATTTCTGATGCATTCCTACAGAATACACTGTGTGCAAAGAGGAAAATGAAACACTGGACTTACCTGAGGGTTTCATTTCTTTAGTGGGGTGAAGACATCCAGTGGGAGATTTGTCTTGGCAGTAGTATGGCCAGAAAGAATCCAGGAGTCTTAGTAGACCAATACACTGAACATAAGTCAGCAGTTTGACTCAGTGGCTGCTAAAAGGCAACTGGGATTTTGGGCTGTATCAAAAGAAGTATAGTATCCAGATTGTGTGAGATGATGGTACTGCTTTACCCTGCTCTGGTTAAACCTCGCTTATAGTACTGCATTCAGTTTTGGGTACCACAATTGAAGAAGAATGTAGACAAATTGGAGGATGTCCAGGGGATGGTGAGAGGTTTGGTGACCAAGTCATATGAGGAAAGGTTGAGGGAGCTCGGTCTGGAGAGAAGATGACTAAGAGGTACTTGAAATGCTATTATATAGAGGATGAAGCAAAGTTGTTTTCTGTTGCCCCAGGGGGTCGGGCCAAAACCAATGGGTTGAAATGAATTCAAAAGAATTTTCAGCTAAACATCTAGAAGAACTTCCTCATAGTTAGAATAGTTCCTCAGTGGAACAGGCTTCTTTGGGAGATGATGTGTTCTTCTTTGGAAGGTTTTAAAGCAGAGGCTAGATAGCCATCAGACAGAAATGCTGCTTCTGTAAGATTAGGCAGATTGTGAGTGGGTAGGCAGAAAGGGTTGCGTCAGTGCTTAGCTCTTGTGGCCCTTTCTTGCATGCTCAGGGAAATGGCAATCACCGCTTTGGGTTTGGAAGGTGAATTTCCTCCAGGGCATACAGGCCACAGATTTTGGTTTTCTTGGGCAGGGGAGGGGGTCATCATCTGGACATGAATTAGGGTCATTGTTGGTGGGCAGGTACTTTTGAATTTCCTGCATTGTGCAGGGGGTTGACTAGATGACCCTAGAGGTCCCTTCCAACTCCATGATTGTATAATTCTATGGTTAGGTCACATCTCCTCTTCCTCCATGCAGGGTTATGCAACTTTTTGTGTGATTCTTCTGGATCAAATAGCTCAGCTCCAAATATCCCCCCCCCCTCTGTTTTTCAGTAGAGAAGAAGCTTTCAGGTGAGTCCAATGTTTCGCTTTCCTCTTTGCATATAGGAATGCATCAGGAATGACTAATTATGATCTGGCTTACTTCTTTGAAACAGTATTAACTGATATAAAATAACAAAGAAGGCCTTGCTTGAGGTAGAGAACATTACAATTTGGTTATATATGCAAGCTACTGGGTGAGATGTCTGTATATATGCTCTCAGTCCACCACTAGCTGAAGCACTCTCCTATCAAAGGCTGCCTCAATAGAGTTCAACTGATCAATCCTGTAATGTCACACAAAAGTAGAAAAGGTAGCTGCCCTTCAGATTTCTTCCACAGGTGCTCCTGGAGAAAAGGTGGCCAATATAGCCACTGCCCTGGTGGAATGAGTGGTAATGTTTTGATGCATCTGTAGCCCCAGGATTTCATATGCTTTACAAATCCAGAGCTTAACCCAAAGGACAATAGTTGTTTTTGTTACACTTTTCCCAGGTTTGTTGAGTTATGTGACTCAAATGGGGCATCTGTTAGCTGAAAGGATACAGTTCTGTTTATATACGCATGCAGATCCCTGAGCAAATCCAGTTTGTACCATGTCCTTTCCTTTGGATGGGATGAACAAAATTCAGTGGCACAAATTCAGAGTCCAGTGGCACATTTAGGACCAGCTGAGTTATATTCAAGGTATAAACTTTCGTGTGCAACCACACCTCATCATAGACAGTGAAACAGAATTTCCTCAACGATTACATATAGGCAGAGAGATGGATAGGGGTTAATTGCCAGGAAGGGCTGGCTAGAATGAAGGCACATAAGAGATAATAACTGAGGTTGGATTAGTGCAGTAATCAAGCTTGCCATAAATAAGTATACCAAGAAGAGGGTTAACAAACAGACATGAGTTGAAGTTTGAGTCCAGTGTCAGCCCAAAGTTCAACAAAGGTCAACTTGTTGGCAGGAATTTGAAGACTAGGTATACCTAGAGGCATCCTTCAGATTAGAATAGATTTTCTTAAATTTTACATATGGGTAGGAGGTGTTAGTAGCCAGAAGGAGCTAATTAGAATGAAGATGTCTAAGTAACCGAGCAATGAATACAACTAAGCAGAAATAACACATTTGGTAAGACATGTAAATAGCTGCAAATTGGCATACAGATAATAAAGGAATATATAACAGATGTGAATTTGAGTTCAGTGCCCCCCTTCGACCATTTATGCACTGGGAACTTCACTGCCCCAGCTCCTGCGCAGGAGCACAGATCGGGGGTGGATGAGGTGCACCAGGCCAAATGCTCCCCCGTGTGGGTGCAGGAAGAAGTGGGACAACCTGCCACGACTAAAACTCCAGCCTGCAGCCTGGCACAAAACCTCCAGTGCATAAACGGTCTTCCCAAAAACCAACAAGTTCAATTTCTAGATATAAGTTAAGAACTGAGTGACTTAGCACCTGTTGTGAGATAAAAAGTCAATATCCCTGTTAAGCCCAGAGGGTTCCATTGTCCTGAGTATTGTAATAACATGTAAGTCAGCAATCTCCCATTTAAGTCTGTTTCTGAAATTCCTTTGTATTAAAACAGCTACTTTGAAGTACTGTATTCCTTTGCAATAAAGCAGCTACTTTGAAGTCCCCTGTTAGGTGTTCTGGAAGGTTGAAATGTTCTCCTACAGGTTTCTTAGTTTTGTGATTCTTGATGTCAGATTTGTGTCCATTTATTCTTTGGCATAGGGTTTGACCTGTCTGCCCTATATAGAGAATAGAATGGTATTGTTGGCATTTAAAGGCATTCACTGTCTTAGAAACTGAGCAAGTGAATAAGCCTGAGATGATGTAAATGATGTTGTTAGGTCCAGTGATTTGTGTTGCCTGGATGTATATGGCAGCAAAGTTGTCATCTGGGTTTATTGCAAGCCATATTCAAATTAGATTTTGTATTAGTGTGGGTGAGAAGTTATTTGTGATTGGGGGGCTGTCTGTGGGCAAGAAAGGCTTGCCCACCAGTACTTGTGAAAGAGAACTGTCATTATTCAGTAGACTCTACTGAGTAGAGGGTGTGAATCATTGATGATTTGTTCAACTGTTTTCAGATGTTATAGGAAAGTTTATTTATTGTAAAGTACAATGGTGCTAACATCCCCAAAATCCTTGCTGAGACTAATGTCAGGTGTCCACTGCTCTGTTTTACCCCCCCCCCCCCAGTCCCTTTTGCTCCTTCACTAGTTCTTTTGGGACTGAAAAGTCTGATATGGTGTTCTTCCGCTAGCCTGGGAGACACAATCCCAGTCCAAAGACTTGCTAGAGACAGCATTGTCATAGTGATTGAGTAGAGCAGGGAGTCCCTCACAACTAACCCTTTACTGTGATACATAAGACTTCTAAGGTAATCAATTGCATAGACAGAGAACAGAACCTACAATAAAAAGAAAACAAGGGATACATGGTCAAATGGCTAAAGATCAGAAACTGCATCAGTGGAAGTTACATTCTGGTCCTGATATTGCTGATTACTGACTTGACATCTTTGGTTCTGATCAGGCTGCTGTCCAGGTAAGAGTAAGTATACATCCTTTGTTGCCTCAGGATAGCTATTAGTGCTACAAGAACCTGAGTGAAGACTGGACAAGATGAAAAGCCAAATGGTAAGGCTTTATATTGGAAATGTTGACCCTGGAACAAGAAATGCAGGGTCTGTCTGGAAGACTGGTGCATGGGGAGGTGTAGGTAAATTCCTTGAGGTCCAGAGATATTTAAAAAATCATTCTGCTGTACAATCTGGAGGCAGAATGAAGGGACTTGCATTTCTTTTCTAAATGATGGAAATAAAAACTCAAGGGAGAAAAAATATATTTTTGAAAAATAAGGTATATAGCAGCAGCATCCTACTCAGTGTTGAACTTTTCTAGTTCACTGGAGTCATGAGGTTTAAAATGGTGTCACACTGCTCAAGGTAGCAAGTCAGGATGGTTGGTGGTGATGCAGGCAAATTGCTACTAGCCAGGAAAGAAATACAACCAGCACACTTGTTAGCAAACCCCTGATACGTAGGGGGGGAGCGTTTTAAATATTATCAGTTATATCTTTTTATAAAATTGCCCTTATTCCCAGCCCACGGTTTGATTTTCTTCTAATGTATTTTGGGTCTGCCAATTTCCCCTCCTCCCTTTTTTTTGACAACTTCCAAGGGAGATTTTAATCTTTAGCAGCGGGGTCGCTGTTAAAATAACTCACTAAGCTAAGGTGACCAGATTTTAACTTTGGTAAAGCGGGACACCACTGACCGAGGGGGGGGGGTCTTGATTAAAAATTTGGTCTACATGGAGCAACAAAAAGTTTCATAGAACGCATAGAATGCAAACATAGTATTGGAATATATATTTTTTTACTTGCAACATAAGTACAATTTGCCAGGTACCCCCAGATGTCCCTCCAAAAGTGGGAAAATCTGGTCACCTTACACTAAGCGCTAAGTGGGTGGAGAGTGGGCATGGCCTGTCTGAGGCAGGGCCCAATTGGGACGCACAAAGTGTGTCCCGATTGGGCCCTGCCTTTGACAGGCCACACTCACTCCTTCCTACTCAGCTGGCCAGGGGCTCTCTGCTGGCAATTTGCCCCTGGACGCTCCCCAGGATACATGTAAGTGCCCTGAGGGTGGGATCTCCATTCCCGTTGACCTAGAAAGGCGAGAGGGATTCTCGGCCCAACGGAAAGCCGGCGGGGCAGGGGGCTTTCCCTTCTACCTTGGGCTCCGCATGACCCTGCCCCAGCACGCTGCAGGTGAGGGTGAAGGGGGTGGGGGTGCTGTGGCCATCATGCCAGCCATCTCCAGCCCGTCACTGCAGCGGGGGTGGGGGGAAGGGGCGAGGGCTCTGAGTCTTTTTTCCTTGATCCACTTCTGGGCTTCAGCCAAGGCCAGCTCGAGCTGCAGAGAGTTTGGCAGCAGCTGTCTCGCCTCCTCCGCCTGTTTGCAGCCAGGGCTGGCCATTGGATATGGCAAGCAGCATCCCTGCCACAGGAGGAGCAGCAGGAGCAGCAATAGCCAGCAACCACCTCTGGACAGCTGCAGGGCAAGGGCAGCACTTGCAGCCCAGGTGGCTACTGCATGCCCACAGGAGCCGCTCCATCTCTAGGGGCTGGCTGGAAACCTGCCTGTTCCCCCGCCCCCCCAGCCACGGCTAAAAATACAGCCACCCAGCCAGAGACCAGGCAAGCACCACAGAGGGGGAGTAGCATACGTGTGCTGGGCTGGGGAGGGGAGGGGGAGCTCACCCAGGGAACCAGGCAGGGGAGGGGGCCAAAGAGTCTCCCCCCACCCCCCAGTCTAGGCTGTGGAGAGTGGCTGCTTGCTGTCCCCTCCATTCCGGAAATCCTGCAAGAGTTATGTTAAAATGATCAGGATCAAGAAAAAAAATTGATTTTTTAAAAAGTCCCTGCACCCACAGACATTTTCACCCCTTGGGGAGGCTGAGGGGGAAGGAGGCTTCCTTCCTTCCTTCCTTCCTTCCTTCCTTCCTTCCTTCCTTCCTTCCTTCCTTCCTTCCTTCCTTCCTTCCTTCCTTCCTTCCTGCCTTCCTGCCTGCCTGCCTGCCTGCCTGCCTGGCATTCTTTCTGTAGGTCTGTCTCCCTCCTCCACTACCCCACTAGAGCCCTCTGCATTCCTGACTGCAGCAGACTTTTTTAACTAGTATATATATAAAGACTGATCTCTGGCTGGAAGAAAAGCAATATGTCTTCATCAAAATTTCCTGACCTGCCTCATCTGTCTCTTCCCCTTGATCTAAAACATTTGCTTTGGCATGTTTGCCTACCACGCTATCATAATATGTTTACAACACTGTTCTGTGAAATGTTGTTCTAGTCAAGTTGTTGGTGTAGTGTGGACCTCCAAAATCCACCAGTTTTTAGTTTGACTTGAGACATGAAGACATAGTTGAGAGGTTGGGTTTTTTTGGGGGGAGGGGGGGGATTTGACAATCTATCCTGAATCTTACCACCATAATTTCTGAGAAGATCCTACTAAATCCTTGGCTTACCTTCTGGCTGCGATGAAACTTCTGTTGATCTGGATGTCTTGGATACCACATCATCCCTAAATACTTCTCTATAAATGTGCATATATGAACAGATACCCTTGGGATAACATCAATGGGGGAGGGGGAAGGAAGGTGGGTCGGAAGGTGAGTCTTTGACAACTTTTGTTCAATCCTTTGCCCAGGAAATCTGGTAGTTTAGACTAAGAAAGAGAAGAGTGAAGACTTGGGTTATTTATATCCCGCTATACACTACCCAAAGGAGTCTTAAAGTGGATTACAATAGTTTTCCCTTCCTTTCCCCACAGCAGACACCCCTTGAGGGAGATGGGGCTGAGAGAGCTCTGACAGAACTGATCTGTGAGAATAGCTCTAACAGATCTCTCCCATTTTATTTAACAACTATATGTTGGTCCAGAGCTTTGGACTGGGTTGTCACCAATAAGTGGATGACACCCAGCCCTATCTCCTAATGGACAGCCAGTTGGTCTCTCCCTCCGATATATTTATGAGTTGTTTGGAAGCAGTGACAGGCCAACTCAAGCAGAGTCACCTGAAACTCAACCCTTCCAAGATGGAGGTCCTATGGCTAGGGAGGAAAGGGCTGGAACAGGAAATGCACCTCCTTTGCCTGGATGGGGTTCAATTTGAGATCTCGCCCTCAGCCAAGAACATAGGTGTGACCTTTGATGCCTCCTTGCCTATGGAGGTAACCAAACTGGTGCTTTTCACAAAGGTGGCCAAACTGGTATTTTTCCAACTGCACCAGGCGAGGCTGCTAGCACCGTATCTGGCCCTGAAGTACCTAGCCACAGTGATCCATGTGATGGTAACCTCCAGGTTAGACTTCTGTAACTCGCTCTGTGTGGGCCTGCCCTTATCCTTGACCCAGAAACTGCAGCTGGTACAAAATGTGGCTGTGAGAATTCTCACAGGAACACTGTGAAGAGCCCACATCCAACCAGTGCTGTGGAGGATTCATTTGCTGCTAGTTGTATTCTAGATCAAGTTTAAGGTTTTGGTTCTAACCTTTAAGGCCATCCACGGTCAGGGTCTAGCACATCTGAGGGACTGTCTGACTCCCCATGTCCCACATTATGTTCTGTGATGGGCCTTGATGGGCCCTGGCTAATGGTCCCTGGCTTACAAGCAGTATACCTGGCCTTGACCCGGGCTTGGGCCTTCTCAATCCTTGCCCTGACCTGGTGTAATGAGCTCTCAGAAGAGCTGAGGGCTCTGTCTGAGCTTTCACAGTTCTGCAGGGTCTCTAAAACAGATCTCTCCCACCAGGCATTTGGTTGGGGCCAGGTGGTAAAAGATCAATGGGGTCCCTCCTCTGAATCCTCCTCTGTGTGGGCATGGGAACAGCATGCAATCAATTGAAGGCCAGGAGGGGAGATGGGTGGGGAGTTGCTGAGGTTTGGGGTTTTTTAATTGTATTTTTATCTAATTGTTGTGAACTGCCTTGAGCCAGCTGGCTAGGAGTGGCAGTAAATAAATGAAATAAATAAAATACTAGTTCGATTCTTCAAGTTCAATATCTCTCATAATGATTTCAGCACAAAAGTTAAATAGCAAAGGGGAAAGAACACAACCTTGGCACACTCCTTTCTTTATTTTGAACCAGTCAGTGTCACCAAATGGTATATATATGACTTCTTGGTTTGTATAGAGCAACTGCATCTGTTTGATTATATGCATTGGCACCCCCAATTTTTCTAGGGCTTTCCACAATTTATTGTGATCTGCACAGTCACATCTTGTAGTCAATAAAGCAGATATAGACATCCTTTTGATATTTCTGTGACATTTTCAAAATCCAGTGCAGGTTTGCTATGTGTTTGTGAGTGTCACGCCACTTTTGAAAGCTGGTGTGAATATCTGGTAATTATCTTCCAGTGGTTGGTGCTCTGCATTATTGTATGACTAGATTTAAAGCCCATTTTACTTGGGAATAAAATGGGCGCTCGTGGGGGGAAGGTAGGGTTGGGGAGAATAGTTGGCCGGGCGTGGTAGGCGTCGCAGTGGCCTCCGTTGTGTGCCGGGTAGACGTACCTGGCGGAGTATCTCGGGGATCGGTGGTGGGTGTCGTGGGCCGTCTTCAGTGTCCTGGGCAGTCCAGGAGGCCAGGCGAGCATCGGTGCGACGGCGGCAAAGGAGAGTCGGCGTTGCATGCGGGCGCTTCGCGGCTCCTGATTCGCTCCTCCGAGTTTTTATCCCGGACTGAGCCCACCCTAACTCCTCCCCACCAGCCCTTAGCGTTTTATTTAGTCCACGGTGCCTGTGGCGCCATGGGACATTTAAAGATTTTAAGTAGGATTTTATGAACATGAGATGGCTACAGTGCAGTGATAAGAGGAGTTTTTTGAGTCACCCATTTTCAGTGGTGGGATGAACACTTATTGCTTTCACTCCTCTGGCCAGATATTAGTTTCCCAGATTTTCTGACACAAATCTGTAATGATTTTGATGGGTACACATCACATCAGTTCCACAGGTATGTTGTCAATGTCAGGGGTCTTGTTGTTTCAAAGCACATTTGACTTCATCCTCAAGGATGGTGGATTCAAGTTCTATTTCTGTGAGACTCTACTGCCCAGCATCATGTCAGCATTTCATGTGGCTACACATAATGTGGCATGATGTTTGACCACATGTAGAAAATTTCAAGGCACTAACTTTCATATGGTCTGTCTCAGTTCGAGTATTTGGTTGTCTGGGAATTTCAACAGCTTCCAATAAGGGTGCTCCAATTTTAAGTGGATGCAGTGGCAGAATGTACAAAGGAGATCTTGTAGTTCAAAAGATAAGGATCAATAAGAGGAATTCTGTTTCTGTATAGCATAATTTCTTCACAAACAAAACATATTTGCATCATAGATTCAAATGGGTAACAAAATTCGACTCCATTGGCACCTTTAAAGATCAACAAAGTTTTATTCAATGTAACCTAGACTGAAATATTGTTATATTTGCGTTGTGTCACAAGAGCAGCTGTAAAGATATTTTGTGCACAAAGAGGCCAGCATATGGTGTTGCTGGACCAACATTTACAAAATAAAGAATAACAGACAGCTTTGATGACTTCTGAACTGCACTGACTCTGCAAGTAGTGATCTTACCTTCAAATAAGGGCTACCCAATGACTCTAACCAGGCGGGAAGAGTTCAAGAAAAAAAAGGTGGTTAGGAAAATAAGGAGGAAGGGGGAAAATATGAGAAGGATTATATCTAAGAAACAAGAGCAGATGGATGGAGTGAAACAACCTTCTTCTCTGTGACTCACATGCTCTCACTATTGTGGTGGAAATTAATTGTGGCAATTCAGACCAGAATGGAGTTCTAAGGTAACAAAAGAGCGGTTTGTGAGTGCAAAGAGTACTTGCAGAGGGCAGGGGAGGCAATTCCCACTTATTCCTTTTTCTACTGGAGACCTACACTTAGTTCCTTATGCATTCCCTGGAATACTGTTTTGAAAAGCTCAGAGAGGTCAAGCTTGTAGCCAGAATTTTTTTTTGGGGGGGGGGATGAGTACAGTGGTGGTGAGTACATCCTTAGTTATTTATTATAAGTGAGTTATGATGTAGTGCAAAGTCTCCACAAGAGATCATTCTACAAAGAAGGTTAAAATCAATATCCCCTTCCTTTATTTACACATGATAAGCAGAGCTTTGCAAATGCATGAAGATTCCCATACTCACATTGTCCCACTTCCACTTTCCTGGATTGCAGTGGGCTGAATGGGAATCCCCCTCCCACCACTGTATCACCACAAAAATGTCTGTTTCTTCCTCTGAGCATGAAAGGAGGCTCATAAGAGAAGGTACATTTTCTTGGATGGGTGGTCCCTTTGATTCACAACACCATCTTCCATTAAATGCACCCCCAGCAAACCCCAAACCCTGATATGGTATGGCTTCACATTACTTGCTATAGGCAAACCTAAAAATAGATATAGGCATTCAAGCTAGAATGCACTAGGCTTTCCAACCTCCAGGTGGGGCCCGGAGATCTCCCCAAATTATGAGGGATCACCATGCTAGAAAGAGCCCTTCCCCTGGAGAAAATGGTTACTTCAGAGGATATACATTATATTATACCTGATTAATGTCCATCCCCCAAGCTCTATCCCCCAAAGATCTAGGAGCATTTCTGCACCCATTAAATGTAGTGAAATGCTTACCTAATGTAGTTATTATATTCCGACTCCTCTACATGACATCGCCAACATCCAGCATCTAGACAGTAACCAGCTGGCTACATCCTCCATTTTTAAAGAACGAGTTTGGAAATCGCATAAAGTGGATTCACCAACCTATTTATGCTAGCAACCGGAGAGCAACTAGCAGGCAACCAGCTGAGGGAAGGTATGGAGGCTCAAATACTCTAAAGGCGCCTGCCTTGTCCTACCCTTGCATCCACCTCCCTCTCCCTTGTTCCTGGGGATGGGAATGTCTTTTTAAAATGGCTCATTTACTGAAGCAACAGATAGGAGGACAAGCATGCAGGCGATGCCAGAAATAAAAGATTCCCCCCCAAAAAGTTGTAACACCAAACATGCCTCTCAAAAGTCCCCCCCCCTAAAAAAATCAGGAACAATATTATTTTTTAAAAGTCTCAAAGGATTTATGATCACATAAGGGGTGGAATTCAAAAAGAACTATGCATATATGATTCTATGCATAGGTGTTTCAACAGAGAAGTATGATTTTAAAAAAATTAGCAGGCATCATGGGACATTTAAAACATGGAGAAAGGGTATTGGTTGCCTGGATTGATTGACAGGTGGGAGCGAGTTGCGTATATGGCACATTGCTCTCTTCCGCCATTTCCAGAAGCAGATGTGGAGGGTAAGAAGCCTGAAATGAAGGCAGATAAAGGCGAGACAGCAAAAAGGTGAGGAGGGGCTGGGAGGCACGATATGATTTAGCTCTATGCCATTCCACTGGCATAATGATATTTTTACTGATGTGCAGAAATTGCCAAGGTATTTCCCAACATGGAGTTGGCAACCCTAGGAAGCGTGTACACACAGTCTTTTCCTGTGTAGCTACAGCCTGCCTGACATGCAGAGGAAGTGTGGCTTTTTTTGCTTCATGCAAATGGGAAGAAAAGCTGAGGAACCTCCTATCTACAGCAATAGAGATTGACTCATCTCCCCTTGCTGAGCCCAGTTAAAGCAGAAGGCAAAACAGTAGCAAGTACCAATTCATTATCACAATTTTAGAGCTATTTTAAAATGCTGTGATGCCCCAATTCACTGTAGGCTTGTGGCATCGAACTCTTTCCCTACACCCCAAGTGTATTCAAGGGCCAAAAGAGCTGAATGGGCACCAGTACATACTGTAAAATGGTCAAGAGACCACTTATGAAAGGCAAAATTCAGAGGGTGGTGCTCCCACCCACCCCCTCTGATGCCAACTACCTTTGAACATTCCCCACCAGGGCTAAAATAGAGCCCCTCCCAAAGCTTCTACCTTAATGTGCAATAGTACTGCAGGTCAGTACTGGATGTGCTGCAGGTCAGGTGTGCCAGCAGCACACCCAATAATCATCGACAGAGTCTTGTCCCTAGCAGCGTCAACTCTCCGAGCATATGAGAGGGGGGCTCTTGGTTTTTTGGACTTTGCCAGGTGAGCTGGACGGCTTTCAGCTTGGCCCATGGACGAGGAGCTGGCCTTATGCTATTTGACATCTCTGAGGGGGCAAGGATTGTCCTGCAAGACCTTAAGAGTGACCTTGTCAGGTCTGACTTTTTGCAGCAAAGCCCTTGGATCTGGGGATTTCGTTTTTGGCACGGCGTGCCATCAAGGGTTGGGGACAGCAAACTCCCACGTTAGCTGACGCTAGGCGTCCAATTACATCTTCAATTTTGCATTCAATGTTTAAACAGCTTTCAAAAGTTTGTATTTCTAGGTTTGAGGTCACCCTGTTTAAGGCCGCCTTTAGCTTGCTGTTCCACGGGGCTTTTAGGGTTGGTGAGCTGATTTCGCCCACCCGCACATCCAAGGCCTTATCCGTTTCTGATATTGAGATGGGAGACAGGGGGGTTTCGTGTAACTTGCAGAGTTCAAAATGTGACCAGCAGGGCAAGGGCTCTTGGGTTGTATTGCTTTCTATAGAAGGTTCAAGGATTTGCCCCTTGCGCTGCCTGATGTGCTATATGCATAGGTGGCCTAGAGTGTCCGGCCCACTGTTCATTAACGAGGATGGGAGGTGTTTATCTCGCTATCAATTTACCTCCTTAATGCGATCCTGCTTGGCACGGTCAGGATGGCAGTCGGGAGCATACGGCTCTCATTCATTTAGAATTGAACTCTCACCAAAGCCCACATGTTGGGTAACTCTCCACAACACGTTTAGGAGATGGGGAGATAGAAACCAGAGACTTACAGGGGTTACATTCGGCCTAAGCTGTGTGACTAATATGTGGCTTTTGCAGGTCTTCTTCCATCGAGGGCAACCGTTATGATCTTTGGCCACAGCATTCCTTTTTGGGCCAGCCGCTATGAATCAAATTCAGGATGGGGGAGACACCTCGGCTTGGGTGAGTCATGTCATATCACCTGGTCAGGTCATTGTGGACTGCGCTGGCCGGACCTGTTTCATATAATTTCTGAGGAAGTTTTTCGTTATGGGGCCCCTGATTTTCTTGTTGTTGGCGAGAATGACTTACCTTCTGTGTCTGGCCGTCATCTTAGTATTTGCATTAAGACAGACTTAGCTCTTCTACACCAGCGCCTTCTGAGAACCAAGTTGCTGTGGTCCGACATGCTGGACAGGTTGACCTGGCATTCAGCTGTGCGGCCGGAAAGGGTTAATGGGGCCAAACAAAAAGCTAACAAAGTGGCTCGCAGGGTGATGCTCGAGCTGGATGAGGATGTTATTTTTCATCCTGAGATTTCATTTAGGCTGCCACCCTTGTACCGCAAAGATGGGGTACACTTATCAGAGTGGGGATGCGATTTATGGTTATTTGACATAAGGGCAGGTTTGTTGGATAGTTCACTTTATGAGGGTTGGTGGGAACAGGGTGGTTGGGCTCCTGTTCAGTGGTGGTTTTTGACCGGTAAGGAACTTATTGGTAGGGAGTCCCGACTGCGTATGGGACTCCCAACAAAAGGGGGTCTCCTTAATGAGGCCAGCCACATAAAAGGTGTGGCCTACCCTGCTGGGAGGCTAGGGGCCTGTGGCCAGGCAGCTGGAGTAACCAGTGGAGGTGGACGCCGTTGGTCCCCACATAGTTGTCTCCCAATGAGAATCTTCCGTGACGCAGTGTGACCTGCCTTCCCAGCTGGGAGTGAAGTGGGGGACCCTGAGTGCCACGGAAGCACAAAATATGAGCAGCCGGATGGTTGGGGGCGTTCAGGTTCCCTTACCTGGTTTTATGTGGCCAACCCTCTGCTGAGGGGGAAGCAATAAAGGCTGCTGCCATTTTCACTGCCAGCAGGAGTCGCGTCTTCCTTGTTGAGTCGCCGCTTGCTAGTCAAAAAAGGATGGAGGGGTTTCTACTTGCACTTTGCTTTGGCAATATTGTTGAGATACTTATATACAATGAAATCCTACTGCCTCTGGAGTGGCAACACATTAACTCAGACAAAAGGATGTTTGTGTGTATTGTGGGGTGAGATTCCCTGCGATTTCATTTCCCAATATATACTGGAAGGATGATTTCTACCAGCAACTATTTAATATTGGATGGTTTTGAGAATGGATGTATGAGATTAAGATTTAATGTATATGTAGTTTGATCCTGATCTTTAGTCTTCTCATGTGCTTCAGGGAAATATGTGTCACTGATACCTATTCCACACCGGTGAGGCCACACCAGGCTGCTGCTGGGTGTTTGTGATGTGGCAATTTGCCCTGCTTCTTTCTGGGTACAGATGGGGGAGATTTTTCTCCACTGGGCATGGTCCCTCCCAGATTAGTGCCTCCAGACAAGGCAGTTGGGATGGAGAGGTTCACAGCATAGCAGTGCATGGCATTTTTAAAATTAAAAACAACAACACACCTTCTTGAAAATAAAAAATGCCCCAGGTGGCTTTGTGGATCTTCATAGTACCACAGAGCTGACTGGGGCATTTTTTGTCCCTTCTAGGACACCATAGTTGGAGGAGGAGCTGGGCCTGGATGGCCCAACTCTTCCCTGTCAGAGGGCTTGGACCAACATAGGCCCCGATGGCGCCTGTGGCAAGGAAGGGAATGCAGAAAAATCTGTGATCCCTTGCCATGGACAGATGAGAGCTTGAGGTGGGCCAGCCCCAGGCTAGCAGTAATGTCATCTGGAAGCAAGAATCAGCCAGAGGAGTACTGGCCTTAGTTGTCATGCAGAAAAGGTCTGAGTTTACTCCTATCATCATAGCCATAATCAGACATCAGCAGAATAAGGCATTCAGTAAAACTGAGGTGGTATCATGTAGAAGGGTTAAGTGGATTTTAGTCTACAGTTGATGCATTAGTCTACAGTTGATGCATCATGTTTTTCTAAATTTGTTTATTAATATACCCAGTACCCAGCTTGCTGGGGGGTAAACAGTAATGACTGGGGAAGGCACTGGCAAACCACCCCGTATTGAGTCTGCCATGAAAACGCTGGAGGGCGTCACCCCAAGGGTCAGACATGACTCGGTGCTTGCACAGGGGATACCTTTACCTTTACCTTATTAATATAATATTTATTTAAAATATTTATACCTGGTCAAAACTCCTTAGGCTCAAGAAGTTTAACAAAGCAGCAAAAGCTGCAACAACACACACATACACAAAACACTGTAAGTCCCTTGCAACATTAAAAAAACACGCACACACACATTACAAATCTGAGTTACAACTACAGCCAAACCTGCCAAACAATTTATTCTCCAGTACATGCTATCTGAAATTAAAACATCTTAATCTTACACATACTCTGAAATGCAGCAAGTGAAGAGACTTCCTGCACTCCCACTCTGGTAGGCTATTCCAGATTAATGGACCTACCACAGAGAAAGTCCGTCACCTAACTTGACCTAACAATCCTTGGCAAGGATACCAGTAGCAAAAAGCTTTCTGAAGAACATAACTGGTACATGGGAGTTCCTTCAGAAAAGGGCAGAATATAAACAAAGAAGCAAATAATTCTCTGTAAGCAGAAAATGGTGCTTAACAGTTGCCTGCTAATAGCTGACAACCCCCACCCACTCCCCACCCCACACCACCTCCATGCTTGCTCAATGGTGCAGTCAGGGATGAAAGGCAGAACAAACAGGGCTCTAGAAATTCAAGCATTCGGTCACTAATTTCTGTGATGTCACCACATTGTACTCTTGCCAATACCAGGAGGCAGGGGTTTGACAATCCTATCTACAATATGCAAAGGTCCTAAATTACAACCTTTATCTAGATTATGCTGACTTTTTATCTGAAGGGATTCTTAGCATGAAGGATCATTAAGAATACTGTCCTACCCCCACAGTTTAAAGTAGTATAAAGGTAAAGGTATCCCCTGTGCAAGCACCGAGTCATGTCTGACCCTTGGGGTGACGCCCTCTAGCGTTTTCATGGCAGACTCAATACGGGGTGGTTTGCCAGTGCCTTCCCCAGTCATTACCGTTTACCCCCCAGCAGCAAGCTGGGTACTCCTTTTACCGACCTCGGAAGGATGGAAGGCCGAGTCAACCTTGCGCCAGCTGCTGGGATCGAACTCCCAGCCTCATGGGCAGAGCTTTCAGACTGCATGTCTGCTGCCTTACCACTCTGTGCCACAAGAGGCTCTAAAGTAGTATAGCCTACTGTTAATACCCCACTTTTGTCTACCTTAAGAAGTCTCCAAGTGGCTTAAAATCTCCTTCTTTTTCCCACAACAGGCATCTTGTTTGGTAGGTGAGGCTGAAAGTGTTCCAAGAGACACCTTTGACTGGTCCAAGGTCACCCAGAAGGCCTCATGTGGAGTTGCGGGAAATCAGGCCTGGTTCTCCACTACTCTTAACCACTATATTATGCTGGCTCTTTTCTATTTCATTCCACTGAACATACCGTAGAATGTTGATGTGGTAAAAATGTGTTGATGTGGTAAAAATGTAGTTTGCAACCTGCACGTGAGGGATCATATTTAATAAAGGTTTCCTACATTCATAAGGCCCTGGACGTGATTGGCTAAGTTAGAACCTTTGTCTCTGACTTGCTCCTTTTTATTTGCAAGGAGGTTTTTTTCACAGGAAAGCATTAATAATGTTACTTTCTCCAAATGGTACAGTTCCTGTTGCGATATCATTCTGCTGCATGTATAGACTAAGCCTGAGTGATAAGTTTCTGCTGGCTGCAGAGGAAAGGACACGCAGTAATGGGTTTAAACTTCAAGTACAACGATATAGGCTAGATATCAGGAAAAAGTTTTTCTCAGTCAGAGTAGTTCAGCAGTGGAATAGGCTGCCTAAGGAGGTGGTGAGCTCCCCCTCACTGGCAGTCTTCAAGCAAAGGTTGGATACACACTTTTCTTGGATGCTTTAGGATGCTTAGGGCTAATCCTGCGTTGAGCAGGGGGTTGGACTAGATGGCCTGTATGGCCCCTTCCAACTCTATGATTCTATGATTCTATGATTCTATGGCGTGAGATGGTAGTCTCTGTCACCCTCTTTTTCACTTTATACTGACCTTGGTTACTAATAAGAGAACACAGTATTCTTGTATGCCATAATTGCTGGTCTTTATTTCCACAGAGCATAATAGATGGAAGCCCCTATGTCAGAAGGCACTAAAATTCCATGCGCTGTACTGTATTGGTTAGAGAAGGGATTTAGGTATACCATGCTCCCTTTGCTTGACTCATAGTTTCCTTGACAACACAAGAGTTTTTTGCAAGGATATTTTTCAATTTTTCTGCTGTTGACCATGGGGTCTGAAAAACCCAGACAATGTCACCTTCTATGGGCAAATACGTTGCTTTTGTAAAAAGTTTCTATTTACAAGTGGTGGTTGCATGGGGAGTTAAATGATATTCTGGGATCAATGCATGGAAATAGTTAAGGAAGGGCTTAACCATGTAAGCAGTAAATATGGTGTTCAGACTCATTCTTCATACTTATTTACAATATAAACCAAAAACATTGTTTTCTCTTGGTATAGAAAAATACTTGATATTAGACAGTAACTATTAAGTGTCCATAACAGAAATTATGAAGAGATTGTACTATAATGAGGCACATTTTTTCTGCATTTATGCAATACAAGTCACAGACCTGGTAGGTACCAACTCTCTTGCCCACCCACTAAAGTGTATACATGAACCTTCATAATCCAACATACCATGTACTACTAGAACAGTATGAGTACAGTAGATGCTAAAGAACAAATATCTGTGTACTGGCCCACCTGGGATCCCACCCCTTCCCACCTCCTCCAAGCCCGTCATTAGCTGGGGGGGGGGCAGGTTGACATGACCATATATGGTCATATCACTTGATAAATGTTTAACAAATTTTAAAAATATATACAAAATTAATTAACTCCCACCCATTTGGGAAACCCTTTCAGGGGCATCAAGAAACCCCAAGGTTTTATGAAACCCTGGTTGAGAAAGCCTGATCTATAGGATACAATCTAGCCAGGTCTTAGTCCCAGAACCTACTTTGAGTGCTCATGCTGAGGCCTTTTTAATATAATTAGTGCTTCTGTATATGGGCAGAGTGCTTTACCCCGGTGGTCCCCAACCAACGGGGCCGCGGCCCGGTGCCGGGCAGCGATAGCCCTGGCACTGGGCTGCGGCTCCCTGCCTCCTCAGGGCCAGGCTGGGCCGCGCATGCATGTTTGCGCCCTGCGTTGCCCACATGCGCATGTGTGGGACTCCCGTGCATGCGCGTATGCGCGGGAGTGCCGTGCATGCATGCCATGCACGGCTGGGCAATTGCCCTCCCTGCCTGAAAAAGGTTGCAGACCGCCGCTTTACCCCATTGAATTATTTATTTTATTTTAACCTAACCTAACTGAATCAAGGGAAGGTATTCAAATCAGTCCTGGACTTTGAGGAAGACTCCCAGATTATCATTTTGAAACATGTACGTACACTACAGTGCACCCAGAAAAGACATTGTGTGTATGACAGAGAACTAGAGACACAAGTAAAAGTGATGAGGAGAAGGGAAAGGAGAGAAATGTGGCTGGATGGTGGAAGCAAAGGGTCAGAAACGGATGGGGTGATAAGTCAGTAATCAACAAGGCACTGATAAAGGCTTACTGAAAGGAGGGAGAGATTAGCATGGTAAAGGAAAAGATAGGAGAGACAAGGGTATCAAGGGGTGGGGAAGCAAAAAAATGTGGCTCACAAAGAAGATTGGGGTTAAGCTGCTGAACAAAGGCCATTACAGCTCTCCTAGCTTTTCCTGGACAAGAGTGGGAAATGTAGCACTGAGATAAGCCACTGTCCCTGTATTTCTCTCCCTTCATCTCTGTGGCTGGCTGACCCCTCTAGAGTAGTTTGCTAGCTCCTGACACTGTACCTCACAGACAGTAGTGCCTAGGAGGCAGTACCTCCACTGTGCCCTAGATTTTGTTCTAATTATTATCTTAAGCTGTGGTCTCCAATCCTTCAGGTGGGCCATGAGTGGAATTGCCATTTTGCTGCCATACATGGGCAGAGAACAAGGATGCCACATCTTCTACCTCTCTTTGAACATACACCAAGAGGAACAGCAAGACAGCAAAGTCAGTCTTTAGCACAAGCCGTTTCAGAAATACTGACTCCTCCTCTTCCTGTCATATGAACGGAATGTCATGTGACTTCCCATCGTTTGCTTGAACCATGGAAAATCACTTGGCAAAGCTGAGGAGGCTTCAGTTAACACGAGAAAAAGACTATGGTGTATTTGTGATTAATTAATTAATCTTTGAAAGTGTGCTACTTAAATGGAAAATAAGCAACAAATCAGTTGTTCTGATAATGATTTTTTTTAAATTACCAATGTACCTCACTCCTGTCAACATTTTTCAAAGCAAGTGTCAGGCCGAGAGGGTATGAAATAATAAGGGAAATAGATTTTATGAGTTTGCACAGTGTGCATTTTCATCTCAACTATGTTAATAAAACATCTGAGGACCTGTTTTTTTTTAAGATGACCACATGTGGAGAAAAGTCACATACTGCTTTATTATGTTCACTAAGATTCTAACAGATTTGACAGTAATAATTTTTAATTTTAAAAAGGGTTTGCTGTACAAGAGGGGAGTGCAAATTCATGCGTGTATCTTTTTCAGGGTTTAGCGTAGCTTTGCTAAGAGAGAAGGTTAAAGTATTTGGTTTTTATAGTTTTATAGTGGTGATAGCAAGTGCTGTCAAGTTGCAGCGGCCTACAAGGTTTTCAAGGCGAGAGATGTTTGGAGGTGGCTTCAAACCGTACTTCTTTGGCGGTCTCACATCCAAATACTAACTAGAGCTAGCACTAAGAATCCATGATCTGGTAAGACGGAATTAGGCCGATCCATTGAGGTCCGTGCTGATATTAGAATGATTATTAGGGTTTTGGAAAACATATTCCTTCCTTTCAGCAATATTGGACTGCCTCCCAATGTTTGTATGTTCCGTGTATGAACTCTGATTTAATTATGTAATTGTTTTTCAGGGGGCGGGGAGAGTAATTTTGGCTTTTGCGGTTCTTTATGGGCATCCCTGTAAATCTGAACTGTGTTGACCTGATACTGACAAGCGTCTGGAAGCTCCCTGGAGATGTGACTCACGTCTTTGTCAAATTTATATTTAAAAATGCATCCTGAGCACACCTTGGATGTTTACTAGGCAATAACAATAATAATAATGTAGGAACGGAGGCATTCTAATGCGCCATCGCCCCCGGATTCTTGTCGAGATAAGTGAGCCGGTGGCGGCAGCAACGGCTTGCCTTTGGGAAGCGGCGGTGAAACTCTCGGGGGACAGGGCGAGAGCGGGGTGGCGAAGCGAGGAGGACTCCGCCGTCCCGTGCCGCTTTGCCCCTCTGCGGCTCTGCGGAGCTTCCCGGGGAGGGACGGCTTCGGCGGAGGCCCCCGCGTGTGCGAGGGCGGGAGCCGGTGCCAGGGGGCGGGGCGGAGACGGGAGGCGGCCAATGGGCCGTCCGGGCTGACTGGGCGGGCCGAGAGGGGAGGCAGGCGGCGAGGCAGGCTCCCGGCAGCCAGAGGCGATCGGCTCGGCACCTGTGGCGGCTGAAGCCGACTGGACTTGGCGAAGTCGCTCGGAGATGCCGCCGCCGGGCCAGGAGCGGGCGGTGCCGGCGCTGGGGGCGCGCTGCAGGACCCTGTACCCCTTCTCCGGCGAGAGACACCGGCACGGGCTGCGCTTCGCCGCCGGGGAACTGCTCACCTTCCTGCAGGCGGGGCCCGACGGCGGCTGGTGGGAAGGGGAGACCGCCGAAGGGTTGCGGGGCTGGTTCCCGGCCAGCTACGTGCAGTTGATCGAGGTGAGCGCCGCCGAGGGCGGGCGGGCGGGCGGGCGAGGGAGCAGGCAGGCGCGGAGGTCTCTCGGGTGCCCGGGTGGGCGTGAGGGCGTGCCGGCGAGGAGCGGCGTCGTGGAGCCCCGGGTCCTCTGGAGGACGTGGGCGGTTTGGTGCGGGGGCCCGGCCGGGGAGGGGAGGCTGGCCGCGGGAACTTTGCTCCGCCGTGGCTGGGCGCGTCTGGTCCTTGGGTGTCTTTGAGAACGGTTGGGTCGCTCATGGGGTGGGTGGGAGGACTGCTTGGGCAATTTGGTATGGCGCAGGTAGGACTGTGTCTTGAATGTCGATTCCGTGTCCGGTTGTGTGTGTGTAAGAGGGAGAGAGATTAGCTGTTGGGCGTGGGGAAGGTGAACTGTGCCTGGTGGTCCTTCGTGTGGTACTGTGGAACATGTCGAGGGTTTCGGAAATAATCTTGAAGCGCGCCTATGCCGTGGAGGTGAGATTCAGGATGTTTTCGGGAGTTGCATCGTGTGCAGGGGCGTTGTTGTGGGTCATTTAAGGGGCGTCTTTTGTAAGGTCATTTTTCTCGGGCTTCTTGATCATGGACAGGGTTCCGAGATGGGAATAGCACCATGTCTTGAAATCCTCCTCCACCGTGTGTCTTGTACCTCAGAAGAGCTTCCCATGTTCCTGAGCATAGTTTTCCCAAGGTGTGTAGGTAGACTCTCCTCCACCGACCTGTTCAAACCCCGCATGAAGTGTTTCTTCCATGTAGGGTCCTTTATGTGATATATATGTTTGGATAAAAGGTTGGGTGTTTCGGTGGCTGAAGCGCCCAACCCTAGGAGATGGCTACCTTTTCTTCATGTGCAGAGTAAAAATGAACCTTGCTGAACAGCAAAGCACTCCCATGATCACTGTGCCTGGATTCTGCTGAAATATGCATAGATCTTGCCAAAGGCAAGGCTAGTTTTTTTTTTTTAAGTGGTTTTGCCATTTCTTCCTGACAGGATGGATATTCTGCACATTGTATGTTTCACTGGGTCTAACTTCATTGTCATTAACTCACACAATGCTCGTTAATTTAAAAAAAGCACACCCAGTTTTATCTACCTTGATCATAAAAAGTCCTGTTGGAGGATAGCAATGTTTACAATTTGGCTACCAGTAGGGTAACCTGTGGGAACTGAGAGGGAGTAACAGAAAGGAAGCAGCCTCTATTTAAAGCTGCGCTAAATGTGTGAGATACACGTTCCAATTAAAATACATGAACTTTTATTTGGGCAGGATTTATTTCTTAAATCAGCATTGCTCAGCTCATGCAGTTCAGTTCAAAGATGTGCACTGCTGCACAAGGGTAGTTGAATGATCTTAATGTAATGTTCCATAGCAGCTCTAAGCCAGTCTTGTCATTTACATGTTGATGAATTTGATGTTGTCACTGATTGTGAAGAAAGCTATTAGACTGGTATGGGGCAGTCTAGAAAGGGACACCTTTACCACTTGCTTACCGCACCTCCCAGTATATCACATTTAACCATAGTCTCTGGATCATAGTCTTCAAGGTTTCAAACTGTCAGTTGTTGGCAAGCTGATTTGTAGAATTTGTCAATTTGCACTGGAAATTTGTGGGCACTTAGCTGGGGCAAGTTTGAAATACCCCCATATCCTGTGGCTGTTTTGAACTTTAAAAAATAAAATGGGAGAGATCCTAATCATGGATCTTTTGCATCACATATTGCTAGCTTCTTGTTCATCATACATTCTAAACTAGGGGTTACCTAGTTGGGTGTACATCCCTCATGGGGGTGGTGGAAGGATTCAGGGGGGCAGTGAGTAATTTGGGGGCAAAAGACCAGCAGTATGATTCTCCCTGTTGTGGATGTGTTTTCCTAGTGGGAGACATTCCACAGTGGCTTGCCATTGCTTGCCTCTGGGTCATAGTGGCCCTGGACTTCCTTGGTGGTCTCCCATCTCAGTGCTAACCAGGGCCAACCCTTCTTAGCTCCCTGAAGTAAATGACAGCTTCAGAAGGTGGGCTGGATGGGATCATATTTCTGCTGAGTTTCTTCCCCTTCTCAGACTTTCCCAGGCTCCACCCCAGATCTCCAGGAATTTCTTAACCTAGGGTCGGTAATCCTTCCCCCAGTGTCTCCATCTCTGAGGGGCTAGAAAAGCCTTCTCCTGCTAGCTAGTGCTCATGGATTTTCCATTGCTTGAATGTCTGTCTGTCTCTCTGCTCATCAGTCTCCATTGAGGACCTGAATTAGCTTTTACAAATGATTTTTACAAAGAACTGATATATATTTTTCCAGACTAAAATATGTCTGCTGCACAACAACCAAAGAAGTGGATTCATATGGGGTGAGCCCATATAGATCGGCCCATAGGGTGGGCCCCCTAGGAATGTTGCCTAGGAGCCATAGGTGCAGCAGTTATTTATGATGCCAATGGTGACCAGGGATGAGATTGGCTATCTCTTGATGGGCAACTGCCCCAAATCATTCCAAAAACATATGCCAGTTGTTTGGAAGAAGTGGCATTATGGCTCAGGCAAAGCTGACTGAACCTCAGGCCCAACAAGATAGAGGTCCTGTGGTTGAACAGGAAGGGGCCAGCCTGGATGGGGTACAACTGAAGATCTCGCACTCTGCCAGGAAACTGGGTGTTATTCTTGATGCTCCCCTTATGATGGAGGTGCAGATCACTAGAGTAGCCAAAGTGGCATTTTTCCATCTATGCCAAGCTAAGCTACTAGTGCCTTAGCTGGCCGTGGAGCATCTTGCCACAGTGATCCAGGTGACAGTCATCTCCAGGCTGGACTTATGTGACCCGCTTTACATGAGCCTACCATTGGCCTTGACCCCAAAATTATAACTGGTACAAAATGCGGCTACTAGGGTCCTCATGTGGACATCCTGGGAGGGCCCATATCTAGTTGGTGCTGAGGCAGCTGCATTGGTTACCAATTATGTACTGGATCAGGTTCAAGGTTTTGGTTTTGTCCTATAAGGCCATATGTGGTCTGGGCCCAGTGTATTTCAGGGACTGCCTTTCTTTCTATGTCCTTCACAGGGCGCTTTGCTCTGCAGGTTTGAATAGGTTGGTGACCTCTGGTGCTTGGGAAGTCTCCTATTTTGGCCCTGGCCCCTGCCTTGTGGAATGAGCTTCCAGAAGGGCTGGGGGGCCTGTTGGAACTAGGTCAATTCCACAGGGCCTGCAAGATGAAGCTCTTCCTCCAGGCTTTTGGTTGAGGCCCGGCCAACTAAACATCTAGCCCAAGGGTAGTCAAACTGCGGCCCTCCAGATATCCGTGGACTACAATTTCCAGGAGCCCCTGCCAGCATTTGCTGGCAGGGGCTCCTGGGAATTGTAGTCCACGGACATCTGGAGGGCCGCAGTTTGACTACCCCTGATCTAGCCTCTCCACTGATAACACCCCGAGGGACTTGGCAGATTGGAGGAAGGTTGTGGGGGAGGGGGTTAGCGTGGTGTGAGGATCTGCATTATTGTTTTGTGTTTTTACTATTGTTTGCTGCTGCGAGATGGCAGACAGCATATAGATATAATTATAAATAACATAAATAAACAATCCTGTGTATAACCTGTGTGGTATAACCTCTTCCGATCTTTAAAGGCTGTACCCTCCTACTGTGCACATCAATCTAATTTAATGTCTATTTGGGGGTGGAGAAGAATATCAATATGGGTGGTCTGGTAACCTCATGGGTGAGATTTCATGTTGTTAACATCTTTTATAACTGGATCCTGCAAATAATAAAATCTATAATTAGGATACCCTTTGAGCATATCAGGAGGAAACATTCTAGCCAGGCAGCTGGCATATAACTTTGTAATATAACTCAAATCCAGAAGCGTGATTTAATTTAATTTTTGCACCTATATCAATAAGATAAGGGGTCCATTCTTGCTGCTGTGCAAATACTATGAAAGAAAGGTCATCTCTTTGGTCTCCAAACACTTGGAGTGTTTTGGAATGCAGGCTTAGAACCTGTTGCTCCCTTTCTTGTTTTTGAAGGTGAAAATCTCTTTGCTGCCTAGGCAACAACACATCTTATTACTGCTCTCTGCTGACCAAGTTTCTGAAATGGTTTTTATGTGTTGCTTATTTCTCTCTTGGTGTGTAATTGCACTCAGTTGCTTTGCTCCTGTTAGGCCTGTTTCAGATGATAGAGGAGTGACTATAGCCCTATTTATACTGGAAGGCCTACTAATGTAGGAGGATTTGTGGTTATCTATGGTAATTTAAAGCAAGTAGTATATTACTTCATTTTGTTTAAGATACGCTAGGTTAATATACAGAAGGTACCAAATTCATTATCAATATGATACCTCTGTATACATTTATATTTCTTTCTGCACTAGAACTGATAGAGTAACCATTATCCACTAAGAACTTTTGAAGGAGCTGAATGATGAAGAATAGGAACTTCGATAAATGTATACAGTCAAATCTTAATAAGATTTCTCTAGGAGGTAAAATGTAGGTAAGAAAGAGAGATACCAGGGAGAGGTATAAGAGAGAACAAGACTGTCTCACATCTATAGGAAATGTTGGAACGTGTGTGTTGTTCCAACTGTACTCCTTCTAATGACTTCTGTTCGCCATCTTCTTTCCTGATGTATTAGCTCAAAGTTTGCCCATCTATCTTTTGCCATCCTTGTCTTTTCATAACAATTCTGACCTGTGCTGAAGCCTTAAGCCTGCCTTTCTCATCTTTTTTACATATTTCAGGCTTCAAGAAACCCCAGAAGTGACGTGATCATGCAGAATAGGGTTGGGAAGCATAGCTGTGAACATGCCCACCTGAGGACCCTCCCCACCCCCTCTAGGCCCAGCATTGGACATTTTAGGAGGCAGGGCAGATCATAATGACCATATGTGGTTATATCACCCACTAAATGTTTAACAAATTTTAAAATCAGACAAAAAATTAACTCCCACCCATCCAGAAAAACCTTGCAGACATCAAGAAACTCCAGGGTTTAGAAAGCCCGCCTTAAGCTTTTGTTATCGGAATAAAATTGACTCAAGTTATGAACTGATCATTACTGATGTAAAGTTGCAGCATTAGACCTTTTCAGACTTAACCCATATCATCCAAGCTGCACTATGCTGCTGGAAGGGACAAGAAGGATGCTCTATCCCAAATGTGTACAGAGCAAATATCTCCAGAACTATATGTCCTCTTCCATCTCACTAATTTAAATTATGCAGATATACTTGCAAAGTAATTTGCAAAATTAATTTCCTCTTACATGATGGGCAAGAATCCCCGCCCTGGCAAGGATATTCTTTGTGAATACTACAAGTAATTCTGATTTTCTTTTTTGTAGCCTCTTGTAAAAGCTAACATGGAATCTAGGAAAAAGCAAGGCAGTATACGGGTTTGGCATTCTATAATGCATGCCTAGATTTATTGCATAGCCTGTACAGCAGCCTGTAATTCAGGAGACAGGAAAGTATAATAAAAGATTGTTTTGTCTTCTTTTTTGTTAATAGACATTATTGTTAATTCCTGTTTCATTTGAACTGGTATTGGTGAATGTCTTGTGAGATTATACAAAACATGAAGTCTTAACAGTGTTGTGAGCTTTCTAAACCTGAAAAAGTGAATTGCGCTGAAATGGCTCACTGTTTTCTGTAGGTACATTTGATTCTGACATAGCGACTATTGTGCAATATTAACATCACACAAACAGATTGTTTGGATGTATGTATCAAGCTTTCCCTTTTGACTGATGAGTTTAAGAAATCATTTATGTAAAAAAGCGAGAGGCAATGTAAATTCTGCTTCAGTGAAAATTGTCAGGTCTTTTTATAGCTGCTGTCACTTCTCAAACTGTACATCTCTCTTATAAAGCATAATGTGTCATTCCAGTAGTGATGGAGACAGCTTGGGAATTGGAGCTTCTGCCAGCACCCATCCATTTGCTGCAAGTTGTTATTGCCTTCAATAGCAGCCTTATGTGTCATTTGGAGAAAAAAAAACAGACTTTGTAAATAGGTATGCTTTCCAGACATATAAGATATGATTTGCTTCCTCTGCGTGCTTAGCTTTACAACATGAAGGTGTTTGTCCTGCTGTACCACTGTTAGGATCTTCAATGAGGCTGGTAAAGGCTATTCCAGGAATGCCACCTTTGATTTAGGTTACTCCCTGAAATTGTAAGAAAGCCAAACTTGGGATTTTGAGATGGTAAGGCAGTAGTGGTCTGTTAGGCATTAGTTTAGTGTGCTCATTTGAGCTCTTGCTCGTGTGAATGGATGCAGAGTGATCCCTTGCACGTTGCGGTTATTCCCTTCCAGAGTTTCTTTCGACTGTAATCTGTTACATAGCTGCCATGCGCACATTCCACAAAAACAGTCTCAACCAGAAGCAAAGGTTGGTAATAGTTGCTGAGCAGACTATCAGTCTCTTTGAAGTGGAAAGTAGATGCCCATGTTTTTTGGTTAGTAGGTGTAAACATTTATAATTATAGCAGTCTACTACCTGTGGCGATCAGGTAGTTGCTAAGCATAAACAAACAGTAGCACTTGCCAGTCCCTGGCCCTCCAGTATCATCAAGGTCTAACATTACATGAACTACTGTGCAGTCCAGTGACTGACAATCAGTGCTTCCCTTACATTTCCTTTTTTTTGTAAGTCTTTAAGAGGATCATTTTAAGAACTTTTTTTTTTTTACCAAAAATGCTTATAGTGTCTTGACTTTCAAAAGGTTGGATAGGTGTACAACGGAAAGACACAAATGGAGATTCAGTGGCAGTTTACCGTAAGAGTGGGTGTTACAGAGCCCCTTGCTTGGGTCTAGACTTACACTGGGGAGTCAGTATCTTTAGCCTTTGCTCAATTAAAAATACTGCCCCGTTTGAAGTAGTAAGTGGTCAGGGATATATATTTTTAAAACTATGCTGAACATAGAGGTTTATGTTCCATTGCAAAGTAATGCTGTTTGATGGGAAGCAGAGTAAGTTAGTCTTGAGAATTTATGGTGCGGTTCCCACTCTGCAAGGGAAACTTGCTGGGTGACTTTGGGCTAGTCACAGCCCCACAGTCCTGCCTCCCTCACAGAATTTTTCTGAGGATACAGTGGAGGAAAGGTCAGTGAGGTAAACAGTTAAGCTGCTTTGGGTCCTTATTGGACAGAAGAGCTGGATATAAATGAAAAAAATATGTTTTTTATTTTATTATTTATTTATTCTGATATTTTTACTCCCCTTTCCATTGAGGCTCAGAGCAGATTGCATCATTAAAAATAAATTGTTATTTAATTATTATGAACAGAGGTATAAAACCTCCAAAGCTCTCTGTACCAAGTCAGACTATTGGTCGGTCTAGCTCTTTATTGCCTGCCCTGGCTCTCCAGGGTTGAGCAAGACCTTTCTAAGCACCTACTACATAGAATCTTTAACTTGGAGATACAAAGGATTGAAGTACTGGCTAGAAGATGCAACACTGGAGCTATTCTTGGATCAGAAAATGCATTTGGGAGATTAACTTTGGTGGTGCTAAAATATGTACACTTTTCCTCCTCACGTTTGCCATATGATACGCTGCAGTCTCATGGGCTGTGGTTCCTTTATGTAGTCAAGGTGATGCCATGATTTGAAGTAGACACAAGAAAGGGTGAGGAAGGGATGAATTGTAGAACTGGAGTAAGGGATGTGAATACTCAGCTTTGCTAACTTGTGGTTGATTCAAGCAATGAGAAAGTTAACTCACTGTGTAAACAAGCCTAAGCAGAGCAACTGAGAAGTCCATTTTATTCAACAGTGCTGACTCCCAGAAAGGGGGTCTCAGAATTGCAGCCTTTAAGAATTGACATTCAGGTGTGTGGAGTGGATTTTTGGACTAAAACCAACCTGCTGTAAAGACCCAGAGAGTGCCTTGTGTATGTGTGTTAATTCTAAAGCAAAATATTGACATTTCAAGTAAACTATTAATTATTGTCTGTTCTGTCTGTGCATGCCTGGTATATAGAGCGTTTATTTCCTACTGAACTCAATAAATAATCTAGAATAATCCAGGTGAGAATAACTGAGAATGTCTGTCTTTCAAAGGTAATTGGGAAATGCCTAATCTCTGATAAATTTCTCAGAGCTAAACATAATACCATAGGCCACCCAGTTTTATGGAGCATGTTCCTGTTCTGGAAATGTTACTGGATGCCTTGCAAGTGAAATTGATATGAACTGTGAAGGACCCACAATTATTTTTGTAGGAGGCATCCCGTTTTTCCCTGTATACCATTCTCTACTAGTTACTCTTTACCTTCCCTGTAAGCTCCTATAGCCCCCCTCCTTCCTGCATCCTTCTTTCTTTCCCACCTAGCCAAGCTGTCTTTAACTTTCCCTCCTCCCCTCTCCCTGGGAAAAGTATGGCCACATTGTATGGGGCTACAGCAGTTGTTTTAAGATGAGCAAAGTATGGTTCCATTAGCTAGCTCCTGACAATAACTATCCATCAATTGTTCTCTCCAGGACTGAAAGCTTATTGGACACCCAGATAAATTTATATGAGTAGAGACAAACAGGTCACTGTGTTAGCAAAGGGGTAAGTCTAGGCAGCAACACCAGTAACTCTATACCATACTCCCACACCAAGCACTGCATTCCAGAAAGATGGGGAAATGTTAAGTGTTGGCCTGTAAACACTTCACACCTTTAAAAATTTGTTACCTGTGAGGTAAAATGATGGTGTTTCTTAGGCATCCTTTCACCTGCTTTGTTAAAATCCAGTTATAACATTGCCCACCCTAATACTAAGGAGGAAAACAGAGATTTAACATAAGTCCTGTTTTCATTTTCAATTCCCCCCTCAACAATGGTTCTGAGGACCCTAACTGGCTCTCTGTGTCTGTCTGTCTCTTTAGCATGCTAGTAGGGTAAAGGGGGACGGAGAACAGGAGAAGGGGATAAACTTGGTTCTGTTTATTTTTTCCTTCATTAATGTAGTTGAGTTTGGATGCTGAATCTTGCCCTAAAAGCTGTTTTTAAAAGATTTGCTGTGAGAGAGAATTGCTTAAAGGCCTCTACTACTGATGCACAGATGATTTTAAAAAGCACAAAACAAACCATTACTATACCAAAGCACTTTAAACAACTTGTGACAGTTATGGAGCAGTTTAGTTGTTTTGTGTGGACAGCTGTTCAGAAAAAGTCTAATGGTTGTGTAGCTCAGCGGTCCCCAACCCCTGGTCCGGGGACCGGGACCAGTCCGTGAATCAGTCGGTACCGGGTCGCGGCTCCTCCTCATCCTCCTCTCTGGCTGCTACCTCGGGGGCCGCCCTGCCACTCTGCCGCGGGCTCACCTTTGGTGCTCTCCAGCAGCCGCCATGACAGGGGCTCCCCCTTGGCATGGCACAGCACAGCTGCTGCTGGCAGTGCCCCCCAGTGGGTGGCGAGAAGTCAGGGGCGCCGGTGGGAAAGCAAGTGGAGCAGGGGCTCAGGCGGCGGCGGCGGCGACGTCCCTCAGCAAAAGACTACCCTCCCCCCTGGCCTCAGTAAAATTGTCAAGCGTTGACTGGTCCCTGGTGAGATAAAGTTTGGGGACCACTCCAGCAGGTTATAGCTTCAGCAAAACCTGGTCCAGGGTAAGCATTATTAAAAAAAGCAAAAAGAAAATAAAAGAATACTTAGATTTCCTGGTGGTATGGAGATAAGTATGAGACCAGTGCATTTGACAGACTAAGGGTGGTCTATGGCACAGCTGAGTTGGCTTTTTTAATGTGTGAGATGAGAATCTGACCTCTGTACTCACATTATGCCCATCTTCAGCTCTTAGTAGTCCCATGTCTGTTTATTTTAGAGACAGAGGTCAAAAAAAGTGCCCTGGCAAAGGGCAGAGCCGGAAGAGGTGGCTTTTTCATGTGTTGCATAATTCCTACAATGAATCTTATGGACATTTTAGGCTTTATAATAAAAACCCTGAATGGGCCGTTATCTACAAAAAGGCAAATAATGACCCCTATGTATACTCTTTTCTCCAATTTCATGATTTTGAAAGTAGTTAATTTCTGGGGGTTTTTTTAACCTTAAACTGTACTCAGAAGACTAATTGAGCTGTGTGTGGTCTTTCTGTGGTGCTAAGGGTTTTTAAAATATTTTGTATGTGCTTAGAAGTATTTCCAATTTTTTCAGGCTTTCCTTGCAGTAGCCCTAGAGAGCCCTGACTTAAATTGGAATGTTTTACAAAGCTCATCATATAATATTTGTGGTGTAACACTTCTGGGACAAGCTGTTGGATGATGGAATTGACCGATCCTGATTTGTTGGTAAGTATGATGAAGTGGCATATGTATACCTCTTGAATTCTCCTTTTCACACAGACATGTTATTTGTAGTCAGATTGGCTAATCCTTCTAAATACTTATATCTAACTTTTCCATTGCATTCAGGTTCTGGTATTTTGCCCCATTTAAACAGAGGCCTACACAACTGCCAAAGCTGTTGGTATTCTGTTGGCCCTCTTTCATCCTGTGGGCATCTCATTAGTGTTTATCAGGTTTACCTATTTGATATTATCATATGCTTCCGGTGTGTAACTGCCATACGATAAATAATGTTATTTGTATATATAAACATACAGATCAGCTGTGAGCGTTCAGTTTATTGATGGGTTTAGTGCTCCTTTTCTGTTGCCAAGCAACCTGCCCATTATAGAGAATATATATATATTTTTGTAGTCAGCTCTTTTGATTACTGCTTTGTACCATTTACTTAGCAGGCACCAGTTTCTGTCTCATTTAAGACTGCTCTTCTAGCATGCACAAATGTTTTTCCTTTACTTTGAATTCACCTTTTCTTTGGTTTGCATTACACACATGCTGCCTTCATCATGCATTCAAAGTGCTTAGCAGAAGGTAGCTCTTTTTTTAAAAAAAGTTCACATTGTATATCAGTGGTCCCCAACCTTTCCGAGGCTGGGGACCGGCAGGGCATCGGGCCGCGCCCCCGCGGACCGCGCCCGTGCGGGCCACGCCCGCGGATCGGGCCGCGCCCGCGGGCCGCGCCCACGGATCGGGCCGCGCCCGCGGGCCGCACCCACGCCGCGCCCGCGGATCGGGCCGCACCTGAGCCGCGCCCGCGAGCCGCGCCCGGGCCGCGCCCACGGATCGGGCCGCGCCCACCGAGCGGGCGTGGCCCGCACAGGCGCGGCCGGCCCTGATTCCCTCTCCCCGCCTCCCGCAGTAAGAAGCTTCCCGGGCCGCAAGCTTGCGGCCTGGGAAGTTTTTTACTGCGGGGGCGGGGCGGGGAGAGGGAGCCGCGGCCCGGTGCCATGGCCTTTGCGGCCCGGCACCGGGCCGCGGCCCGCAGGTTGGGGACCACTGTTGTATATAATAGGACCTCAGTAAACTCTTGGGTTTTAGCTTGTTTTTTTTAAAGATTATTTTATTTCTTGCCTTAAAATAAACAAGTAAAAGAACAAAAAGGAGGGAACATTTTAAGATCCAGCAATGAATAGAATTTTGAAAAAGAAAGAAAAAGAAAAAAGTGTACACACATACACAGTAGATGAAAAATATAACAGTGGTAGCAGATCTATGCAGTTCTCAATATCGAATGTTCAAATACTGATGAAATTCTAAGGTCAATCCATTGATTTACTGGAGGTGAACATTTCATAGAATCATAGAATAATAGAGTTGGGAGGGACCTCATGGGTCATCTAGTCCAACCCACTGTACTATGCTGGACATTCACAACCCTCATCCACTGTATCCTGCCACCCCCTTGAACCTTCACAGAAATCATTTATCTTTAAATGATTTAATACTAGTCTTTTAACTATAGTAAGGGCAAAGAAGGTCCAGTTTTGTTGACCATTGGTTAGCCTCCAGGACACAGGCAGATCGTTTATAAGTACATCAGAATCCTCAGCATTCAACAAGGATTCAAATGCAAAATTGATATGACTAATAACGTCTTCCCAGAAAAAAACAAATGACTGGATATGCCCAAAAGCTATGTTTAAGGGACATGTCCTATGAATTATAGCACCAGTGTTTAGATGCTTTACATAGTCCCTTGCTTGATAGGTGTTACGGTGTCCAGTTTATCATACACATCATTTTTTGCTAAGCAAGTTGCAATTTAAGATCCAGAAGAAGAATTGGTTTTTATACCCCACTCTTCTCTACCTCAAGGAGTCTCAAAGTGGCTTGCAATCTCCTTCCCTTCCTCTCCCCACAGCAGTCACTTTAAGAAGTAGGTGAGGTTGAGAGAGTTCTGAGGAAACCGTGACTGGCACCAAGCAGGCTTCTTGTAGAGGAGTGGGGAAAGCAAACCCAGATTTCCAGATTACAGTTCGCTGCTCTTAGTCACTATACCACTTGAAAGCCATATCTCATTATTTCATAATGTGCATGATGGACTTCACTCTTCTGGGAGAGTTCAATCTGGTGGCCGCAGATGAATGCAAGTGAACATTTGGGAGTAAATTCTGATGAATAAGGTGGCTGCTAAATTTCATCTCCCCTTCAACTCACCTCAGATTCCAGTTTGAGCAACTAAATTATGGGAGGATAAATTGTCAGAAAGTCTATTTTATTTGAATTGGAATCCAAGTTTATTTTTTATTTTTTTTGTATTTATATACTACCATATTCCATTCAGACTCGTGATGGTTCACAGTAAAACAATAAAAACCAGTATGACCCCATTAAAACCCATTAAAAATTAACATTAACACTAAGCATTAAAATATGATGATACAGTTCTAACCCTCTACCTTCTCCCTCTGTCCGACTATAGAGGGCCAGAGCTCTTCTTCGTTGGGAGCAAGGGTCCAGATGTACCAATGCGGAGGGATCCACCAATAGAAACTCTGGGACTCACCATGACCTCAACCATACACCTGGTGGAAGAGCTCCATCTTACAGTCCCTGTGGAAAGCTGACAATTATGACAGGGCTCGTAGCTCTTCAGGGAGCTCATTCTACCAGGCCGAAAGGCCCTTGCCTTGGTTGAGGCCAGGCGAACATCCCGGGGGCCTGGGATAGCCAGCAGATTCCTACCCACAGAGTGTAGCATCCTGTGGGGCGGGGGTCCCCAACCCCCGGTCTGCGGCCCGGTACCGGGTCGCAAAGGCCATCGTACCGGGCCGCCAGCGGCCGCGCCTGCCTCCCCCCCTGCAGCGAGAGGGGGGGAAAGAGGCCGGCGCGGCCAAAACGTGCATGCGCAGCAATTGGGCATGCACGTTTTTGAGCAACTGCGGCAGCCGGGCCGCTGGCTCTCCCCCACCCCCGGAGGCGGTCCCCGACCAGATGAAGGTTGGGGACCGCTGCTGTGGGGGGCATAAGGAGATGGGTAGTCCCGCAGATAAGTAGGGCCCAAGATGCATATAGCCTTAAAGATTAATACCATTACCTTGAACTTGATCCAGAAACAAACTAGTAACCTGCTGAATATGGGCCTTCCAAGATGTCCCAGTGAGGACCCTTGCAGCCGCATTTTGAACCAGCTGTAATTTCCGGGTCAAAGCCAAGGGTAGGCCCACATAGAGCGAGTTACAGATGTCTAACCTGGAAATGGCCATTACATGGATCACTGTGGCCAAGTGTTCAGAGAACAGGTAGGGCGCTAGTAGTTGTGCTTGGCGCAGATGAAAATACGCCACCTGGGCTACCTTAATGACCTGAGCCTCCATTGAAAGGGAGTCATCAGAGGTCATATCCAAATTCCTAGCAGTCGGTGCAGGTGTTAATTGCATCTCATCCAGGCATGGGAGACGCGCTTCCTGATCCTGTCCTCATCCAGCCAGCCAGCCACAGGACCTCCGCCTTGTAGGGTTGAGTTTCAGGCGGTTCTTGAAGAATTGCAACTAATCCCGCATATCCAAAGATATGATCAGTTGTCCTTTTCCCCCCATTCTTCTATTCCACTGCAGTTTATCTGCCCTGCTGCTAGGAAACAATATGACAATAAGGAAGTGATTTTTTTTGTAGGTCTTCTTCAACATCAGGGGTAGTAAAACAGTGGCTCTCCAGACATCCATGGACTACAGTTACCATGAGCCAGCACATGTTGCCAGGGCCTCATGATAATTACAGTCCATGGACATTTGGAGAGTAACGGTTTGGCTACCTCCTCTCTACACCTCCACCCCAGGTGCATTCTGAGAATTACAGCACTCAGGTAACCGTAGTCCACCCCTGCGCTACATCTTTTCCCCCAGTGCATTCTGGGGGATTGCAGTGCTCAGGATACTTGCTAGTTATTTTGGGTGTTCTTGGAACAATAAAAAGGTAAAGGTAAAGGTATCCCCTGTGCAAGCACCGGGTCATGTCTGACCCTTGGGGTGACGCCCTCCAGCGTTTTCATGGCAGACTCAATACGGGGTGGTTTGCCAGTGCCTTCCCCAGTCATTACCGTTTACCCCCCAGCAAGCTGGGTACTCATTTTACCGACCTCGGAAGGATGGAAGGCTGAGTCAACCTTGAGCCGGCTGCTGGGATTGAACTCCCAGCCTCATGGGCAAAGCTTTCAGACTGCTGCCTTACCACTCTGCGCCACAAGAGGCTCTTCTTGGAACAGTACTCAGAGAAAAAGTAGGGAAACAAGGAAAAGTGCATAACAAGAATTTCCACTCATCTCTGTTGCATCACTCCCTATTAGAAGTGCTAAACTGAGGTGGGAGAGGAGGGGAGTGAGGAATACTTTATCTGGGACCCATTCTGCACAGCAGCAGCTGCACTGGGTTGCCGCTGGTCCTTTGTTTGCCTGGCTGCTTTATGTGCCACCACTGTTTTCACCAGTGCACCCTGTCTCCCCTGGATTTCTGCCTCCAGATGAAGCCTTTTCCCCTTATGCAGAAAAGGTCTGGGTTAGGTTCACTACATGAACCATAGAGGTACTCAGCAGTAGGAAACCTTATCTCACTTTGAAGATGAGGTTTCTAACTGGCTGAGATAGGCTGGCCCAAAGGGATATGAACTTTGTCAGCAGCTCTACTGGTAAGTTTTAGTTAAACAAATTATAACAAATGGTGTAGTATCATCACACTTCATCCTCTCGGCCCCGTCCTTTGAAAGCTGTGATGAGTTAAGAGAGATAGAAATCATGGAGATGAATGTCATTCAATCATGTGTCACCTTGGTAGTTTCTCATCAATCAGAAGTGGCACAGTAGCCATCAATCACACTTGCAGTTATTACTTTGGTTCCCCACAAGTTTTGGAATAATCTGTGTTTTCCTGTTATATTCCATTTTCCAGTAGTTTTTATTTAAATCAGTAGCACTATGATCAGGACTAAGATGCAGTAGAACAAAGTTTGAGTCTAGTGGCACCTTTAAGACCCACAGAGCTTTATACACAGTACTAGCCTTAAAGCCTGTAGCATCCAGGAAAGTAACAGGCACTAGCAGTGCCCCCCCTCCTGAGGGTGCAGCTGCTGCCTTACATGCTGTTCCTGCTGGTGGGCAGGATGATGGGGCTGCAGGCGGTCATGTAGTGGTGTGGCCACCGGCAGGCAGATCATTGGGTGGGTGAGGCAGGGCAGAAGAGGAGGAGGAGGAGGAGGAGGAGGAGGAGTTGGTTCTTATATGCTGCTTTTCTCTACCCGAAGGAGTCTCAAAGCAGCTTATGATTGCTTTCCCTTTCACCACAACAGACACCCTGTGGGGTGGGTGAGGCTGAGAGAGCCCTGATATTACTGCTCAGTCAGAATAGCTTTATCAGTGCCATGGTAAGGCCAAGGTCACCCAGCTGGCTGCATGTGGGGGAGTGCAGAATCGAACTTGGCATGCCAGATTAGAAGTCCGCACTCCTAACCACTACACCAATCATGGCAGGCAGAGCATGTCTGCGAGGCCAAGCAGCTGGATGTGCAGTCTGGACAACTGGATGTGTGTCCTGGACAGCGCTCCCTGTCCCGGACAGCACTCCTCCCGTTGGGCCGTTTCCCAAATATTAGATGCATTAATGGTTAGGATAAGCTTTAGTATGCACATTTCATCAGATATGGATCTACAAAAACTTTGTGGGTCTTAAAGGTGCCACTAGAACCCTGATTAGGAATCCCTGATCTAGACTGACCCACTGAGAAGGCACTCTTCTGTTGCAGTACAAGAGCAATAACAGAGTGATAAGGTAGAAACCCTCAAAACTAACCAGATAGCACCTGTGCAGTTGAGCACATGGAAAAGAAGCTAAGAGAATGTACTAGAAAAATAAATTATACTAAATGAAGCCAAAAAAGTCTAAATTTTGTTACAAAAGAGAGAAAAAAGAGGGAAAAGGTGGTTGGATTCCAAAATGGGGTGGGGAAAAAGCAAACCCCTCCTCTCAATACTGGGAAAGGCACACAGCCACAATAGTACAGAGAGGCTTAGATGAAAAAGCAATACCATTGAGCTAGCCAAGCTATATCTATGTAGGCTGTAGCATATCTGAGCATATGCAGAGTTCCTCGCAGCAACAAGAAGCTGAAGGAGTCCTTCACCCCTGCCCAACTTCCTGTGGACTCAGTTTCCACTGAGAGCCAGTATGGTATAATGGTTAAGAGTGTCAAACTAGTATTTGGGAGATTCAGGTTTGAATCTCCACTTGTGTCATGGAAGCTCCCTGGGTGACTGAAGCTCCCTGTCACACACTGTCAGCCGGACCAGCCTTCATTGGTTGTGAGGATACAATGGAAGAAAGGAGAGTGGTATAAGCTGCTTTGGCTCTGTGTTGGCGAGAAAGGTGGGTTATACATTCATTAAATTTTTAAACACGCTATTTTTAGTGATTATGTTTTCACTTTTGAATCCAGTGGCAACTTTAAGACCAACAAAGTTTTTTTCAAGGTATACCTTGACTAAAAGACTGTGTTGGTGTTAAAGATCCTACTGGACTCAAACTTTGTTTTGTGTTTTAATAGGTTTGTATAATTATCTTAGATGTAGGGGTTTGGAGAGGAAATAAAAAAGCAGCAGATGAGATTAATTTTTTTCTCAATAAATAAATGTATAAACAATAGGCAGAGGCAAAACCATAATTCAAATTACCCCACAGCTGAGAAAACCCCAATAGGTGAATTATGTCAGTAGCATCCTATCCGCCAGTGTGTGTATCTACCATTGCAATTCTGCCTGCAATTCCATGCAGTAAAAGAGCAACTGAACATGACAAAAAGGTTGTAGCATGTAACTACCCTTTAACAAAGCATGGGAAGACACAGGATGGTCACATATTTCATTGTAAAATAAAGTGGGCCTCAGTGGGAGATGGAGGATCCTTAGTTGGATAGAAAATACTTTTTGCATATGTTATTTGTCATAGCTTTAGACAGCTTGACCTATTGTTCCCTGAACTCTAGTGAGCACTTGGCTTCTCAGCCTCAGCAATAGTCTTGAGTGTTGCTTTGTAAAATACTTGGCTACTTCCTAACTGACACCATATAAGGTTCCTTCCACCTGTAGGGAAAATTGCCCTGCATTGCAGCCTGACTAAAAGGTAAAGGTAAAGGTATCCCCTGTACAAGCACCGGGTCATGTCTGACCCTTGAGGTGACGCCCTCCAGCGTTTTTATGGCAGACTCAATACAGGGTGGCCTTGCCAGTGCCTTCCCCAGTCGACTAAAAGATACTTGGAAGTAAATTCTACTGGTTTTGATTGAACTTCTGTATAATGCAGGCTGGTTTTGGTGTGAGCAATGTGAAATATTAACTTGAGAAGTGAATTCCACAGGGGTGCTGTCTGCCTGCTTCTGATCTCCACCTTTACAATGTAGCAATGTAGGTGGCAGAGAGAACAACGTTTTAACGTGATTTCAATCCAGTAGCACCTTAGAGAGACCAACCGGAGTTTCAGGGTATACATTTTTGAGAGTTAAAGCTCCCTTCTTCAAATGCAGTAGAGTAGAAATGTTGATCCAAATCCCTTTTTTCCTAGATAGAAGGTGGGAAGGGCATTATAAAGGATGCAGAGGTACAATGTATATTGTAATCAGGTTGATAAGAGCAGAGGGGAAATGCTTAGGGGCAGAAAATCCTATACCCCTGTTCAGGCCTGGAGGGTGGGGGTCTATTCTTCTAAACTTGTGAATTATCTTGAGTTCAGTGATCTCGTGCTGTGTCTTGAGATAAAGTTGGCAGTGTGCTCATGAAAGTAATGTCTGAAGGAGTGCAAGAAGGAGCAATGCAAGACTGTCCCTTATTTCTACAGTGATTGAAACTGGCTATTCATGATGATGTCATCCGTTCAGTCATGTCTGACCCTTGGCGATTCTATAGGAAAGTTTCCGCCACACATCTCTGTCAATGACCGCTTCTATTCATGCAGCCTTTTAAAAGAGACACCTTGAGCCACATTTGGACCCATCCAGAGTCCAGCAGGACCTTAAAGAGTTTTCTGCTGCCACAATTTTTGTGAGTCTTTAAGGTGCTACCGGACTATTTTCTATTGTTACAGACAGACTAACCCATCATGGTCTATTTGCACTTGAGACATCTATATATCTATGGCTGCAACTGGAGAGAGGACAAGCATGGCTCAGTTGAACTATTCTTTTCCATTCCTGTTATCCATCCTCTTCCTCCTTTGCTATGCAGTATGCCTGGAGTCTGGCCCCCTGGGTTAGGTGAGGGGAAGTGGTGGAAAACAGTGGGGAAATGGCAAGAGTACAGTGGCTATGTTATCAATTGCTGCACTGAGTAACACCAAAATGTCACGGTTGAAAAGTAACAGCCCTCATTATACTTAATAGAGACTTGAAAGGACTTTAACAATTCCAGGTGATCAGATTAAATTGACATGTCTCACTCTGATTTTGAGGATGGCCAAGACGGAGCATCGTGTTCTGGGCAGAAAAGGATTTGCTTAATTAATCAGGCTTATTGAATCATCATTTAATAATTGGGTTAAATCTTATAGCAATGGAGCATTTGGTCTGCCAAGAAGTGTGTTTAATGTACAGTGTCAGCATATTTTCTAGGACAGAACTTCTTTATGTGCATGAAGAAAGGCTTTGCTTTTATGAAGGTTGAATGCTTTGGACTGTGCCATCTTTGTTGAACTGTCAGTATAATTATGATTTTTTTTGAACTGACAATATAATTGCAGGTATTTTATTAGGACATAGTCTCTATTTGTGCTATAAATATGCATTATAGCAGTATGTGATTATACCTTCCTTTGACTGGCAGCTCAAGATTTTGCAGTGCTTTTGACTCCTACTTTAGCTCATGGATATAATGCTTATCTTCCTTTATAGATCAATGTGTTGTATTTTTTAGATCACACACAGACTTGTTTAACAGATGAATCTTTTAGAAGTCACATTACAGATGTTGCTAACTTGCTTTTCCTTTTGACTATCCTTTCTCTGCATGTTGTAGAGGTATCGGCCTGAATGTATATCCAAGGGGATGGACTTGGTTCTGTCCAAATTGACCACAGATGATCCTAATTGGTTACAGACCACAAAAATGAGGATGAATGGTTTGCCAGCTGCTAACATGAGCAAGCTGTGAAGGGGGTGGGGAGACTCTCTGTGGCATCTCTTATGGCCTGCAGTAGAACTTGATGAGTTAGGGAATTGGACTTTTTATGATAATCTTTTATGTGGTGCTCTTTGGCATAGCTTTTAGTTATGATTTATTTAATGGGATGTTAGTAAAAGATCTTTGTGTGAGAGCCCTAGGAAAATAGCCACCAAGTCATGACTGAGTCATGACTGTATATACACTTAGAAGTTTATTCTTGATGGGATGGACACTTGCCTACACAACAGGCAGTTCACTTACATGGGTCTTTTTCCTGTAACTATCTCTGCAATTTTCCCATCCCCCAGGCATAGGGTACATTGTATGAGAATGCAAGAGCTTGCGTGTTCCTGCTGAGGGTATCTTTAATAAAGAGCAGACAACAATTGTGGGTGAAAGTATGTGATAAATTGCACTCTCCTTCCTTATGTGGAAATGTAATGACAATGCTACAAGTCATATTCCCTTTTCAAAGGATATGGCACAGCATCACCGTATTTTTTACAGTATGTGTTTGGGAATATTTGATAGGGTTCATCAGTGGCATAGCTTTTAGTAATGTCTGTCTTAATTAATGGGATACAGAATCTGTTAAATCTGGTGCTTTTGTTGTATTGGGGTAGTTCACCAAATAAATTACATTTTATTTGGTGGAGAGGTATGAGGTGTCTGCTGGCCAGCCTAGGGGCTTCAGCAATTGTTTGTTGTCATTCTAGGACTGCTTCTAGGACTGGAAACCCTTTTGTTCTTAGAGCTTCTATGATGCCCATTCATGCTGTGATATGCCTTTGTCTTTTTTCCCTAGTCCAGTTCATCTTGTGATTTGTGTACGTTATGATATACCAGTTAAACCCCAGCTGGTTATACATTTTTTTAGGCAATGGGTAAACACATCAAGGAAAACTTTTTAGTCATACAAGTAGTTGGCCGAACACCAAAAACATCTAAGGAAGTCATAGAATCACACTGACAGGAAGTTTATTAAAGCATTTTAAGACTTGGCATGCATGGCTTGGGCATCATGAATCTTTAGCACATTGGATTATAATCTGATTGCTGGTCCTCCTCCCATTTCTTTTAAAATGTTATTTTAGTTCACATCATAGCAAGATAATTTGGCACAACTGTGGATGGGTTGGCGAAACATGTTTGCATGCCAGCCACAACCATGACTTGCAATTCAAAGCAGGAGGGAGCTCCGTACAGTCTATGGTGTCAACAGCAGCTGACTTCCTCTCTTGCGCCACCTGTTTCATAATAGGACTAGCACTATCTTAAGCCTAGTAATCACTTTCAGCAGTGAAATCTTGGAGAGAATGGAGACCGTATCCTTTTGCATTATCTGTGGCTGGATTTTGACCGCAAAACCCCCTCAATAGGATTGCAGTGAAGATCTTAGCACTTTGTGGCATATAAAGTTGGGACTGTACACGTGTTTGTTAATTGCTCTTGCGGAAGAAGAATGGCTCGTATAGTATATGATGAAGTGTACATATGTTTCATTGGAAGTTTACTCTCACATGTCTACAGCTGGAAGCTATTCCCCCCTCCTGTATGCAGGAATGTATTGGAACCAATTGTTTATTTAGTACATTTTAATCCTGCGTCTTCCTTCATTGAGTTCAGTGGGATCGTGCACTGTCCTTTTGGCCACTCTTTTACCCTCACAACCACCTAGTGAGATAGGTTATGCCACTGAGGGAGAGTGGTTGGCCCAAGATCCCCTCGGAAGCTTCATAGTGCAGTAACAATTTGAACCTGTACCTGTAAGTTCTTAGTCTAACATTACACCAAGCTGGTTCTCTGATTAGTATGGGAAATCCTTGGATCTCATCTCCTTCTATGCAGTGAGGTGTCTCTAGCAGTAGTTTATTCCAGTTTGCTTTACCTTGCAGTACTATTTGTACATGTGTGGGACAAAACCTTTTGGGGAGGTATATGTAAGCCCCCAGGTGTACAATACAGTTGTATATTTTTCACATACTATTAACTCGCATGTAATGTGCAAAAGTAATAGAGCTAGGTCTTCAAATAGATTGTATAGTGTTGGTACCATAATATGGTAACTTTTATATCAAGAAAGACAGTGAAACACTCATTGGGCTGCACAATTTCTTTTTACTGCTTTTAGGTACAAATTAAGGGGGGCTCTTGTGGCTCTTGCGAAGAGCCTCTTGTGGCGCAGAATGGTAAGGCAGCCGTCTGAAAGCTTTGCCCACGAGGCTGGGAGTTCAATCCCAGCAGCCGGCTCAAGGTTGACTCAGCCTTCCATCCTTCCGAGGTCGGTAAAATGAGCACCCAGCTTGCTGGGGGGTAAACGGTAATGACTGGGGAAGGCACTGGCAAACCACCCCATATTGAGTCTGCCATGAAAACGCTAGAGGGCGTCACCCCATGGGTCAGACATGACTCGGTGCTTGCACAGGGGATACCTTTACCTTTACCTTTATTTTGGCTCACCTAGACATATCCTAGTTGCAAACCAAAAACTGGAAGTCAACATACATAATTTGCCATGAATTCCTCCAAAATTTATTCAGGCTTGGCCAGGGTTTTCAGTACTTCAGGGACTGTTAATGGCAGATTTCTCTTGTCTCGGAGAATCAGTTTTCTGAAAGGGGTAGATTGCGGGAAGTTCATTGCTGGCTAGCACTTTGGTTGGGATGGAGCTGTTTTTATAAAACAATTTAAACTTTGTTTTGCTGGGATTTTGTATGTGCGGCAGCAAATGATTCAACAAGAGATTTAATTTGTCTTCCTCTGCCCTGGCTGCTTGCCTAGGACAGATGAGCTGACTATCTGGCTCATGTGATACTGACGCTGCAACTAACACATCAGTCTTTTCCGGATGAGTATTTTATTGAGTTGGAAATGTTTACTTGTTGGCTTTTGATGCTTGTGCACCTGAAGCAAAAAGTCCAGATTACCCCTTCAAAGTTTATGATCATCATAAGTAGGTTTTAAAAGACATATTTAAACATGCCATCATAAGAGCCATCCGCAGGACATAATAAAGCAGGATGTGGCATTGTCAGTCAGTCATTTGTTCTAAGGCCTGCTGCAATGGGAAGGCCTGTAAAGGTGGCACTGACCTCACATGGGAGACAGTTCCATAGCCTGAGAGAGCAGCTGAAGGCCCTTCCTTGCGTCCTTGTCAATCTTTGACCACCCCTTCTGGTACAGTGATTAGTGATACATTTATTTGTATATAGCCGTAGTGTGTCCAAAGAATCTTTCTTTTTCTCCATGTACATACATATTCACATTTTGCTGCAGTTAATAAAAAATGCGTTCAAACCAGACTTTTTGTTCAACATGCACAAGAGCCTCACTCTTCCACCTTTTCTTCTTACATGGAAAATTGTGACTAAAAACAAACTTTGATTACCTGTGACAGTGGGGTGAAGGCATGTGGGTTACAGCCCAATCACAGGGTCCATTCTTGTATATTTTTACTGAATCACAGCTCGGTCTGATGTCTGTGTGCAGACATAGGTAACTGCAGGCTGGAGGCAAGAAATCAGTGAGCGGTTTGGAATTTGTGACCCCAAACTGGCAGTACAGTTTGCATCAGGGCAAGGATGCATTTGGTTGTTCATGAGTTCCAGATGACATTACAGATGACCTTCTGTAAGCTGCCCTGAACTTCCAGGGAAGGGCAGGATATAAATAAAAAAAATTCTAACTCAGTGCATTTGGGGCATTTTGTTGCTGAGACTGTTCTCCCTGCTACTGCACCCATTTCCTTCAGTTTGCCTGGCATTTTGGACTGGTTAATGTTTATTTTGAAGGCTTTATTTTTGGGAGTGGGGGAAACTTAACAGCAGAGTGTGTGCGGTGGACTTCTTATACAGGTGGTAGAAACTTGGGAAATTTACCAGTGTTGGTGTGTGCAGCTCCAAATTAAAAACAAAATAAATGGAGCAGAACATTGCAGGATTACTCCTCTGTCCTGCTCTTTTTTGTTGTGTGTGGACAGGATACAGCGTTAGAGGTACTAAATTGGAGACATTACTGCTTGAGCACTAAAAACTAAGCCCAGACTTGTCACTCTTGTCTTAAGAGCCCCTCTTCTTCCATATTGACCTAGCATTATATCCTACAGAGGTCCCTCTCCTTGCGCAGGCTCTACTTCCAAATATCCAAGAATTTTCTAACCCAGAGTTGGCAACCCTAAGACATATGTCTTTCTATCATTTCATATATTTTAACAGTTGTTACAATAAATTTGGATTCAGTATTTGTCTGGACGGAAAATAAAAACTTTCCTCTCTGTGTTCCTTAGGATAGAGTTCAATTGTAAATTGATTTCTTTTCTATTGCTCTGCAGAATAGAGTCTGACCATGGGATTAACTCTGTTTAATTGGTAACACAGAGAAGGCCCTTGGGGCTCATTCGCTGTTGTATAAGAATGGCTTCATCATGGCTTTGTGTGTGTATGGAGGAGAGTGTTCAGATATATGCTGAGATTTGTATTTCATTCACTGGAAGAAAGCAAAATATAAGGGTTGGAACATGGTACCAAGCACAAAAGAAACATTACCCTCGTCAGTAAAGGAAATCCTAGAAAATAGTTCTGTAAAAATAGTACAGAGTTTGCTTGGTTTCACAATTGATGCTAAAAGACCTATTTTATCTGTCTTCCCCCTTCCTCCACCCTCAGGTTTGTTTAGTTTAGGACTGTTCTAATGTAGATGCCTGGGCAATCAGTGTGTGTGTGTGGGATGGGGGGGGGGAGATAAGGAATAGGATTGGCATCTTTGGGTTGGGAAATGCCTGGATATTTGGGGGTGGAGCATGAGGAGTATAATGTCATAGAGTCCACTCTCTAAAGCCAATGTGTCAAACTCATTTGTTACAAAGGCTAGATCTGACATTGATGTTACTGTGTCAAACCGGTCCAGTCTACCATAAAATCTAATGCCCGTTACTGTAGATACAAACGTCTTTGTATCTTTGCATATGATTTGGGGAAGTGAGGTGTGTAGGGAGGTGGAAGGGTGAGTCGGGGCTAGTGTGTGGGGGCAGGGAGGGTGGGAGGGGGATTTAAATTGTTTTATGGTTTTATGCATTTGATCCTGTTGTGACCTTCCGTGAACCAGTTGTGCTGAGAAGGGCTGGATATAAACACAGTTAATAAAATAATAAATAAATAAAATAAAGAGCAGCAGGTAAGCTCCAAGTTGATACATTATATGGGCAAAACTGAAGATGCAGTACAGAAAGATTTTGACAAGTCTTGGTAATAAAGAATGGCTTGGCTCAAAGACAGTAAGGTGAGGGTTGTATGCCCAAGTACATTGGAGTAAGCATCATTGTCATCGCCATGATGTATTTCTGGATAATCATGTAACTTTTTGATTTGTTGGAATAAATGAAGGCGAAAGTGTTAGTAAACATAAAATTATGAGGGCTGAATAACCGGTTGTACAACAACTGGCTATGTTGCTTGAGTTCTTCTGAGCAGCTGCTCCTCGTTCTGTAGGTGATCAGCAGAAATGGCCAGCAGGAAAGGCACCGTGACTATGTGATTCCACTTCTGAAGCCCAATTTTCTCCTAATAGCAGGATTTTTTGGTGGTGTCCTTATGGAATGTGCTTTATTATGCTGTCATTGAGGAACACAGAACAAAGAAGTTCATCCTATAATCAAATATAATAAGGGGATCTTATCATGCAAGCTCCCCTGTTATGACCTGACATACCAGTGAGGTTCTTACCTGTTTCCCATGTTTCGTTTGGTATTGGATGAGAGTGCCTTAATCAACCCAACTCAAATAATTTGATACCCAGCCATTTTACAGTGGATATGGTTTGCCCCCAGCAAACTCCTTCCCTGGTTTGTGACAGTAAATTGCCAGCTCCATTGCATTGGGCAGGAGACATGAAAAAACATGCACACTCCTCTAGTGTTAATCCATCTGGGAGAGTGTCCCAGCTCACAGCTTTCACTCACAAACTGCTTCATAGCCTGCTTTGAAAACGTTTTCCTCTTAATTTTTTGTTTTACTAATAGTGAGCATTCTATCATGTCCCTTTTTAAGGAACGGTAACCCTTACAGACCTAGTTAGAAAACTATATGCTTTAATAAAAACAATCCCGTAATCTTAAGAGGACAATATTAGCTGTGTTGCTATGGTGCAGTGTGGGGGCGGCTAATTAGACACAGATACATACAAAGTTTTCTGGTGTCTGGTGTCCATGGCAACTATCAGGCGTAAGAAGAAAAAAAATACAGTGACTTGGATTTTCCCCCCCTGCATAATGCAGTGCTTTTGTTGTTGTTGTTGTTATGATAAAAATTTGCAATGTTGCTAAAAGAAAAAAATAATTTAATTTAAGATTTTAATATATGCAACAGGTTTAGTTTGACTTTACCTTCTCTCTGACAATGAAAAACGAATGGATGGAAAGGCACGAATAGATTACATCAAATAAGTATATGTAAAGGTGTTGCTGCCATGCTTGCATTGAGTGGAATGCAAGTTAAGACCCAAGTGCCTGTGAAGAGCGAGATTTATATCACTGAGAGCAGGGGCTGGGGATTTTGTTTTCAGTTGTGTATTGGTTGGGAGTTGTATGTGTTTAATGTGGTCTTCACAGCTGCCATGGCTAAGGTTGCCAGGTCCCCTCTGGCTACTGGCGGGACATGGGGCGGGGGGAGGGTTGTCAGATCCAGACTGGGAAACCTCTGGTGATTTAGGGTTGGAGCCTGGGAGGACAGGGATCTCAGTGGGGTAAAATGCCATAAAATCCAACTTCCAAAGCCTCCGTTTTCTCCAGGGGAACTGATCTCTGTATTTTGGAGATAAGCTATAATTCTGGTGGAACCCCAGGTCCCACCTGGAGGCAGGCATCCTTAGATGACAGAATGGTCTTTTCTCAACAGTCAACAGGAGTAGAATCTGAAAGCAGTGCTCCTTAAGATCAGTTCATGTGACCACTTTGTTACACAAATAATTCTGCCCAAGTGCTAAAATACCCTCTGGCCATGCACCATGGTAGATACACTAACTCAGAGTAACTGTGTTTTGGGGAAATGCTTGTAATTGAAGAGGCACAACAGCACATTCTGTTATTTTCTTGCGTAGGAAGGTATGACCTATGTCAGTAGTAGTTAAAAATATAGGGTGTAATCCGGGTTTCCAAGGAATGTCCATGACTCTCAAGTTTGCATGAAGAAGGCTCTAGTTTCAATCCCTGGAATCCCAGTTAAGGGATTGTAGGAATACTGGGAAAGACTGTTGCACAAGTCCTCAGATAATGACTGCCAGATGGAACAGGCAGTATTGAATTAGATGTGACTCAGTATAAGGCTGCTTCATGTGTTCAGTTTGAGTGGAAATAATGGTTTTAAGATTGCTCATCTACAACAACCAGTCTGTTATCCATTCATCATTTTGAGAGTCTTTACAGATCCTGATTCTCCCCCCCCCCCAAATGAGGCTGTTCCTTTAAATCTGTTTGTTAATCCTCAGCTTTGAATCTAAATCTTGTGCAGTTTAATATTGCTTTTTCCTCATGAAATAGAACCTGTCTAGCACTGTTTGTACTAGATTTTGCAATGGTATCTATTAGTGTTGGGACATTTGGGGCATTCTGACACAAGGTTCTCCTGTGTGGAGCCCACGAGGGCTCGGGTTCTCACTAGTACTCCAATTGGTGACTGCTAAATATCAGAAAGTGTATGGGGACATTGTAAGGCAGGGCTTGTTATCGGCTTTCCTCATTCAAATGGAACTACTTTCCACTGGAGGAGGCAACTGAGCTTTCCTTAGTCAGAGTGGGTGTCCATTTCCCCTTCATGCTTTCCTCCTACCAAGGAAGTTTGTGGACAGAGGTATTCCATTCAGCTCTGTGTTCTGTAGTACCAAGATACATTTATTTTGGTCAGTGACCGGTACAAAATACAAAACAGTAAAACACAATATAAGATTGGTTACACTTCATGTGTTCAGTAGATCCATCCTAACCCTTATACGAGCCTCTTGTGGTGCAGAGTGGTAAGCAGCAGAATTGCTGGCTGAAGCTGTCTGTCCATGAGGTTGGGAGTTCAATCCCAGCAGCCGGCTCAAGGTTGACTCAGCCTTCCATCCTTCCGAGGTCGGTAAAATGGGTACCCAGCTTGCTGGGGGGTAAAACGGTAATGACTGGGGAAGGCACTGGCAAGGCCAGCCTGTATTGAGTCTGCCATGAAAACGCTGGAGGGCATCACCTCAAGGGTCAGACATGACTCGGTACTTGCACAGGGGATACCTTTACCGTTAACCCTTATACATATTTAGCCAGGCACTACTACATTTAATTGCTAATCTTGCATATTTGGCAATAATATAGGATAAATTCTTATTTTTATCTGAAAGGAGTTCCTTTAATTTGTCTTGTCCTGAAGTAGCCCTTAAGTCAGTGAAGATGGAATACAACAATTCCTGACGTAATTGGTTGTAAATACAGCAATCAAAAATCACATGTTCATTGTTCTCGATGTTACCATCCTGGCATATGTAAGTTCGTTCCTGGGATGAAAGCATATTATATTTTCCCTCTACCCATGCTGAAGGGACAGCATTATAGTGCAATGATGTAAATGCCCTTCTAAATTCAGAGTTATCAGTATTAGAAAGATAAGGCATCCTCCTGATGGATGGCTGTTCTGATTCACCCCTAGAATCTTTAGCCAGATGTCTGGAAGCAGTGACGAGATAGCTGAAGCAGAGTCATCTGAAATTCAATCTTTCAAAGATGGAGGTCTTATGGCTGGGTAGGAAGGGTCAAAGCAAGAAAGCATGATTGCCCCTCCTGGACAGGATACAACTGTCTGTGGCTCACTGTTCCAGGAACCTGCTCCTGATCCTGTATATTTCCCTCTCTATGGAGGCACAGATTGCAATAGTGGCATGGCTTGTGTTATACCATCTGCACCAAGTGCCCTACTTGGCCCTGAAATACCTAGTCACAGTGATCCATGCAATGGTCATCTCTAGACAGGTTTTCTGCAACTTGCTCTATGCAGGCCTACCTTAACCTTGATCTAGAAATTACAGCTGGTCCAGAATGCAGTGGCCAGGATCTTTATAGGAACACCGTTGAGGTCCCACAACAACCGCACTGGCTGCCCATTGAATCCCTGATCAGACTTAAGGTCTTGGGAATCACCTTTAAGGCTATATGCAGTCTGGGCCCAGTGTACCTGAGGGATCACTCACTGTCTATACCCCCTAAAGAGCTCTGTGCTCTGCCACTTCCAACTGATTGCTGATCCCCAATCCCAAAGAAGCATGTCTGACCTTGAACTGGGCCAGGTCATTTTCTGTCCTGGCTCCCACCAGGTAAAATGAGCTCCCAGAAGAGATCTCAGCCCTGCCAGAATTAGCACAGTTCTGCAGGGCCTGCAAAATGGAGTTCTTCCACCAGGCATTTGGTTGAGGTCAACCGAATCAACACCATTTACAGGGCTTTCTTGAATCCCTCCTGCTGAACTGAATCTTTTGGGGTCATAGTTAATATTAATGTTGTTGCCATTAGTTATGAATTGTTATGAAACCACTGCTACTACTGTTATGAAACTACTGTTGTTCAATTGTTGTTCAATTGATGTTATTCTGAACTATAATGGATTTATCTTTATGTTCTCCTGTGTTCTATGTAAACTGCCCTGAGCCACAAGGAAGAGTGGTATATAAATATATAATAAATAAATTAGGAACTTGCTGTTGCCTTCATGATCCATGAATTGTTGATGGCAATAAAAGTGAGATGGAGAAACTGGTGTGCTTGAAATCCTAATGGCCTGTAGCAGCCTTTCAGTACTTGCAGGCACTTTGGAACTGTGGCACATGTTGGTGGACACAACCACAAAATGGCTGCCACAGGAGGTGAAGGCAGCCACAAAAAGATTGCTGTGGAAGGTGGAGCCAACCAGAAAATGTCAACTCATGCATAGCTCTAACTGTAACCTCTCAACATTTCAGGCAAAAGCTCTAATTAAAAGAATGCCTTGTAAAATAAACATAACTGCTTATAAATATTTTCTTGCATATTCACAGCTTACCTCCTATCCACACAGTAAAGAATCTTGTGTTGTGCTTGCAGCTGCTATCAAAAAATATATTTTTAACATTATCACAGCCAGTTACATCTCCAAAGGCCACTCAGACAGCCCCTCTGGCTCCTCCCATGGTCTAAATACACTTGGCAGCACCAAGACAGTACCAACAGCTGTCACATTGAGGATTCCTGGCCTATAGTACCCCAGAGAGTGAGTCTACATTTAGGAAATGTCTACCATATGAAGCTCATCCCCAAATCCTAACTTACCCAAGATTTCATGGCTTTTTGGAATCCTGAGCTTTTAAAGCTGAAATTAAACAGTTAAGGAGAAGAGGTTAATGATGACTTGAGAGAAGGTGATTCTTTAGACCCAAATTAATTATACAATCCCACTCAAGGGCACTAAGTTTGAAGGTCACTGATCTGTGATAGCTAAACATGAGATAAAATTAGAATAGGGAAAAAGTTTGCAAGGACAGATTAATTATCTCCTTATCAAGTTTCCCATAGAGCATGAAGAAAGAGGTATAAAACTCCTTCCCTTCACTACTATCATATGGTTTCCAGCTAACTTTACCCTGCAGCTTACCAGTCAAGCCAACGGTGCTATCATGTCTACTTGCTGAAGTCTGGGGCAGGAATCTGTTCATGTAGCCCCTCAGGTTTTGCATGTGTGATTGATTGATTGTTTGTTTGTTTAATAGTCTCTTCCCCCACTCAAGAAATTTGCTACCAGCCCTCATTTATTTTGTTCCACCTTTCTTCCTAGTGTGGTTCGCATTATTCTGTCTGCATCATCTTATATCATAACAGCCTTGTGTGGTGACAACAGGTGACCCAAAGGCCCTCAGCAGCTTCATGGCTCAGTGGGGATTTAAAACTTCTCCCAAGTCACTGTCCAGCATCCTAACCAATGCATAACACTTTTTGACATGGCTAAGTGGAATGGAAGCTAGCTTAACAGTTAGTGGTCTCAGGCAACTGTCATCCAGTTAGAAAAAAAGGTCTCGTTGTAGTAAGTTGGTGTGATTTTTTGAATAAGCAATTTTGAAAATTAATAATGCATGCAGCTCTGGACTTAAGAGTAATAATAGAAATGGTATCATAAGGCCTTAAACTAGATTTTGTGCAAGAGCTAAAAATATACTTGTTGCTAGATTGATAAGATTAAGTTAGTTTTTTAAAAAAGCTGAGTTCTGTGCTGGTTGGCTCTCTTTGTACTTCTATGCAAGCCATTTTGATGATAGATAACTTGAATGATTACCATTGCAGGCAGTGTGGAAATACAGGTCAGGCTGTTCTTGCCTGATAAATGCCAAGTAATCTGATTGAGCCAAGTGTAGCTTCAAAAACATAGAAGCGAAAGAACTGAGCCAGAGCCTTGAAGTACACCAGTTAAATATCAAAGAATTTTCAAGAATCTCCAAAGTCAGCTGAAATAGAGAATTCATGAGTCATGTGGAGACCTCTGCAGGTGAATGTACTCCAGCTTCAAGAAGAAGAGCACAAGAAATACACCCTAAAGTTAAAACCATGTGACAAACTAAAACGGAATAGTTTGACGTCTTAGAGACTTAATGGGTTTCCTGTGGTGGAAACTTTGGTAGATGAGAGCCCAGATACAATATTCAGGCCAGCTACTACCATGGCCGTTTGTTTAGTGCCACGTCTTATAGACCTATTATGCATGGTGGCTGCTACGCCAGGTGGCTGCTGTGTTGTTGTGGCAGGGCAGGATGCCCCGCCGTTCCCCGTGTACGCACGGGGGCAGGGCTTCCCGGCATACGCTGATACCCCAGCGTAGCGCATGCACTGCACTGGGGCCGGGAAGTCCGGGATGCTGCCCTCAGTGGCAGTGGCTGGGCCCCCACCGCACACTATGGCGGGGGCGGGGGGATGTCCCTGCCGGCTCCGCGGAGCTCGCAGGGGCGTGCAGTGTCTCTACAGGGACACTGTAGGTTGGGGCTGGGCAGGCCAAAAGGCCCGGCGCTGGTGATTATGCACGGCACCAGCCCACCCCAGTCCCTGCCGGAGCATGCAGTATCCCAGGAATGTGGAAGTTCCTGTGTTCTAATAATGTGGGCCTTCCTTGGCCCTGGGCCAGGCCATGCCCACACTGGTGGTGGGAGGGTGCATAATTGTGGGTTTTCCCTGATGCCCTGCCGCCGCCAGCGTGGGCATTCCGGCCCGTGCATGATGGGCCATAGTGGTTACAACATACAAAATATCTATACCCCTGTGGAATATGTGACATATGGGGTATTTCTTTGCTAATATTTGACCTAGCATTGTGAATTTCCCACTACAAAAAATTGAGTGTATTTTGGTTAGAGGAGGAGGAGGAGGACCCAAGATCAACCAGCTGACTGCATGTGGGGGAGCGCAGAATCGAACCCGGTATGCCAGATTAGAAGTCTGCACTCCTAACCACTACACCAAACTGGCTCTGGTGAAAGGTGAATTGGTCACTGGTGATAGATACAGATGCTTGAAAGCATCAGTCACCAGATGGGAAGGGAGTTCCTCAGTAGTTTTACCAAAATGAAGAAGTGTGTATACTTAGGCAATGTGGAGGGGAGAAATGTGTCTAATAAGGGATTATGCTAGTGGAACATGTGTGTGCCTTCTTCATTGGCCCTTGTGCAGATGTTGCAAGCATGTAACTACATTAGCCCCCTCAGGGACTTGGCAAAGGCTAAGCAGGCCAACATGCCTGAAACATATCTGAGGTCATAGGCTTGGGAAATCTATGAATAATGTGATGCAGGCCTCGTTTGGACTCATGCTGGTGTCATCTGGAGTTAAATGTGAGTTGTAAATAAAGTCTTCCTTTCCAACTGGCTTTCTGGACTGTGTTTTGTGATAGCAGTATCTAGGAGGTTGTGTATTGATTTGATGTTTTGGATGTGTTCCCAGCTCTCCCTTCCCAGGCCCTTAATACTCAAAAACAAGGCTTTAAAGGGATGGGGGGGGGGGAGGAATGCATATAACCTTAATATCAACATAGAAACATGGTGGTAGAGAGTTTTCAAAGGAGGCCTCTGACATCTTCCCTTGCTGATCTTTCAAATGATTTATTTCAACTCATTCACCAAAGGAGTAGTTTCCTCCCCCTGTTTTTGGTTCAGTTACTGCCATTACAGGTGGAGAGCCTGGATGTTCGATTTTTCAATAATGGGGCTAATATGACTATGTATGAACTATTCATAGAAACAGAGAAATTCACATCTGTTGAATTTCAGGTAAATAGTCCATGCTTATCTGGTTATCATTTACGTTTGAAAAAAAACAACAACCCTGTTTCCTGTGTTAGATACCATGACAACCATGTTAGCAATTCAAAAACAGGCAAGGTGTGTGGGGGAAGGTGTCCTCCGTATTGATTGTGGAAGAAGCATGCACACTGGTAGGGCCAATCAAGGGGCCATTTATCTGTCCCTCCCAGATCAGTCTGCATAGCACACACACTTTGGGCACCCCAAAGAAGGTTTAGATGTACTGTGAGAAAACAGAAGAGCTTCAGAATGTCATGATGTAGGGCTATGCAGGATACATGAATCCATAAATCATGTAGGGAGATTTTCTCCTGGAATAGAAAGAAATTTGCTTCCAAACAAACTCTTCAGTGTATCTTGATAATGTACACTGGGGCCTCATCCTTGTTGAACCTGTGTGTACTCTAGGAAGTCTGAGAACAGGCAATGGGTACCTAAGCAAAGTGGGTGCCCAGAAGGGGGGTGGGGTAGGCTGTATCAGTAGCAAAATGTATGAAGCGCAGGAAATGCCTGGTAATGACAAACATCATCTATGATGAATACAATTGTTTCTGTGGTGCAGCCTGCAGAGACAAAGTGCATGTCACCAGGGGTTTTCTGAAGTGGAGGAAATCCAGGATCAACTTGTTGATTTGGAGGAGAGAGGCTTTCAGGGAAGAAACAAGACAGTGCCTGGAAATAAGTTTAGATTCAAATGGGTAGCCGTGTTGGTCTGAAGTAGCACAATAAACTCAGAGTCCAGTAACACCTTTTAAGACCAACAAAGATTTATTCAAGGTGTGAGCTTTTGAGTGCAAGCACTCTTCCTCAGATTATGGTGCTACTGGACTCTGATTTTATGGAAATAAATTTGTGAGTGAAATGGGGCTTACAGGTACCATGTAGGGCAGGGGTCTCTAACATATGGCCTGAGGGCCATCCAGGGCTCCTATCCAGCCTGCAAGTAACTAGTATGAAGGAGGGGAGGCAAGAGGCTGCCCTGGGGGGGGGGTAAAGTGGGCAAGTTGGAACATTGCAGTGGGGGGTATGGTTAAAGCTGTCAAAAATAGAATGGAAATTGTTAGAGGGCAGGACAATAAGGTGGGAATGGCAGAGAAGACAAAGAAAGAGGTATAGTTTGTTTTCTTCATGACTACAGCTCAGAAAGGGCTGGAAAAGCAACTACATAGAGGGGAAGAGTCAAGAGGTCGGCACTGCTACCACCAGACCAAACAGTGACCATGAAGGGAGTTGGCGAGAGCTGGCATGTGGAAGGGAGGTTTGCTGACCAAGGGGCAGGACTGGAAGGGGAGCGAGGAGGAGGAGGATGGCTCCTGGATTGGGAGGCAATTGCCGTGTCTTGTGTGTGCCACTCTAATGGGGAAGATGTCCCATCGAGAGCAAGTGAAGAAACAAAGGGGGAAAAGGCGCTACTGCATGTGTGAGCAGCCATGGAACTGTGAGGCAGAGTGAGTGCCGCAGTGGGTGGATGGGGTATAGTAACCTCCCATTTCCCACACACTGGTTCTTGGTTCATGACCTAAAGGGGCAATAGGAAGACAAAAAGCACCCCTTGGAGATTTTGGAATCAGCTTAACCTTCAGGCCTTCCACTCAGTCCCACTGCTTCTTATCGGAAATGCAGGAGAGATGAGAACTGGCAGTGGGAAAATCTGAGATAGTCAGGTTTAGACTACCCTCCTCCTGAGCCAGGGACCTATCATCTGGGTCATCCAGGCTGATTGTTCACCTCACAGGGTTGTTTTTCTTGGTGGAGATGGGGCGGTGGAGGAGAGAGTCTGGCGTGCCTTCTCAAGACCCTCAGAGGTAGAATGGGGGGAGAGAGGAAACAAAGAGTGTGAGAGAGAGATCATGGCCATGCTCAGCTGCTAAGGCTGGGTGTATGTGGTATTAGTACTAAAAAAACTATGTTGTTTATCTCCTAAAAGTGCCACATATACAAAGAGCAACTAATTTGTATGGAAATGTAAGATACCCCCTGCTTTTATGGTATCCCTTGGGAAAACCTAATCTTGTGCATGATTAAATACATTTGTTGGGGCCTCTAATTATCCATACAGTTAAAACAATAAAAATGTCATATATTCAGTGCATTAGCCATTAAAACCAATTAATAAATTAGAAGCATTAATAGAAGCAGCAATGTGTTATTGTCAGCTAGAAGGTTTATCCCTGCTGATAAATTTATCCCAGGCTGTATATTACTAAAAAGGGAGGTTTGGGGGGGCATAGATGTTATTACCAGATCGTTGGCCCCAACCAAAAGCTCAGAGGAAGAGCTCTATGGAACTGTGCTATCTCTGCCAGGGTTCTGATCTTGGAGAACTCATTCCACCAAGCAGGGGCCAGGACTGAAAGTGTCCTGGCCTAACCGAATCCATACATACTTCCCTGGGGCCAGGAACAACCAGCTGGGAGACATAAGCAGAGAGGAGGTCCCTTAAGTAACATTTATGTCAAATATGGCCCTTGTAACAACTGAGCTCGACAACTCATTCTAGGGGATTTTAGATGGATGCAGCTGTGAAATCAAATGGCAAATAACACTGGGCCAGAACACAATGTTAAACATGAACCAAATATGGAAAGATAAGGTCTTTGAAAAGGGGGTCCCCGCCTGCCCCCTCTCCTCTGAGTGCCCGGCTTCCCTGCGGGCCTCGGAGCAGGGCTGCCGCATGCCCGACACAGTGGACCTGCTTCACACTTTCCGATTAGCCCCTCACCCAACTGGCTAAAGCTCTTATCTGTCCTGCCCACTCTTGGCCCACCTACCCCTTAGTCAATTATGAAGACACAGTGGCACGCTGTGTCAAAATAGTATTATAATTTATTTCAAGATACAGTAGCTTCAACATCAACAAGTTGTAGTCTGCTCTTTTCTATATTTCTCATTTTCCACTTTAACTATGTATATTCTCAGTAACAATCTGAACCTGACAGTGGAAGATAAACCATTTACAAAAAAGTTGCTGTTTGTTTTCCTGTGAGAAACTGGTATGGCTTGAGCTTTTACATTGGCTCATCTTGCAACCTGAGATAGTTTCAAACCATAAACAGTTATATCCTTAAACTTACCTAGTAAAACTATTATAGTTGCACACTAGATCTAGTTATTTCTGAGATGCAGTCTCACATTAATTGACATTGGAAAAAGGAACTTTATATGGCAAACCAGTGTGCTATAGTGATTAAAGTTTTGGGCTAGAATCTGGGAGATCTGAATTTGAATTTTTGTGTCAGCATAACCTACCTCACTGGGTTATAGTGAGGACAAAAATATAGGAAAGGAGAGCAACATAAGCCATGTTGGTTCCCTGTTGGTAAAAAAGGTGGTGTATAAATGAAGTAAATAAATATGTGTGCATGTAAGGCCCAGCTTGACAACCAGTGGAACCTTGGCGTGAGGGCAAGGATATGGTGGGTTGGCCATCAGTGATAGTGTGACATCATTTATGGGGAAAACGTGGGATGGGTGTTACACCCCTTTAGGAATCCTAGAGATTGAATTGCTGAGTTTCCCTTGGGCACTAGGGTTATGCCAATAAAGGTGCCTTTAGTCTTGAACTCCCTTATAGGAATCACCCCAAACACCATGGTTTTATCACAGCATTTCTGGCAAGTCCTAGAAAGGCATAATCATGTTTTTGGTGATGATACTTTCAATAAAAATTAATTTTTGTCCAACCTGCCACTGGCGTACCAATGGGTATATTAAGTTTTTCTAAGTGAGGTGCACTACATGCTGATATAGCTATTGTCTTGTATTATCCTTTCTAGCAGAAAAGTACTCCTTACATCTAAAAGGCAAATTATATGCAGCTTTCATTGATTTACAGGGAGCATTTGATTCCATCAATAGATCCCTATTATGGAATAAATTAGCTGCTCTGGGAATGGACAAGCGATTGCTTTTCCTAATTCGTAAATTGCACACTTCAAACAGCTGTCAAGTGAGGTTTGACAGTAACGGTTCCTTAACTTAAAACATCTCGGTCACTAAAGAAGTGAAACAAGGATGCCTTCTGGCCCCATCATTATTCAATTTATTTTTAGCAGATCTTCCTAATTAATTGGCTGAATCTGAAGGTTACGCACCTAGGTTAAATTCCCACCCTATTCCTCTCTTGTTGTATGCGGACGATGCAGTTCTTCTTTCCATCTCTAAAATTGGGCTCATGCATCTAGTCTCAGCATTCTCATCCTTTTGTTCCCAAAACAGCCTGTTTATCAATTTTGATAAAACTAAGATAATGATCTTCTCTAAGACCTGGAAATGCAGCCAATGGAAAGCAGATGGGAATCCTGTGGAGCAAGTAAAATGTTTCAGATACTTGGGCGTTAGTTTTCATCACCAAATGAATTGGTCCTTGCATCGGAAAGCGGCACTTGCCGCGGCAAAGAACCAGTTAAGTGCAGTCTCATGTTTTCACTTTCGTAGTGGGAACCAGTTTGTGCCAGCAGCGATCCAGATTTTTCAGGCGAAGGTTGGTAATCAACTCTTATATGGGATACCAATCTGGATTGAGTCTTTGAACGATGAAGTGGATCGTATTGCCACAATTTTCTTTCATCGTATTTTGGGTCTTCCAAATATGATTAGTCTTGCCATCCTTTGTAATGAGCTGGGACTTGGTCTGTTGTCATCTAGAGCAGTGGTCCCCAACCTTTTTATTACTGGGGACCACTCAATGCTTGACAATTTTACTGAAGCCCGGTGGGGGGGGAGTAGTTTACTCCTCTACTCTCAACCACTGCCCTAACGCTCTCTGGTCGCTATGGCAATGTTTAAACATCCCTTCAAAATAAGATACAGACACACCACAACAATGAACATAAGGAACATTTTATTTTCATGGAAATTTTAACTCATGACAATGACAAATCAATGGGAACCCTGAGTTTGTTTCTCTGCAACGAGATAGTCCCATCTGGGAGTGATGGGAGACAATGACACCCGAAGTGTGTTGTAAAGGGCCGGGGGGGGGCATCCTTCGCGGCCCACCTCCAATTAGTCGATGGACCACATGTGGTCCGCAGCTCACAGGTTGGGGATCGCTAATGGTTATTCACTATCAAATTCTGGATAAAATTACATTATTGCTCCACTCCTAATAGTCTCTTGCATGATCTGCTAAGTGATCCTTTTGTTTCTAAATGGCACTGGCAGATCCAACATAAAATTCACACTCTGGGTATCAACTTGGAGCCTCTGGCTAATTATGAGGAGTTTCAAATATACAATATTATTAGACAGAGAATCCGTGATATTAAGAGTCAGACCATCGAAGCGGGAATCAATCGGACTTGTTCCCCCCGCTTCTTCGGCCTTGCTTCCAACACAGGTCAGGGAGCTACTTATATGCAAAGTCTTATTAACCCACTCCGTTGTGCTTTTATGCTTGCTAGATTAAACATCTTCCCATCAGCTGCCCTAGCAGGCAGATACAGCAATGTACCAATTGGGAACAGACTTTGTAAATTTTGCCAATTAGAGCCTGACTTAGTGCCACATATTCTACTCTATTGCCCATCACATTCTATGCTTAGACAATGACTGGTTGTCTCTATCACGATGGACCTTTCTGGCCCTATGGAGAGAATAACCAGACATTTGTTAGCTGATAGGTCCCCAGAAATAACGGAACTGGTGGCCGAATTCTTGGCTACTGTGATACAAAAGGACAGTCGGCTAGGCAAGAATCAGGTCTAGACCAGGGGCACCTACAATTGGTTGAAATTATTGATTGCTGGGCATTCTGGAGGAATCTACTGTTGGTTACTGCTTATTTTATTCTCTTTTATTTGTTTATTTAGACTATGTAATTTTTATCAGTTAATTATAATTATGAATTACCCTTGTTCTCATGATGTTTTATATGCCATTAAAGATTTTTTGAATTTAAATGTGGATATAGCTATTGGCCTTACAAAGAAAGCATGAAAAATTATGTTTCTTAATCTTTATATACCTGTTTGTGGTGGACTGGGATTACCTTATTACACCAGCCAACGATATCTGTACTAACTGTCCGTTTTCTGATCATAGTTTAAAGTGGCCACTCCCTCCCTTCAGTCACACTGTGATTTCTGAGATACACTCCATTCTTTTGATGAAACTGTCTATGTGATAGGTACAGACAGCAAATACTCAAAGGAAGATAATTGTGATTCCCCCCTGCTTCTTCCCTCAGTTATGGAACCATCTCCTGGAGAACACATAGCCGGTATCATATAGTGTTTGGACTATGACCTGCATACAAATCTCTAGTGTGCTGTCAGGTTCACTGTTCTCATAGCAAAAGCAGGGCAAAAATCAAATAAATGATTAAAATGTTTAGGACTTTTGGTTAGGCATGTAGGCTTGTTTTATTTTATTTACCAGTTTTGTTTTGTATACTATGAGCCCTAAGGATGGGGTGGTCTTAAATCTAAATATTTAACAGGAAACATTGTTTATGTTACTACTCTTTGCCAAGTGATATACTTTGGAAGAAACGAATCAGGCAATTGGCATATGGTTAAATCTGAGTCTGAACAGAGGGAGTAAAAATTCTGTAGTCCCACCAGCTTCATTATTATTAGGAATTTAGCCTGTAGAAAAATCACTCTTGATATGCATTTTATGAAACACTCTTCAGGTATCCTCTGAATTGTTTCCTGAGGAAGAAAGGGGAAGCCCTTTGTTCTTGATTTTGTTTCCATTGAATCTAGTTCTTATCCCCATATGTTCTTGTTTCCAAATGAAGGCACAGCTTCTTTCTGTAGAATGCTATTTTAGTATGAGTTGTTGCTGTGTATTACAAGGAGTGGAGGTAGGGATGGAGTTAGAAAACTGTGCTTCTGTACTCATATCTCTGATGAAATCTGCTCTAATCCTCTGAACCAAATGCACAACTTTTGAGGAAGGCATTTCATTTATTCATTTAGAAATATCGAAATTGTTAGCTGCCTTGAACAGGTCTTTGCATAAAAATATCCTAAATGTCTAAATAAATAGTCGGTGGCCTTTGAGGTTGTAGTTTTTCATTGGGGACCAAACATTCCAGAACTGGTCATCTTGAATCATTGGACGTTTGTATGTCTTTCTTTGTTAAAATATTTATATCTCATCTTAAGTGCAAGGTAGCCAACAAAGCAACAACACTTTAAAAACAATAATGTTATGAAAAGTATTTTGGTTAAGCTGTGAACACTATTTCAAATGTGTGGTATCTTTAATTACAATACTAAATTTGTCTCATAAATCTTTCAGCTGTTAACAGTTTTGTAGCCAGTCATGTCACTTAAGAACTGATGTGGACAGTGTCATGTCTTCTGTGACCAACAGATTCCCCGTCAAACAAGATGTTTAGCAGAGGATCTTGTTGTGGGAACTCTGTTTGGCAGAGGATCTTGACCTCGGATCCCTGCGAGTCACCAAAAAAGTAATGAAAGGTTGTGTAAAAAGATTGGTGGTTGGAGCTTTAATGCTTCCATTTTCTGCTGTTTCTTACTAGCTCTGTCTTCCTCCAGCTGGTTTCCTTCTGCTAGTGTTTTACTATGTCTAGCAGAGCCAGTGGGGTGCTGCAGTTGAGAGACCAAAGTTCAAATCCCTACTCTACGATGAAAACTGAGTGATCTTGCATATATTGCACTGTCTCAGCCTAAATAATTCCACGGGGTTGTTGTGAAAGTACAGTGGAGGTGAGCATAAGAACCCTGTACATAACCCTAATCCCTTTGCACAGGATTGGGATTTAAAAGTGTTCAATAAACAAACATGACAGAGAAAGAGGTGAATGAGATGAGAGAATTAGATATCCTTCCCTCACCTGCTGCTGCTTCCCTTGTTACTTTGTAAATGTTTGCCAGAAATCCAGGTTCCTACATCCATGAGTACAGTGTACACCTAATATGGTGCACGTATTCAGAAGATATGTGTGTATTATATGCATTATATGCATTCAACTTGTCTGGCAGTCTGTAGCTTTCTTAGCATCTACAATGGGAAGAATTTCATACACATTTAGTTCCTGCTTTCTGCTCCAGTATGTTTGGAGTATGGATTGTTTTGGCCTGCACCATTTCCTGCCAGTTTTTACCTTTGGGGTCCTGGATTCTGCCCTAGTTCCACCCACTCATCTGTATAAGTGTACCTGTTTGTACAGTGAAATGTTGGAAATTATGAAATTGAGCAGTGTAGAAGAGCTCAGAAAAAAGGAAACAACAAAGGCAGCTGGCCCTCTGTAGAGAATGTTAGCGAAAGAGTCCAAGAAGCTCACCTTTTAAAAAGTATTCTTTAAAAAAATTGGTCATGCTTACCAGGCTGTGTAAACTTTTGAACTGGATTGTCATTCCTAAATTGTTTTGAGTTAATACTGTGCTCATGCAGAGAACCATGCTAGAATATTGTTTCATAACTCTTACTGGCTTTTTCTTCTTGGACCTGGTGATGAAAGTTCATCATATAGTCAACAATGAAAGTACTGAAGCTAAAATAGGATTCTTTCTATAGGACATTTTCCCTGTGTATTAAAGTACGAATTCACTTTCTCTGCCTGTCTCTTAATTTCTTTTTGCAGGGACACATGCTCCCCAGCTGCAGGGTGGGTTGAATTATAAATGCAATAATTGTGTTGTATTTTTCCCCCTGAAGACCTCCCTCGCTCTGAATAGTTCTGTTTGGCTGATTTCTTTCCCCAGCTGCATTTTTCCAGGCTGAATCTCATTTTGTTATTTCCTGCCCATATTTTTGACCTCTTTAGCTTCCTTTTGTGGCTTGTCTCTTGTCCATAGAACAGTTCCATGCCTGCAAAGTTTAGTGTCATATTTGGGAATTTAGTGGCGTGTTATTTATGTAAAACTATTAATATTTATGTAAAACTATTAATATAGTTTGGCAGCTTCCATAATTCTGCAGAGGATTAGTTCCTTTTTCTTTGAAGTTTTCCAACTTTTACTTTGGCATTATATTCTTATTGTAGGAAAGTTTAATACATTTACTATCAATACCTTCAAAGTATATCAAGATTTCAGGAATACTCTTGGTTAGTTTATCCTAATCTTTAAGTATGTAAATATTCATACTAAACTGAGCCTCTTGTGGCGCAGAGTGGTAAGGCAGCTGTCTGAAAGCTCTGCCCATGAGGCTGGGAGTTCAATCCCAGCAGCCGGCTCAAGGTTGACTCAGCCTTCCATCCTTCCGAGGTCGGTAAAATGAGTACCCAGCTTGCTGGGGGGTAAACGGTAATGACTGGGGAAGGCACTGGCAAACCACCCCATATTGAGTCTGCCATGAAAACGCTAGAGGGCAGACTCGGTGCTTGCACAGGGGATACCTTTACCTTTACCTTTTATTCGTACTAAAGGAACTCCTCCTCCTTCAAGATAGACATATAGCTGAGGTCTTAAATTGAAACCAGTTTAATTGCAAAGTAAATATTTAAAAGATATAATTTCTTATTTAAGATATTTATTGCGTGCCTTTTGTTAATTTCCATACAAGGTAGCTTAAATCATATTAATATTGCTAAACCTGAATCTGAACCTTAGGATGCACAACAAAAAATCACACACTAGAGCCAGGTACAGAATGTTGTTGTTGTTATTTCCTGCTGCTATCAGCAAGCTATCTCATGGCGGGTTACATAGTAAAAACCCGACATAAAATACAACACGTAGTTGTGAATTCCTGCACTGTGCAGGGGGTTGGACTTGATGACCCTGGAGAACCCTTCGAACTCTATGATCCTATTAAGGACCCCATTAAAATTACATACCCCAGTGGCAAAAAAGCTATCCTCCCACCCTCGCACAATTCACTCCCTCTCGGTGCCACCCTAGCAGATGATAAAATGCCTGGTGGGATACCTTCATGATCTGTGCCTCCATAGGCATTCAGGCCAGGGTCATGATGTTAAGTTGCGTCCCAAGCAGAGTGGGTAAACCTGCTTCCTCAACCCCCCTCTTCCTTCCTAGCCATAGGACCTCCATCTTGGGGGGGGGGGTTGAGTTTCAGACAGCTCTGCTCAGGTCACCACTATGGCTTCCAAACATCTGGCGAATGGTTCTAGGGAGGAGTCCGGATGACTGTCCATGAGGAGATAGAGCTGGGCATAATTTGCATATTGATGACAACTCAGCCCAAAGTTTTGAACTTTACAGCCTTGACTCTCCACACTAAGAGAGCTTTTTTCGCTTATTTATATTTTCATTATCAAAAATGACAGCACTTTCAGTGAATATATTGAATTTATTAATAACAACTTTGTGGAGGACTCATTTTGCCACTGATGAAAGCACTGAAAAAGGAGAATAATTTAGAGACCGTTTTGGCAGAGTCTAGGTGGAAATAAAGAGATAACAGAGACTCTTATATTTGATTAAACCATTGGACAGATTCTTTTTTTCTTTGTTGTTTTTTGGATCATCCACTTTCTTCTTGCAGCACAAAGCTCTGGACCAGCTGAGCCAGCGGGCATATAAAGTTGTTAAAAAGGGTATGGGAGAGCACCGCATTCTTTGGGACCTCACAAGGGAGTCGAAAGGGACACGATAACTCATCTCCCACTGCCACCCTACGGGTCCAGTTCTGTAGGGAGGAGAGCAGCCATTGAAGGGCTGTCCCACAAGTCCCTGTTCCAGTGAGGCAGTGTGTCAACAGCTCATGATCAACCACATCAAATGCAGCTGACAGATCTAACTTCATGAGGATAGCTGAACCGCCCCAATCCACCTGGCGTTGAAAATAATCTGTCAGGGCAACCAACACGTCTCCACCCCGTGGCCAGGACAGAAGCTCAACTGGTATGCCTTGAATGCCGAAGTATCATCCAAGAAAGCCAGGAGCTGGTCTGCAGCAGCCCTTTCAATCACCTTCCCTAGAAATGCAAGATGCGATACTGGGCCACATCTGGCCAGGTTTCTTTAGTAGAGGGTGAACCATTGCCTCCTTCAGCAACTCAAGGAATTCCCCAGTAGACAGGGAGCTGTTTATAATGTCTCTGAGTTGACCTCCTATCCCCTGCCCACCCTCTTTTAGTGGCCAAGACAGACAGAGATCTAGGTGATAAGTGGTTGCCCTCACTGACCACAGCCACTTGTTCACATTGGATAATGAGAGTTGTCTGAAGCCATCAAACATCACCTCCAAAGGTGGCCAATGGTCCTCCTGTTTGCTATCTGTATCAACCGTGGCAAGAAGGTCACGACGGAGTGACAAGACTTTATCCACGAAAAATTGTCCACGTGGCCAATGAAGTCCCCCAGGACTATAAGCAGGCTTGACAGGGCATCTGGTGGGGCATTGGGCGGGCGCTACACCAACCAGATGGCCAAGTTCTCGTCCAAGTCCAAGCCACTACCAACATACTCCACTCCAGAGATCACAGGCGCCAAGAAAGCCCTGTAGGAGGAAGCCCCCCCACCCCTACCACGGAGGAATACCCCCCCTACCACGGAGCCAAGACTGGTGCAGGACTGAAAGCCTAGACAGGGCTAGTTTTTTTCAGGTACAAACCTGGGTCAGCTTCCGGGTTTGTATAAAACAAAAAGCAAGTTAATTGAAATGCTTACAACTTGGGAAATTTAACACACTGTGGGAAGAACTGAGATCTCATGACACTACAATGTGAGATTTTGGTCGCCACCATGTGGTTTTCTTAGCAATCTTGTAAAGAGTCAACCCCCCCACAAGCAGTTGGAAGGTATTGCTGCTGTTAGACATGCTGAGAGGAGGATAGTCAAAGTGATGGGGAAAAGAGATGATGTAGAGCAGGGGTAGTCAGCCTGTGGTCCTCCAGATGTCCATGGACTACAGTTCCCATGAGCCCCTGTCAGCAAACACTGGCAGGGGCTCATGGGAATTGTAGTCCATGGACATCTGGAGGACCACAGGTTGACTACCCCTGATGTAGAGGGTGAGAGAGCTGCCACTGAGTAAGGCACTGGCAATGATGCTGCAGATGAATAGATACACAGACAGACATGGCAGCAACAGGAGAAGTAGCAGGGGAGGAAAGGAGGAGGCAGTGGGGAAGATGAGAGAGGTGCCACTGCTGGATGAACCCACATAGCTATTAAGGGTGGGAGAAGCAAGAGAAGCAAAAAGGGAAGGAAAGTGCCAACTGCAGGGGAGGCAAGAGAATCAAGAGAAGGCACTTGGGAGGATAAAAAAGGAGGCAGAGTATCGCAGGGCAAGGGAGAAGCAATATAAAAGGACAGTACCCCTCCCCCGCCATACTTGAGTCTTGTGACTTTAGACTTAATACATTCTATTTGATGTATTTTATTATTTAATTTATACCCACTTCACTGGAAATCTTCATTAGGTAATGTTTATAACATTCACAGAGAGGTAAGAGGGATTTTTTACATAGGTGAATAATATCTCAAATTCTTTACAGTTTTTTTAAATAATGTGGAACAACCTGTTTTAAGTTTCAAGTGTGGGTTGACAGTGAAGCCTGTATTCTTAATCATTTTTGCATTTCACATCTGTTTTTCTAGACTAGCTATTGTCAGATTACTGTTATTGACCCTTTGTATTGTAGACTGCCCACTTATCAGTCCCCTGCAGATCACACACCTGCATATATTAGATTACAGTGAATCACAGATGCAAAGCTGGTATTTATTTTATTTATTTTATTTATTTTAATGCCTCTTCTCCACTACAAATGCTTAACAAAAATCCTCAACACCCATTTAAAATCTCATTCAAACTAACAGCAAGGAATAAAGGGGGAAGGATAAATGGAACTGCAACTTATCTAGAATGCAGGTAGAGGTATATGCAAAAACATCCAGTCAAAAACGATTAAGAAATGGGTAAGAGTACATTAATGTGCCTCCTTGGTGGTGGCAGCAAAGCAGCAGTCATGACTTCCAGAAACTCTATGAGAGATGCTTTGAATCTGTCTGGAGTCTTCTGAGGATGACCAGTCCCCCACCCTTATAGACATTTTGCATTCCTCTCTAAATACCACCAAGCAAAGAAATGACAATGTCAAAAGGATACATTCAAATTCCTCCATTTCCAAACTAGCTTGCTTTTGATCAGAGCAGAATGTCACAGTGAGAGTATGACCTGCCTCATGTATGGTTTGTGTAATCTTGGATGTCCTTAGCTAGACCATTGATGACACAGTGACTATGAAGTCCTGAGCCACTGCTACTTGAGGGTGCCTCAGGATATATTTTGAAGTCACCAAGCAGTAACAATCTTCATGACCTCAACACCAAGAACTGATAAAAAACTAGCCCCTACCAGATTCTCTGTCCCCCATCAATCACAGACTGCAGGGTGGGGAGGACAGGTGGCAATTACTCTTTAAGGGTGCTCCCTGTACCATCATTACCAGGAATTGAATGTCGTGGCCTTGGGTGGGGCACAAGTGAGAGCCTGGCCATCTGGGTGGTATGCCGTGTGACCAGTGTACCATCAAATGCCCTGTTGGCCCTGTGGGATGTTGCAGTAGCCTGGGCATTAGTTCTCCTGACCACTAATCCTGGGAGACTTTAATGTTCATGCTGATGTTCAGAGCCATCCTCTGGAAGTGGGACGGACCTAGTGTGGGCCATGGAAACACCAGGACTTTCATGATTTTTCATCAGCCCTACCCTTCAGGCAGGTTACATCTGGATCTCATTTTTGGTGCAGGGTTGGATGTGGAACTGATGATGGCAAAACCACCCCACATTCAGACCACTACGCCTTGAAGGCCTGGGTGTGACTGCCACCCCCTCCTCAGTTGGGTGCCGAGCACATTTTAGCTACCTGTGGAGACTTATGGATCCAACTGGATTCCTGAATGCTCTCCAGGACCCAATGCCTCATAGCACTTCTCTAAAAGGACTGGTCAGTGACTGGCATGACCAAATGCTGGCCGCCTTTGACAAGATTGCTCCCCAAAGGCCTCTCTGTTCCCATCCCAAGTGGGCTCCCTGGAATACACAGGAGCTCCATGAGAAAATATGGGAATTAAGTCAACTAGAGCAAGTCTGGAGGAAGACTCATGACGGAGCTTCAAGAATATCTTATAGGATGCTTATGAAAGCCTGTGAGATGGTGGCAAAATCAGTAAAGTATAACTTTTACTTGATTTCCATCATGTCTGTGAACTTGCACCCAACACAATTATTTAGGGTAGTCCTGTCACTCACTGCCCTGGAGGAAGGGTAGCCAAACAATAGACATTCAGAAGTCAGCTGTGAGGCATTTGTGAGTTACTTCGCAGATAAAATCTTGACACCATGCTGCGACCTCCCCCCAATCTTGGACACAGAAAATGAACTGGAGGCCCTTTGGCTGCTTTTTGAGGGAATATTGAATGACTTCAGACAGCTCATGCTGACTGGATAGGATGTTAGCTTCAGCAAGGCTGACCACATGCCCACTAGACCCCTAACCTTGTGGTTACTCAAAGCAGCTGATGAGAGGATAGGATCTCCCCTCTCAATGGGATAATTCCTGCTAAAAGAGACAGTGGTCCACCCAAGGCTGAAGAAGCCATCAGTGGATCTTTGGTAACCTGCCAACTACTGACTCATCTAGCATCTAGTGTTTCTGGGGAAAACTGAGCCTTCGGGGAGGGTGGTATATAAATCTAAATAAATAAATAAATAAAAATGGTAGAACCAATTATCAGCATTCCTGGGCAAAGCTTCAGTCCTATATCTACCCCAGTCAGGTTTCCGGTGTGACCATGGGGTGGAAACAGCACTGGTCACCCTGATAGATGACCTCTGCCACCAGCTGGACTTGGGTGGGTCAGCACTGCCCCTACTAATTGACTGTACAGCAGCATTTGACCTAGTTGGCCATGACCTCTTAGCTCGCTGCCTTATTGATGCTGAGATATGGGGGACAGCCCTCCAATGGCTGATCTCTTTTTACGGACAGAGGGTATATAAATGCAAATAGAATAGAATAAAGTCCAACCTCAAGCTCCCTCAAATTCAAAATATGTAGAGTAAAACTCTGAGCATGAGAGAAATCCAAATATAGGTGTTGATATATTGACTATTTTTACAAGAACACAGCTCCACAGTATGTAAAATCTTGAATTTTTGCACCAATGCAAACTCTGGTGTCCTTTATTAGACTTAAAGAAAAAGGATACATTTCTCTAATCCCGATGGTCTGCAGCCCTGACCCAGATAGCCCCAGGGTAGCCTGATCTTGGAAGCTAAGCAGGTCAACCCTAGTTAGAATGTGAATGGGAGAACACCAAAGAATTCCAGGGTCCTGAGATGGTGGCAAGCAATAGCATACCACCTCTGAATGATTCTTTCCTGGAAGCCCCCACAGGATCACAATAAGTCAGCTGTGATTTGGGGAGGATACGCAGCTACCATATAGATGACAATAGATTTCTTAGCATTTATTCCAATTAAAATATCAGAAAGCCATGCAACATTTGTCCAAGTTGTAGTTCTTTCTTGTGTGTACAGGGAGCAAGCTCTCAAATATCCTGCATAAAACAAACTTAGGTCATAACACATTCAATTCATGTTGCCCGCATCAATATGTACAGTTCTTATAAGGGTAAAGTGTGTCAAAGACCAAGATATTTTTTAGAAGTTTGTTAAAGGGGACATTCATAAGATGAGATTTTGGGGATATCCAGATCTTGAAAATTTGTGAACTGAGTGTAAACAGTTACTTTTGGGATGTATTTAATCTTTGACCTTTTGTATCCCTCTTGCGGCACAGAGTGGTAAGGCTGCAGACATGCAGTCTGAAAGCTCTGCCCATGAGACTAGGAGTTTGATCCCAGCAGCCAGCTCAAGGTCAACTCAGCCTTCCATTCTTCTGAGGTTGGTAAAATGAGTACCCAGCTTGCTGGGGGGTAAACGGTCATGACTGGGGAAGGCACTGGCAAACCACCCTGTATTGAGTCTGCCATGAAAACGCTAGAGGGCGTCACCCCAAGGGTCAGACATGACCCGGTGCTTTGCACAGGGGATACCTTTACCTTTACCCCTATAAAATTGTGCATATTTATGTGGACAATGTGACAATGATTATAATTTCCCTGTCTATATCATAATTTTGTTTTCTGGTCTTTATCCTTTTGAATTCCCATTTCTATTTAGTAGCCTCTGTTGCGACATAATTTATATTTTGTTTTGGTTTCATATTTCTCCAAACTCATGCATCATGTGAATTAGGCAGTAGCCAAAGGAGGTACTTTTCACTGTGTCTGTTGTTAAGAAAGAAGTTGTGCAATCTCTGAGTATGTCTTCCTGTAGTACTAGTAATTCATGTTATTACATACCCTTAGATCATGTTAAAATGTACAACTAAAAAGCTGTAACTGTGAATAAGATACACAGCAATGAGAATTCAGTAATTTATTGTCTGGAGATATTGCAGCCAGCAAGTTGCTAAAGAATCTGCATGTACAGTAAAATAATTTGTCTTGAAACTGTTGAGATCCTTAATCAGACTGACTGTTGACCTAAGGGATCATGCATCAGGCACAGAATTCCTAACTTTGCTTCTTAGATGCTTAATCTTTCAGCAAAAAGGTCAAAATTATTTATTTAAAATATTTATACCCAACCTTAGTTCTTCAGACTCAAGATGGCTACCAAAACAACAAAAACTGCAAATATACAAACATGATAAATGCCAGCCTTCAGAAGATTAGGCCCGCCAGCTGCAGATGGCATGTTGGTGGTACCCACTGAACCTAGGCTCCTTCTACAGTGGTATGGTGTTCCATAGTAGTCTGACTGCCAGTGACATTCTGTGTAAAATTGTCCTCTTAGCAGAGATTCCAGACAACAGGGAAACAGATTCAAGTCCAGGAGCACCTAAGATATCAACAAGAGTTTCAGTGTATAAGCTTTGGAGAATCAAAGTTCCCTTCCTCAGACATAAGTTCAGATTGTTTTACTGCAGGCCAGTATGGCTACCCTGAGACAAGGAATAATCCATTTTCTCTCCAATTTTAATGGTGGGTTCCCTATTCTCATGTGACCTTCAGGATTCTCCACTCTCCCTTTTTCAAAATTAGAAGGCCATGGGTAAGACAGCCTACATATAAATACTGCAGTACATTTCTATTTTTTTTTTAATGTTCATGTCTTTGACAATCTCCCCCACCAGGAAGATTTGCCAAAGCACTTTACATCTCCTACACTGTTAATTATAATCATTGTTTTAACAGTTTTAACTATGTATGTACAGATTTTTAGATGTTGTTAATCGTCCCAGGACTGCTTGCAGAGAGGTGGGGCCCACAAATCATCATCAACTAATAATCATCAACTAATAATAAAATAAAATAAAAAAGATTGAGCTGTGGGTGATTCTTCTCTGGTTTTTTTTTGTTTGTTTTTAAAACTGACTCAGTACCTTTAACAGTGTAAAAAATACCTTCTTATAGAAGGAGAGCCTTATGTTATGCTAATTGTTGCCAGGTTCTGTCCCACTGTGATCATCAATAGCTGAAAAAACTGGCTAGCTCTTTCGCTGTTTCCCTTTGAGAAACAAGAAACTTCTCATACAGATATCCTTCTGTCCAGAAAAGTTGGAAAGATTGGGTGGGGGGTTGTAAATAACCCCCCTACATGTCAGGAGGCTGAAATGAGGGAAATCCTTGATGTGGAAGCAGACTTGGATTGGTCCTTCTTATTCCTAATTTCTTCCTCCCCTTCCTTCCATACCCCCCCAGCATTCTGCTTATTATTATTATTGTTGTTGTTATTATCTGGTCCTATATTGCTGTAAGGTAACCTGCCTAAATAATTGCTGTACCCCTCACGTATTTTAGTGTACATATCAGCAAGTTATATGTAAATGTAAAAGTATTCCCCCCTCCCTCTTTTTCTTGATAGGATCCTTGGCAGGGGAAGACTTAGTCTTCCTTTGAGGTAAATGCCATAATGTTTTGAGTGTCTAAGAAGCAAAGCCAGTGACTCTCTCAGCATGAATCAGACCTATCCATTCAGTCCCACTGTGTTCAGGAAATAGTGCTGGATGAGTATGGTGCCAGGCAGGGTCTGATTCATACTGGAATGGGTGCAGCAGAGCTGGAGGTCTCTATTCCTGATGACCTCATTATGTGGTCTAGTGTGTAGGGGCCTGGGGCTTGATTCCTTTTTACTGGGTTAATTACTGCTGGATTGTGGGGAGTTAAATCTATAATTATGCTGTTGGGTTGAAAAGCATGCAAGTGAGTAAGAAATAATGAGAGACCGATCACATTTGAATTGCATTAAGCAATATAAATATAATAGTTACTTGAAACTATTGGGCTTAGACTGGAGTCACAATGCGTAGGACTGCCCTTGTTAAGCACTCACTGTGAGGAAACTTCCTCCAAATTTTGTATTGAAGAGGCTCTGATCATTTCAAGAGGAATACAGGATAATCGTAGCGGAACCCCAGCCAAGCCTGTGGTGGGGACAGCCGGGGGGGGGGGGGGGAGTTCTCCCTGCAGGATGGCTTCCTTGGCAGGCTATGTTGGGCAGTCTGTTTTATACTGGACTGCCCAGCAAAGCCTGCAGGATCCACTCCATTGGGTGGTCTGGTCTAAACTAGGCAGCCCAGCAGAGCCCCATCTGAACCGTGGGGAAAACTCTGCAGGATCAGCTGCTTGGCCAGCTCGGCTAGGTTTAAAGGGACCCCCCAAAAGAGCCCCAGCTGAGTCACCACTCAGTTGCTTTGCCACTCCATTTTTTCTCAATGTTTTTCTGTTCAAGTCTGTTTGTTTTTTTGTTGGATTTATATCCCACCACTCTTGAAGACAGGCTCATGGTGGGTTACAGGAAACAATCCAGACAATAAAACCCCATAAAATTACCATTAAAACCCCAACAATAACAATTACAACAACACAACATGACAAAACAACCCTCCTAACAGAGTCGGAGAACCCCCCTCCCCCTGGAATTCTGTGAAATCCTAAATCTTAGGGGCATTTCCCACGGCTTAAAAATAGCACAATGGTTGCCGATTGAAAACGCTACTAATTTGCCATAACGCACGACGTCGTCAACAATCTGCAACAATCCTGAAACCGATCAGCAATAAGCGCTTCGTTGTGGCGCTTTCAGGGGAATCCAGAAAACTGGATTCACCCTCCGGATAGCGATACACTCCTGCAACCAATCTGCAACAGTAGCGCTAAAGACCTGTGCGTTACCATTGTAGCTGGTTCTTCAAAGTCCCTCCCCCTGGATCTCTCCTCCAAACTTCCGGCGAAGCGATCGCCATTTTTTTTTCTCGGAGCGAGCGGGGATAAACGCACCGGCGAGCCTCTTTCTGTTTAGAGGCTTCCCTGGCTTCAGTCCTTCACCTTTAGTCACTAAGCACAAACCACATAAAAGCCCGTTTGCTGAAATAAAGTCCCTTTATTTTTTACACATAAATTCAGCCGAAAATCGAGCCCGTGAGAAGGGGGGGGGGGAATTTTTTTTTATCACTCGAGCCAGCGTGCCAACGATCATACAATCAAACGATAGATCACATTAGGCAGCTGGATGGGTCTCTCCAGTGCAAGGAATCTACGTAGATTCGTTGCTATGGGTCTGTTTTTTTTTTAAAAAAGCTTTCTTAAAGGGAAAGGGGCTGTTTGGGAGCATGCTAACGGCTGCCCATTGGCTGCTTGACGGCCAGGGGCGGGACAAGCTTGGCAATAGCGCTTCCTTTCTAGCGATTTCTGCCGAGACCGGAAGCCTGTGGGAAACGCTAAAAAACGCAACTGATTCCACTACAAAGCCAGGTGTGCAAAACGACGAATTCCACTATTTTAAATGGCGATTTTTCATTCCGCAAACAATTTGCAACAAAGATCGCCGTGGGAAATGGCCCTAAATATTGGGATTTGGGTTTTTTTTTTTGTTTTTTGCATGTGCAATAGACATGAACCAGAAAATACCAGGAAAAAAAATGTTCAACCCTAGTGAAAAATGAGAGCCATGTTTAGACTTCCAAAATGGCTTACACTGAAAATACACAGAGCAGGATTACACCTGCTACTTCACTTTTGTATATTGGCAAATACAGCCAAATGTTTGCATAGGTTTTATGCAGCTGATTGAAGCAGGATTCCACTTACATGTGCAGAAGCTAAATGTGAACACTTACATACATATTGGGCCAGGAAGCCTATACAAATGTCCAAGGGTAAGGTCAGCAGGTACATTCCAGTTTTCTGTAAATGATTTTAAAAACCTGATCAGTGTTTTGGTATGGAGGCAGACAATTTTTTAAAAACGATTTCTATAGCCTCAGCCAACAGCACACATGAGAAAAGGGAGAATGTTTAAAGAAAAGTTATCTTTGCCCAAGAGCCAATGTGGAGGTGCTGGAGTAGGATCTGAGAGACCTGCATTCGAATTCCCACCTGGCTGTGATTTGGGCCGGTCACTTATAGTCTAATTTACCCCATGGATTGGTTATTGTGAGAGCTAAATGAAGAGCCTCTTGTGGCGCAGAGTGGTAAGGCAGCCGTCTGAAAGCTTTGCCCATGAGGCTGGGAGTTCAATCCCAGCAGCCGGCTCAAGGTTGACTCAGCCTTCCATCCTTCCGAGGTCGGTAAAATGACTACCCAGCTTGCTGGGGGGTAAACGGTCATGACTGGGGAAGGCACTGGCAAACTACCCCGTATTGAGTCTGCCATGAAAACGCTAGAGGGCGTCACCCCAAGGGTCAGACATGACTCGGTGCTTGCACAGGGGATACCTTTACCTTTACCTTAAATTAAGAGGAAAATCAAGTTGTAAGCTGTTTTGGATCCCCATTGGGGAGCAGTGGGGTATAACTGAGAAAGAACCATTGCTCAACTCTGACTGTAAGGTAGGAGGAGCCCCTGAAGCCAGGTATCAGCTTTATGTGGCTGATCTAGCTACAAGTCAATATGGCCAGGCTGGAAGTGACAAAGTACTGCCACTGGTGGACTAGGAATGGCCCCTTTTGATGTGCTGGCTGTAACCAGAAGCAGTTAGAAGAGGGCTGAAGAGCCTGGCTGCAAGAAGTATTACCTTACTCCCCTATGGACCAGCTGTTAGGGCCTGAGTAGACAACCTGGATGCGGCACCTGGACTTACTTTGTGGGAGGTTCCCCTGCAAGCTGAAAGAACAGATTGACAGAACTGAGAAATGCCAGTTGAGCCCTTTCTTTCCTGAGAACTGCAGGCAGCAGACAAGCCTAGAGCTGAGATGTTTTGATTCTGAGCTAGTGTATTAACCAAGCATCTCCAGTATGGGGGCAGAATGAATTAAAAGGCCTGTCACAAGTGCTGAGGAAGAACCCCTCAAAGCCAGAGAGAGAAAATGGCACTCTGTGTACACTCAGACACCCTTTCGTTTCAAGACAAATTGTATTTGAATAAGTGATCACACCATTCCTCACAAGTCGCATAGTGCTTTTCATTTGAGAATATGCCATGTTTTTTTGCTGTTTTGCCGAGTTAAACATGTCATTTATCTGCTTAGCCCATACATAGGAGGAGTTCAATACATACAATAGGAAACAAATGGTTTCTCTCTCACAATTTTTAGGATTGTTCTCAACTTGTCTTTTCTTCCTTATATGAGTGTTTCCTGTTAAGTAGTATTGTTTCTACAGTTGAGGAAGTGGTAGCATAAATATGATTAGAAGGTAGATACCCCTTCAGACATGGAAGCATGTTTGTAGTGCATGCAGCAAGGAATGGTAGACCCTTGGGAAATTCTTTTGTTGATGAGAATGATTTTGGATTTAGAATGCGGGAATTTGGGATCTGATCAGGATCTAATGGATTATCTCATGCTGACTCAGTCTGGGACTGTCTTGGTCAGTGCTATGTTGTTATTCAAGACTAGGGGCAGAACCCATTGCACTCAAGAATACAACATGAACTAGATGGGGGGGATGGAAGAACTCTGCAGCTCCCCCTCCCCCCAGGACCAAGAAAGGCTGCAGGTTGGAGGCCCCCGGAAGGGAACTCACCAACAGGGGCAGCTCTCATGCAGCAAGGATCTGCAGCTTCTGAGCCTTGGAGGGAAAGTGGAAGGAGGACGGGGTGGTCAGGGGTGGGGGATGGAAGGTGATTGGCTGGATCTGGGGAAATTTGTTCTTAAGCCAGAAACTATGTAGAAAGAAAAGAAAAGAAAAGAAAAGACTCAATATGGGGTGGTTTGCCAGTGCCTTCCCCAGTCATTACCGTTTACCCCCCAGCAAGCTGGCTACTCAAAGAAAAGAAAAGAAAAGAAAAACACTTTCCCATGCCTGAGCCGTCTAAAACAAAAATTAGAGCTGAATGGGAAAGACCTTTCATGATAATGCAATTCCCTTCCTTTATTAAGATCAAATGTATACGCTTCCTGATTGTTCTGAGTCAATGTTACAAGTGCCAGCCAGCGACGGACTAGTGTTTGCTCTTCTGTTTTTGGGACTTCTCTGAGAACGGTGAAGGACACCTCAGGGACACATTGGACAGGACGTCCAACACATTATTACGTAAGGCCCACAAAGCTATGGCCATGGCAATAAGAGCTTCTACCAGTTTTGATGGTTGCTAGGGCTGGCCCAGCTTGATGCCAAACAGGTTGCTGACACTAATACCTGAAGCTGGAGGGCACATCCAAGAAGGGGCTAGCAGGTTGCTTAAGGCTTTTGCTTACAACATCAATGTTTCACTGGACACAGTGGTGTTGCAGCAAGGGCTATAGCTTCAACTACTTCCAGATAGCTACAATATAGAATCTTTCCCACTTACCTCCAGATCGTTTCTTCTGAAACCTAGAGTCTAAGTATCCTTTAAAAAAGACTAAAGACCTTACAGCCCATAGAGCACCTATAATATACATAAGAGCCATTTAACCCATTCTAGTTCCAGAATAGGGGGTAAGAATGTGCTCTCACTGTTCATAGTCCCCAAGATATAGCAGGTACTGGAGGGTGATTACAGGCTTGAAATCATAAACAAGTTCATGGCACTACAGAAATTCCTGAGGTCCATAGCAGAGACACTTCAACAGGGCGAATCCCCCTTGTCCCTGGATCTGTAGGAGGTGTACCTCCACATCCCTGTTTGTCAGGCTCACAGATTTACTTATGCTTTTGCACAGGGGGTGACACAATTACAGGGCCCTATCCTTGGCCTGTCAATGGCCCCAAGGGTCTTTGTGAATGTGACGGTCCTTGCTTTGTCAAGAGGGGAGCCACATTCATCCTTAAATATGCAACCTGCTTATCAGGATGCCCTCCCTGCAAAATTCGAAGCGTACACGCAAGGTGATTTCCAGGTGTTAGAATAGGTCGGCCTTGTTGTCAACAGGGAAAAGAAGTCCCTGACCCTGTCACAGAATCTGCAGCATCTGGGAGTGTTTACAGACACAGTTTGCCCGTCCCTATTCTTCCCTTAGCCTAGATACTCAAGACCACTCAATTAACCACAGCAGCTATCAAGACCTGATGCCCATCACTTCTTTGGCTGGTAAGGCTGACATGGCTGAAGGTGTTGAATTCAGAAGCAGTCTGATGGGAATGAGTTCATGCTCAACACCTGGAATATACAGATGGTCCTGGGTCATCAGGTCAGGATCATCTGGAGCTGGTGGACAGTCAAGAGCAATTTCAATTGGGGCAAACTGTCCCTCTTAACCTAGTTCCAGCAAACAAACTATGTCACAAACTGTAGGCTGGTCCACTTGACCAGAAGATACCCCCTCGTACAAAGCTGTTCCAGACACATGTGGTGCTATGAAGTCAGGCTTTATTGAAAGGTTCTGTAAGGTTGAAACAGGACAACTGTAGCAATTGCAGGATGCATTGACAGAGACAAGGATGGCTAGCCCCTGTAGTGATATACATAGAAGGGCAGTTTAGGCGGGAAGAGGGGTTCACATAGGAAAAGGGTTATCTCATATGGGCAAATGAGAACAAGATGCAATTTAATAAAGATAAGTGTAAAGTTCTGCATCTGGGACAGAAAAATGAAAAGCATACCTACTGGATGGGGGATATGCTTCTATGTAACACTGTGTGTGAACGAGACCTTGGGGTACTTGTGGATTGTAAACTAAACATGAGCAGGCAGTGTGATGCAGTGGTAAAAAAGGCAAATACCATTTTGGGCTGTATCAACAGGGGCATCACATCAAAATCACAAGATGTCATAGTCCCATTGTATACGGCACCGGTCAGACCACACCTGGAGTACTGTGTGCAGTTCTGGGGGCCTCACTTCAAGAAGGATGTAGATAAAATTGAAAGGGTACAGAGGAGAGCGACAAGGATGATTTGGGGCCAAGGGACCAAGCCCTATGAAGATAGGTTGAGGGACTTGGGAATGTTCAGCCTGGAGAAAAGGAGGTTGAGAGGGGACATGATAGCCTTCTTTAAGTATTTGAAAGGTTGTCATTTGGAGGAAGGCAGGATGTTGTTCCCAATGGCTGCAGAGGAAAGGACACGCAGTAATGGGTTTAAACTACAAGTACAATGATATAGGCTAGATATCAGGGGGGGGGGAAATTTCATAGTCAGAGTAGTTCAGCAGTGGAATAGGCTGCCTAAGGAGGTGGTGAGCTCCCCCTCACTAGCAGTCTTCAAGCAAAGGTTGGATACACACTTTTCTTGGATGCTTTAGGATACTTTGGGCTGATCCTGCGTTGAGCAGGGAGTTCGACTAGATGGCCTCTATGGCCACTTCCAACTCTATGATTCTATGATTCTATGATTTAAAAAGATGTGAATAGCTGGAGACATCTGATCTGCCTTGCCTGTTGTTTCTGGTAGTAAATCTCCAGCATTTCCCAAACAGACCAAGGACACTGATAGATAAGAGCGAGTTCTCACAGCAGGAAAGAAAAGGCCTCTCCAAGCCATAAAACCTGGCCAAGGAAGCAGGGGAAGGTTCAGAGAAATGTCAGAAATTCTGTCGGGGGGGGGGGGAGGTAGCGCTCAATAAACATCTAACGCAACTCTCCCATCCCAAACAGGAGGGCAGATATGGCAAACTAGATGTGCACAGAGCTCTCAAGGTCTACATAGACAGGACCAAGGACATTAGGAAAATGGATAGTCTCTTCATGTGGGTGTCTCCACTGAACACAAGTAAGGCCATGACCAAGCCAGTCTGTAGTAATGGTCTTTGCTACATCATTGTGGAGGCTTACAGGGCCCGGGGAAAGGTGTTTCCAGAGGGGATCACTGCATGTTCTCTTATGAGCTCAGTCACTACACAACATTCACTAACGGCTTCAGTCGAGAAGGTTTGTAGGGCTGCTACTGAGTCCATTGCCTACATCTTCATGTGGCATTACAAGATAGACCAATTGGAAGTTGAGAAGTGGCCTTTGGGCACAGAGGTTTTCAACTGGTGATGTACTCTGCAAACGCTTACCCACCCTTATAAAATGGGATTGCTCTTGTATATCCCGCCAAGCTGTCCTTCTGATCTAGAGGGAGAATAACCATTGGATATTCACCAAGAAGGGTCCTTCTCCTTGTAGGTCAGGAGACAGCTTGCCCCTCCCAGTGAGGTTGAGGCCCATCACATCAGAGATAAAGAGTAGCCTTGCAGTCTCCAGATAGGGACGAGTCATGTATCAGCAGAGGCTCAAAGAGTCATGTTCCTGCAGATTAGAATCTTGTAGATGTCCTAGCCTAAAGTAAAAAGAGAACAATCTCATCAGTGTGCTTAGTTAAGTAGGCACAGAACCTTCCTTTCTTCTGTTATGCCTTCCTTTCTGTTAACCATATTTTTATAGTGGTTATTGCTACAGTTTATTTATTTATTTGAAGAGCCTCTTGTGGCACAGAGTGGTAAGCGGCTGAAAGGCTTTCTGAAGCTCTGCCCATGAGGTTGGGAGTTCGATCCCAGCAGCCGTCTCAAGTTTGACTCAGCCTTCCATCATTCCAAGGTTGGTAAAATGAGTACCCAGCTTGCTGGGGGGTAAACGGTAATGACTGGGGAAGGCACTGGCAAACCACCCCGTATTGAATCTGCCAAGAAAACGCTAGAGGGCATCACCCCAAGGGTCAGACATGACTCGGTGCTTGTACAGGGGATACCTTTACCTTTACCTTTATTTATTTATTTAACTTATATACTGCTACTCTCGGCCCAGCTGGCTTGTGGCAGTTTACATTGGAAGATGAAAACATATAAACAATCAAGCAAACAATGGCAGCATAATTAACAAAATAACTCACATGCAGGCCCTCAGCTCTACTGCTCACAATCATTGTCACCGCTCCAAATAGATGAACCTGACAATGTTGGCCTGGGGGAGGGGGTTCAGATTGCCAAAGGGCAGAGGGACCCAAGATCTATCAGCAGTCTCTGCCCTAGCCTCAACCAAATTCCTGGTGGAAGAGCTCTGTCTTGCAGTCTCTTAATAATGGCTCTTGGAGAATCCCGAATGAAGAAGGAAGGCATTCCCTACTGGGAGACAGGAAATTCAGTTTAGTCCTGCCTCCCTCAAGGAGAGATGGGAAACACCCACCAAGCTGTCCTCCTGACCTATGATGAGAAGGACACTTCTTGGTGAGTATCAAGTGGTAATTTATCATGTCTGAGGCATTTTTTATGGTGTTAGCCTAGTAGCCAATGTGAGAGTAACACACAAGTCATGTATTCAGCTTGGCCCACCTTTTATCCAGAGTTTAGGATAATTAGAATAGAATTATAACAATTTTCTCCCAGCCATTTAGATACTGGCAAAAGCAGCACAGAAGATGACATACAGTTCTGCAGACGCCTGTGTGGCTGAGAATTTCATGTTTATAAAACTTGGATTTATCCACTGATTGTTTGTATTGTGGACACCCTGACATTGTGATGCAAGGCCTCCATACAGATTTCACTTTGCAGCTGGCCTAGCCCCTGCATTGTGACTCTGACAGCTTCAGGGTTGCTCAAAAACAACAGACCATAGTCAAGAGGGCAACAAAGCTCTTTAGAGAGCTTGAACAATGCAGTGATGCCACAGAATGTGGTTTTGTTGAAGAAGTGGTGCATACAGGCTAGGCTTGGTACGTGCTCATGGATCTGGGCAAGTGATTCTTGAAAGGGTCATCACAGGCCATCCTGCACCATCATGTTTGCTCCTCCTAAATTCTCTCCAACTATACACTGACTGAATAGCATCCAATCATGAATACTGCAGAAACGCAGCTGTGCCTCAGTCTGCCACTAGTCTTTAATACTAAGAAATAAGTGACGTCTGTCCTAGGTTGGGTCAAGTCCCTGAAACCATGAGACTTTTGAGGCGGTCTTTGTTCAACTGTGAATTCTCTTCTCTAACTGAAAACAATCTTGATTTGAGTAATCGTAGAGAGAAGTTGGTTGCTATAACAACAGCAGCATATCCATTTGGGTGCTCACATGATCCTTGTTCCAGTTTCTAAATATAAGCCCAATATCACACGGTATATCAGGTGCCATGGAAACCTAACATTCTATAAAGATGCTAGAATGAACCAAAAGTCTAACGACATAAAAATGGAGGGTGCTGGGGAAGGAACTGGATACTGTCACAGTCCTAGGTTACTCTTCGGTGTGCATTTCAAATTCCTGCATATTTTTGAAATCTTTGTGGTTCCTCTGGAGCTACCAGAGGGGAATGTTCTGTGTGATAAATTATCCATGAATGGTACATTTGCGTTGAAGTAACACTTTGGCTTGGATGGTTCTGAAAACTTTTGCTGGTGGATGGACTTCCATCAGCAGAATGTTACTTTTTTGTCTCCTTGCTTCATTGCAGCCCCAAATGCCCCCTCCCAAATTATATTCTTAGAAGTCAGGGGACTTTTAGTCATGTTGTGATGGGGGGCATTGGAAGTCTGCAATGGAATGGAAGTCTGCAGAAATCCTCCATCCATCCATCCATCCATCTGTGGAAATCTTTCAAACCTTTATCTCAATGTGAAACGTGGATGTCTCAAAATGAGTTTTATATCTTTTCATTGTGGATAATTTCCCCTTATCTCATTGATATGTTCTTATTTACAGCGACAGATCTATTTCATCTTAACCAGTCATCTGCATTGAAGCACAGTTTTACATGTCTATCATTTCTAACAGAATAACCTGTGTCATCTAGACCAGTGGTCCCCAACCCCCGGTCCGGGGACCGGTACCAGTCTGTGGATCAGTCGGTACCGGGCTGCGTCTCCCCCTCATCCTCCTCCCTGGCTGCTGCTTCGGGGGCTGCCCTGCCACTCTGTTGCCAGCTCACCTTTGGTGTTCTCCAGCAGCCACCATGGCTGGGGCTCCCCGTTGGCGTGGCACTGTGCAGCTGCTGCTGGCAGTGCCCTCCAGTGGGTGGTGGGAAGTCAGGGGCGCCGGCGGGAAAGCAAGTGGAGCAGGGGCTCAGGCGGTGGCATCCCTCGGGAAAAGACTTCCCCACAAGCCTGCAGTCAATATTTTGGCCGGTACATTTCACTGTGCACAACCTCCTCCCCTCCCATCAAACAGCCATGAAAGATTCTTTCTCCTTCCACTCCCTCTTATAAATGCATTTGTATCTGTTATCTGTTTCCTCATACAATGGTGGTGACAGTAAAGCTGTTTACTGGGTCCTCCCCCCTCCCCCCTATTTTTCGTGTTGTTTTAGGATGCAGCAATATCTAACTTAAACTTGTAAGATTGTTCTGATGGGATTTATACTGAGATTCAGGATAGATAAAGCTTTGTATATGAAGACCACGTGCACCACAAATGTAAATGAGTGAGAAATCTGAAACAGGCAGCATACCTTTTGGACCAGGCATAACCTTTCTCCCTATGGGGAGAGGGAATTGTCAGAGGAAAACCTCAAGAGCTCCACCCCACTCAGAAGTTCTGTGGTGTGTTTCCCATCCCCCCCCCCACCCCATTTGGTGTTACTACCTTAAAGCAAAACAGAAATTCATTAGGTTGACAAATATACATTAGGATCCATCCACAAAAGTTGATGACTCATGTGAACCACCTTCCTCTTTTTAGGCACGACATGCAGTGTAAGGATTTTCTTTTCTTACTCTGTTATCTCTGTGTTTGTGGTTGGGATTTTCCCCCTCCTCTGGAAATGGGGATGGAAACATTTTGAAATACCCAGCAATTGTATCAACCATACTGAGCTTAGTGGCACCACCTTTTCTTTAGATATTCAGTGAAATGAGAAGCGGAGGGGGCACTGGGTTAGCTCTTTGCTGGCAGGCGTACGTGTAAATGCCCTCTGAAATATGACTAGTCGATAGGATTACATAAATGGCAGGTGTGCCTTGGAGATAAACATAATAATTGATGTGGTGATTTCACAGAACAGCAACAAATCTGTTTGCCATTTCCATGCTCCCTAAGAGTTGCGTATAAAATGTATGTTTCAAGCACTCATTGCTTGCTTTCACATTCTACAAGATTTAATTTTTAAAAACATATTTCTAAAAAGTATAACAAACCTAACACTTGTGTCATCTATTTTCTCTGCCTGCACACCTGGACAGCACACGAGTAGGCCTGCCATCAGAGAGGTTTTTACATTCCCTCCCAGGTATTGTGTATCCCCAGCCACAGTGCCTCTTTTGCCACCAAAGGAGAAAGTTGTGTTATTGGAGTTTTTCCGTGTTGGTGAGGAAGTGTTCCATGGTTCTCTGGGCTTGTTATGGCCTCTGAGTTCATATGTACTCATGGAGTGAAGATAACCCAACCCAACAAATATGATGAATGTTTATTGCATGCAAATCCTGTACATGCAAAGTCTGCCAGACCTTCACCCCCAAAAACTTGGAAGCTTAGGACATCAAAACTTAAAGCAGAAAGCAGGCTAACTGGCTTGTCAAGTCCTACATGATGTTGAACTGAAGCAAATGGCCATGGTTCCATGGTCTTAGCTTCAGCTGCAATTCATCTGTGCATGATGTTTCCAGGCTATCTAAAAGAATGAGGTGGCAATTTCACTCTTCCCAAGGATACAAATTTATATCACTACCCTAATTGGGTTTCCTTATATCTGCCTTCTGCAACGGTGTCATGTAGACCTTACTCTCCTATACCTGCTGTGAGAGGGGAAGATACTGCCATTGAATTGGATTTGAGTCTGGATGAAAGAGTGGGCAAGCCATTTCCGGCTTCCTCTATGGAAGACCTCTGAATGTATGGAGAACACTTGATCTGTATTCCCAGTCTTTTGAAATAGATGTCATCACGTTTGAACATAAAACAAAGGACAAGATATTGAGTCACCTCTATTTGGAGACTCTTGATATTATTGCATTCTTGGTGTTAGAAGATATTGAGGACCTTGTACAGGAGCCATGGCAAAAGCCAGCATCTCTCCAACCCACTTCTAAAAAAGTGGAACATTTTTACAGGATCAAATAGGAGACCTGTTAAACATTAACATCCATTCTATTGGAACAATGACATCTTTAGCATCTTTCCTCACTGTTCAAGTGAAGAGAGTGCACTCCACCTCCTAGTGAATAGCTTGCTAGAATCTCATGTGGAACTGCACAGAAGATCAATGATGAAAACAAAGCAGCACTTACCTATAATTACTGTTCATAGGATATCGTCTGTGCAGGCCCACATAGGCCTCTCATGTTCCACTGTATACTCCTTACTTCGGTAGCATTAGAGGTACTGAAGTTGGGGACACTGCTGCATGTGCTTCCTGGGCAAAACAAACTTCTGGCTCCAGTGTGTAGCATCCCATGGAGTGCTTTACATCAATTTTTAAATAAAATTTAGAATGGAATTTTGACAAATTTGGAAGATCTAGAAATGCCAGCAACTAATGCAAAGGAATGCAGTAATAATCACTCAGGGGGCACAGATGTTTCCTTTCTAGGATCTCTTTTTGTGTGTGTATTTCCTGCAGCTGGTAAATGAGAAGTATTTTTTTTCTGAGTGCAGTTGACCTTTGGCTCTGGATGGCTGTCTTCCTCAGGATGGATCAGGAAGTCATGTGAAGCCATTTCCACGAGTAGCATTAATCTGAGGATTCAGCATATGTAATGCTACTATTCTTCATGAATTCGTGGTCAGACAGTATTTGCTGTAATTACTTTGCTGAGCAAAAGTATGTGGTGTGGAAAGATATATTCAGTCTTAGTGCCATGATTCTTTTGGGTTGTAGTAATATTTGCTAAGGATGCTTTTGGCTTTTCGAATGCCTAGAATAAGAACCTCTTGTGGCGCAGAGTGGTAAGGCAGCAGAAATGCTGTCTGAAGCTCTGCCCATGAAGCTGGGCGTTCAATCCCAGCAGCCGGCTCAAGGTTGACTCAGCCTTCCATCCTTCCGAGGTCGGTAAAATGAGTACCCAGCTTGCTGGGGGGTAAACGGTAATGACTGGGGAAGGCACTGGCAAACCACCCCGTATTGAGTCTGCCATGAAAACGCAGGAGGCCATCACCCCAAGGGTCAGACATGACTCGGTGCTTGCACCTTTACCTTAATGCCTGGAATATATGCTGCTGGAGCAAAGTGAATAATGTACTTAAGGTTCACACTTAATTTTCAACATACAGAATGTGTGGATTGTGTTTTTCCCACCAAGGTATATAGACTATAGTTATTGTAGGTGGGACTACTAGTCATATATACCAATAGGTGTGCACAAAAAGTGAGACAGGAACTGAGAATTGTGCACAGATTGATTGGAAGAAAAAGTATTGTTTTGGGAAGCCCAGTCTAAACTGACTTCTGAGATTATGTTTTAAAGCCTTTCCCCCCGCCCCCCTTCAACCACCAGGTCAGGAACTTCCTCGGTTAGACATAAGACAATGAAACTGTTATCTTAAAGGTTCTTCCTGATCTGCCCTCTTTAAGTATTGTATTTATATCCATCCTTCTTCCAAATAGGTGGTGGAATGAGTGACAGCCTTGTCAAATGAGGCTGGGTGTTTGTGACTGGCTCAGACATACTCAGTGACCTCTGAATAGAGATGTGAACTCAAGAGGACTGTTTTGTCCAAATCAAACATGTTGTACAATAAAAAAATACTGATTCCCAGGTTGTCTGTAGCACATAGTCATATAGATGCTGCAGTTTCCATTACACAACCTAAGAACCAGTGTTTATTTGCTCCTACAAAAGGGGCTGCATAAGGACTGGGATAGCTACATTAGCCTGTTGCAAGAAGAACAACCCAGAGCCTTCTTGTATGTTCCAAGCACAGCTTTCATGGACCACAGCCACTTTACTAGATGTGGGAAGTGATCGTATAAGCAGCTTGGTGTCTATACTGTGAGCATGGAGAAAAGAAAGTGTGACAAGAAATGTAAAAGAGCACAGGGCATGGCAGTTATATTTTGGACTAGGATCTTGGGAAAGCAGATTCAAATCCCTACTCATGTCTTGAAGTCTGCTGGGTGACTTTGGGCCCCTCACTGTTTCTCACGTTCCTCACAAGCCTTTTGTGAGGATAAAGCGAACAAGGGGAGAGCCGTGCAAATTGCCTTGAATTCCTCAGAGTTTGGGTGGGGTAAAAATGTACTAAAAGCCTAGATGAAAAAGAATGCAAAAGGTCAAGCAGCACAAGAGAGGGGTTGATTAGCCTCATCACTGTGCAGAATGTAGATGACTATCAAATTTAGTCAGAGTGTGACTCACCCTTCCCTATCTGTAATTAAGAGATGAACTGACCAGGTATAATCAATAGCCACCATGAGTCCGTAGTGTAAATAAATATCGCTTTGTGTCACTCTGCAGGGTGATTCTACATGATGACCACTTCGCATTGCTAGAAGATTATTTTTGACCTTGAAGCAGATTTGAGGAAATCACCTGCTAAAGTACTGTAGTCCCCTTAAAAATCTAGCAATGTCTGCCCTCACATTCTTTTTGTTATATGGTTTTATTTTTATTATAACCCTACTAAAGTGATTTTTTTTTAATGAGAGAAATTGGGGAGAAAAGCCAGTGACTGGCTATAAATATATGTTGGTCTGAAGCAGCAGAACAAAAGAGTCCAGTGGCACCTTTAAGACCAATAAAGTTTTATTCTGGGTATGAGTTTTCATGTGTGAACAGACTTCTTCAGATATCTGAAGAATATCTGAACAAGCGTGCTGGCACATGAAAGCCTATACTCAGAATAAAATTTTGTTGGTCTTAAAGGTGCCAGTGGTTATTAAAGAGTTCTTAAGCTCCATTCTGCCCCCCAAGCACTCGCATTTAATACTGTGAGTAAAAATGGCAAGAGTCAGTCAGCGGAGACTTGGTTAGGCAGTAAGGGGAGAGAAATCTTAAAGGGACAGTTTCTCTGGGGAACCTCTATGTGTGCTTTGACTGTATGCACATGACGTTCTAGTGCAGGCTTTCTCAGCTAGAATTTTGTGAAACCCTGGGGTTTCTTGATGGCCCTGGAAGGGTTTCCTGAATGGATGGGAGTTAATAGTTTATATATATATTTAAAAATGTTGTTTATTGGGTGATATGACCATACATGGTCCTATTAACCTCCCCTCCCCTTCAAATGGCCCATGATGAGTCTGGAGGGGGTAAGAAGGGAGAGGCCTCAGGTGGGGATGCATACAGCTATGCTTTCCAACAATATTCTGCACCATCGTACCACTTCTGGGTTTCTTGAAGCCTGAAGAATGTTTCAGGGGATGCTCAATGGTAAAAAAGTTAAGAAAGGCTACTCTAATGCTACAGTGGTGAATCAGGTGTACTTTTATATACAACTAGAAAATAAGCCCGCTGCAGTCTGAATGAAGCGGGCGCTAGCGGGTGTCGGGAAAATCAGGGGCCGGCTCTGCAGGCACACTGGGGCAGGGTCCGGACCCGAGGGCAGCCATGGGGCGTTGTGTGAGCCGGATGTGGCTCGTCCTGGCCCCCCCCCCCACCCGCAGGGCGGCCTACCTCAGAGTGAACAGCGGCGGTGTTTCTGGATGTGAAGGCGCGGCTGGCAGGGCAGGAGGTGAGCGGCGTGGCCACGGCAGGGGCGGCGCGGGGGCAAAGATGGGTGTCGAGCGGGCCAGTGGGCAACGTCGCGTAGTGGCGGAGGGACACAGTGAGGGAGAGAGCAGTGAGTAGCGTCTCCATCGTTGAGTGGCATCGCAGGCCAATGGCTACTGTGTGGGCCGGGGGTCAAGTTCTAGAGGAGCCGGCTGGAGGCGGCGGCAGGGCCAGGGCGAGCAGCGGCCGGCCGGCTGGGTGGGGCAGCAAGGCGGCGACCTGTCCTCGGCGGGGAGGCAGGTAATGGCGGCAGGCGGGTGGCTGGGGGTGAGCTAGAAGGGGGGCGGGTCGATTAGTCAGTCCAGCGGCAAGGGACCAATTGCGAGCTGCGCTGTGCGCTTTGCGCCTGCCGATTGGGCCCTCGGATTGTCTTTCCGGTGGCAAGGGGCCTATCGGCACCCTTCCTCATCACAGACAGGGCCTGCCTTGGGGGCCCTTAGCGAAATATTTAATCTGCTCCGCGAGGAGCGGTTAAAGATGAAACCACGGGAAGTTGGGCTTTCCCCATACTTATATTGTATTTATTTATATTTATTTGTGGGATTTGTTTACTGCCCTTTCAGCATGTCCAGCTCATGGCATTTTCCAACATTCATGTAAACAGACAATCATTATGTAAACAGTAAAACAGCACTACATTCAAACAATATTCAAACCTATAAAACAATCAACTCAGCTGCTCTTCTTAGTTGGTCTACAGTTCATCAGCATAATTTTAATTTTGATTTTGTTTTTTTTCCATTTCAGATTTCAAATTTTAGGTTCCAGGGTAGAGATCCATGTGGAGGGGACCCAGGCAATGTTCTTGAATGGAGGGTATTATCAGTGAGGTTCATAAGCCCCAACCAAGTGCCTGGTGGAGGAGCTCCATTTTGGCAGGCCCTGCAGTTCTGAGTCGGCTCTGACAAGGGCTGCAGATCTTCTGGAAGTTCAATCCACCAGGTGGGGCCCTAATTGAGGCCAAACGTACCTCTCTTGACCAGGGATCACCTAGGCAGGTACACTGGGCAGTGGTGCTGAAATTTGCCATGAGATCTAGATCAACAGGGTTGCTGCACTGTGTCTGTCTTTCTTGGCACAGATCATGAGGCAGGGTGGCCAAGGTAATTACTGCTGCTGAATGCCCCAAATGGGCTGTAAATGGTTTATCATTTATTAGCTTCCCTTCTCTAAAAATAGTAGCAGCATGAGCTGAGTTGGAATTGTAGTGTGAGTTGTTTACCATTAACCAATTCTTAATTCATGCTCTGCTTTTTATTTATTATTTATTTATTTGGATTTTTATACCGCCCATTCTTTACGGCTCTGGGAGGTTTTGTGCCATAAGAAGGCACAAAACAGTAGAACAAAGAACAGCCTCCAAAATGTGCAAAGAATTATGAAGGAATTGCACAATCATTGTACTATGGGCTGTATCCAGCCAGCTATTTCATTCAGTCTTTCCCTTCCATACTGCAACCCTCATCCCACTAGGGTTGGGAGGGGGGTGTCTTTTGTCCATGTAGGTCCCATGATCCTTGCCATACTCTTTTCATTGGTGAAAAGGATCTCTCCTCCCCTTTTCACAGGCGGAAAAGCTGGTTGGATCCCACCCCACAAATGCTCCTCTAAGTGTCCTCCTGCAAACATTGTAGTATGAATTTGGGAATGAAGAAACTGAAAATCCACCCTCCCAAAGCATCACAATAGCTTTTCTGAACTTGTTTTCTAATATTCACAATTCCTCTAGCATCATTTCCCCTCTCTTTACAATTCCTTGTTCCGGGAACTGAGATTCTAACTAGTCCCATTATGAATGTGATGACGCTGCAGTGCCATAAAGTCAAGTCAGAGTGAGAGCAATACTTTCTGTTTTGATGTTATTGTAGAGACAGCTCGATGCAGGGCAAGAAGCAATGTTCTCAGTTTGCAGCCAGATTACATATTCCTTTGCCTTTATTTTCAGTCTCTCCCCACCATGTTGCTTAAATGGGAGCATTTTGAGTGGGTGGTGAACACAGTGTCCATTTGGTCACGTTATTTTGCTTCTTACTTTCCAGTACAGAATGCAGGCTGGTCAATCCATACAAAGGACTGGCTTGATATAAGTTTAGGGAAAAGTTTCCCAGTGAGACAGTAGAAGGACATAGAAGGTTAAAGAGGCTGGGGCCAGAGGCAAGCTAACAAAGCAGCTGTTGTTTGCCCTGCCTATGTATGGAGTGCCACTTAGTCAGTGGCACAGACTCTGGCTTTGTGCTCACCATCACCTACGCAAACATTTAAGAGCTGGCAAAGGGAAAAAGCTTTCCAGAAGCTTCACATCTGGAAATTCTCTAGAAGGAACCCTTTTGATTTCCAAATAACAAAATTGAGTGACAGGAACTACACACACACACACACACACACACACACACACAAAGGAGGCCCCTCAGAGTGGTTCCTCTTCCTCTGAGTTTTGTTGCTGGACCTTGAGTCTCTGCCTGTAGACAGAAAACAGAGCAGATAGTGAGCAGTTCCTTCTCTTGCCTTGGAAAGGAAGAACAAGTCCACCAACTTTTTCTTGGGACTGAACTTCAGGGGACTTAGAAATAGCACACATGGTAAGCTGGCATTATTTAGAGGAAAAACAAGATGTGTTGAGAAATCCAGGGTTTTATGTGTCTAGATACCATTTACACCCTTCATCTTCAAGCTTAGTCATAATTATACCTTTGGTCACCTCTATTCTCTGAACTTTCTTTGATGCTGTGTGAGCCTGAGCAGAGCAGAAGAACTCAATCAGCTTTTGAGAGTTGTCATTCTGTAATTCACAGCGGTTTGGTTGTAACAAACAGGAATAGCTGACGGGGGAAGGATATAGCTAATTTTGCGAATCATTAAGATGAAGCACACTTATAAAAAGAAGGCGCGTCTCAAAGCATCTTTATTAAGTGCCTTCTGCTGCATCTATTAAATTGTTATAATGCAGGCGGCCAAGCATTGCAGAGAGGGCAAGCCCTGGCATCTGGGGGGAAACAGTATACTGGGAAATAGAACAGCACATTGAAACTTGTGTGGGAGAATGAATTCTTTGTGTTTGGAAAAATATAAGAAAGAAAACTGACGATTAAAATTTCAAGCAAAAAATGTTTGGGGGCACTTAGAGTAAAACAGATTCTTAGGACCAGAGTTTGGAGGACAGGGTTATTTTTTTTTAATCAAATTCTTGCTACAAGGTACTTGCCAGAATATTTTAGACTTCTGTGGGCAGTACTGCTATTGCAGTAGTCCAGTTTAACAAACTAGTGCATCCCACAGCCTCCCATTATGAACAGAAAGAAATAAGACTAGAGACACTACTTGATGCCTGCATATAGAAACATGAAATCCTGGGGCATGCAAGTAGCAAAGGAGTTCAATATAGATCAGCATAATGCATTTCTGCATGAGTAAATTATTGTGCAGGCAGAATTGATACTATGGTCATGCATTGTGGATAAGCCAGTTCATCCTAGATTGGCTAATATTAATTTCCATGTTTGTGTGAATGCATATTCACACCTTAATTTAGCTAGCAGTGTTTCTCTTCCTTAGTAACAACAACTCTCTTGCTTGAAACATAACATTGAAAGGATATTTTGGTTTAATACAAAACCAGAAGTATAAAATCAGAGATTTATACAGGCTTAAAATGAATTTACTGCAAAATTTTCACACACTTGGAAACCATTTGATGATCTAGACTGGAACAAATATCTTACAGATTGTACAGTGGGATAGCAAAGACCTGTATAAAGACCCCACGCTACTTATCTTGTAATGTTTATAAAATTCAAAGTTATTGTGTCAGTTGTTTATCCTCCTGCTCAAAGTTAACCTTCTTTGAACTTTATTGTTCAAGTTCCACTCAGAATTGTCCTTTTTGCACAATTTGTTAGATTAAAATGTAAACATTTCTTTGCACAGAATGGCTTTGCACATGGCAATGTGATGCAAATTTACTTTCATTCATAGTTGGATCCAACCTAAATTTTCTGCTAACAGAAGGCACTTCAGTCACCCGAACAGAATTTTCTTGCCTCCTGGACACTCCCTGCAGCACTGATAGGTTAGGAATGTTGCTCCTGAGGTACGGGGGAATCCTCAGGTATGGCATAAATAGCTGATTGGGGGTTTGCATCAGGATGGCATAACTGGTGGAATTTATACCTGAATTCAGCCTCCAGAGGTCAGAAAGAGATATGGGACTGGGCAGCAGCCATGAATTTCTTCCAGCATGTAGTTCTGCCTTTAGCACTTTGTAGTTCCCACAGAGCAAGAGTTCTATCCATGAAACTGTCTCATACTGCTGCAGATCATTGTTTCATGAATTGTCTGCTTTGAGTGCTAGTAACTCTCCAAGGGCTTGGGTAAATCCTGGCTGAGATCTTTTATCTTGAAATGACGGGGACTTTCTATAAGCAATGCATGTATTCTGCCACTGGTGTGATGGAATCTTCTGCACCAAAACATCAGAATTCTTATTTTTTTTTTAAAAAAACTTCTAAGTTACACATGATATCAGTAACCATCTGGGAAGCTCCAATTATTTTCTTCAAGCTGGTTGATGTATAATTTGGCTTTTTGGCACACAGCAGCCCCCACATTGTGTTTTAATAAAACAGCATATGTATATATATCTGGATTGGGATGTGTGCTGAGCAGTATTTTGTAAAATGCTTGATTTTCCCCTTTTTGCAGGGACAGACATACACAGATGGATGTTAGCTAGAGGTGCTATATTGCCAAGACTAAGTAAATAGTCAGCGATATATTTTTCAGTACCATAGCTGGTCTGTGCCACACCTTTTTGTATAATTCATAATTTAATTTTACTACTGTCTTGAAGAAGTCTCTGTTTAGTTAGTAAACTCATGGTGTTCTGGCAGTCATGGAATTGTGAAGCAAAATTTGCCATGAATTTTTTCCCTGTTCATGGATTATGAACTGAAATTCATTACGGGTCTACCATCACAAACTTTTAAAGCTGTTCATGGCAGTTCATAGCTAGAGCAAAAAGCAGAGGGTTAAAGGATTTTGTGTCCCTTTAGCCCCCTGCTTTTTGTTCCCTGTGAAAGCTGCAAAAACAGCTGGTTATTTCAGTCTGTTTGGAACTTTAAGGTTTAAAAGACGTGCATAAAAAAGTCCCCAAAGCATCTGAGCAGTGGAGAGTGCCTGCACAAGACGACAAAAGCCGTTGGTGGAAGAGAATGTCCCCAACCATTGCTATAATAGATGGAAGAGAACTGAATGGAAAGCTGTGAATCCTCACCCTTGGGCACATATACTACCACATAGTCCTGAAATGTGTGCCTAAAAGTCTAGTTCTAGAATGTTCCACGCCCAGTGCAGGGCAGTACTGAAACCCACTGATACAGACACTGAGACTATAAAGAGATCATTCAGGGGTTGGAGCCAAACTAACACATCTGCAGACACAAATACTTCTACCTACAGAGTATGATTTTTCCACCACCCCCACAGTAACCCCGAGTGCCTCCTGAAATGCAGTTCTCTGTGGAGAACTCTTAGAAAAAAGACATTTAAAAAGAAAATCTTTGATCTTGGTGTATTTCTTCCTTTGTATCATCTGCTTTGCTTGACTTCATTTTCTGGCTTCCACTGCGCCTCAGCTCTTCTTTGCACTGGCCTATCCCGCAGCCACCTTCATCTTTTGGACATCTAGAAGAATCATCATAGTTCTCCCATTTAATAGATGCTGATGGTGACTTGTGAATTTCAAGTAAATGCAACAAGAAGGATACCTAACTTTTCTGCCTTTTATCATGGTGGAGATTTCCCAAAAGTAAGGTTCATGAAATTCAACATTTGGCTGGCAGTAATAAAAAGGGTAAGAAATGCAATGGATGAGACTGAAGTCTTATTTGTCAGCATCCGTATACTAACTGCTAGTCGGTCTGGCCCATTGCCGGTAACTCCTTTTGGTCACATTCTGGGCTGTCTGTCAGCTAACAAGAAGGGTCTGGCTCTGATCATTAAAACTTAGTGCAGTGCCTGACTAAGCAGTAAACAGGTTATAGAATGACCTCTCCAACAGGTCAAGGTTTTTATTCTTGGTAATTCACCATGCTGCTGCTTGGGAAGAAGCAGCAGAAGCATCAGCAGCTTGCGTTGAGATGTAATACAGGGGAAAGAAATCTTTATTTATTTATTTGAATTTTTACCCCACAGACTAGCTGGCTCATGGTGGCTTACAATGCAAAATCAAAAAGGATTCCTGGGAGAAACCTCCCTCTGTGCCGCCAATGTCTAGACACTATATCAATCAGATGTAAATCAGATGTAAACTGGGGGTGATGATAGGACCCCTCCCGGGGGGGGGGGTCCAAATTATACAAGGATGGGGAAGGACCCGCTCTTATCATCCGGTATTCAGCCCGGCCTCAACCAAAAGCCTGGTGGAAGAGCTCCATCTTGCAGGCCCTGCGGAACCCAGAGAGCTCTCAGCTCTTCTGGGAGCTCATTCTACCAGATAGGGGCCAGGACCGAAAAGGCCTGGCCCTGGTCGAGGCCAGGCATGCTTCCCAGGGGCTGTAATCAAATGTGAATGCCATTCCTGTACACAGAGGTATTATCTGTGGGACATGCATTTGTGTGTACATTCCATTGTGCAGGAGTAGCAGTCTGGTTGTCTTGCCTGCGTAACAGTCCTCACTCTCAACTCTTGCCCCTTGGCATTTTTTTTTACCCTATTGCCATGAGAGGGGAAAATGTTTACGAAATATGTTTCCTTCCCCATTTTGACTAAGCATTAATTTCAGATGCTCAAATGAAGGATTTAGAAAAGTATTACATGATGCAATTATTTTGAATAGTTTATCTTTTTCTTTCAGTTCTTTTATGACTGTTATTGTTAGAGTAGGAAGGGGGAAACGGTATTTCCTTGCTAGGAACTTAGACCAAGGATTCCTTGGAAAACTCACTGGTAACCTGCTGCCACCACTTAGGATCTCTTGAGAACATCTAGACTGACCCTCTGAGAGGGTATTCTTCCACAGACAAACAAGCAGTAAAGAAGTATATGATAGAATATTTGCACTACAGGAGATGAGGTGACTGTACCTCTAGCAAGTGAGAATATCTCTCTCATTTCAGCTTCTTTGTCTACAGTGACAGAAAGCAGAATAATACAGTCTGTCGTTAAATTATATATATTTTTACGGATTTGTGTTTACTGTGTTTTCAGGGACTGTCTTAGGCCTGACTGTAACAACAACCTGTAGATGGCAGCTGGAAGGATAGGATTGGACCAGTGAGGATTGGCATGGGGGAGTGGATTGGGGGTTTGCTTTTTTGTTTTTTTAATTTCCTGTTGTAAGCTGCCGTGAGTTGGCAGGTCTGGGAACAGTGGCTAAGAAATGTAATAATAAATAATAAAACAGCTGGGACTGAAATTTACAAGATACCTTTATCCTTCACTTCCCTTAGAAATGCCTGTTGTGGTGTCTTGTTAAAGAATTGTGCTTCCCCATCCCCCTTAAGGATGCTCACTCCAGCCATAAACCACTGGGTCCTTTGACTGTGCTCTCAATTCCACACTTGACCAGACAATCTGTTCCATACCTGGAAAATGGGAATGTCCCAAGGGTGAGAAGAGGTTTTAGGTGAAGCACTTAAGGATTTTTCTTAGTATATTTCCAAATACATACATAGCCTATTTCTTAACATTCTCAGATGGCCAGACTTATTGAATTTAGTGTGCCCTAGTTAGAACAAGGAACACTTTGAACTGCCTCAGTTAGTAATGACCTCATGCTGTAGTGGCTAGTGGGAGTGAAGTTTTCAGTCTAAGCTTTTTATCTACTTCTCCTCATCAACGGAAAGAGTTTGAAGCTGTTAAATTAGTCTCATTCTTGCAGAATGACCAGGTCAGTAATTTTCCTACCTAGCCCCAGACCAGTCGATGTCACTTTGTTTATGTTAAAAGCAAGAAGAATCAGCCTAGCATCAGCAAATTCCAGTTGGGGAGGGGAAGAAAGGAAAGGTCATACTAGTACTGCGGAGGTTGGGTGGGGGAGGGGGGAGAGAACAGGCCAGGTTTACCCCAGATAGTCCTTACAGCCTCTGCTTAGGGAAACCTAAGGCAGTGGAATATAGCCTTGGACACGCATTGGAACACTTTCTGAGTACCTGACGGAAGTTTGTGCTGAATAGATGAACACCTGGCAATTGTACAGCAGCACTGTGCACAAGAAAAACATTGGGTTGTGTTCAGTGCATACTTCTGCAATGAGTAATGCTGTTATGCTACTATGATAATGAGACTTAAGGGCCTTCGTGTTGCATCTCTGCAACTCTGTAGATGACCTACTACTTTGTTCAACTCCTTTTTTGCAGCATATATTGGAGTGGGGTTTTTCTGTCACGTATGTCACTCCTGACTGGTCAGAGAAGAGCCAGTTCTGAGATTCCCTGGTGGGTGTAACCAATCAAAAGTTGTTCACATGCAGGCGCTCAATGTCATTTTGGAGCATTCCTTTCTGCTGTGTGCACCTTGCTGATTTTAGCCACTGGAGTTGCAAAGGGAAGGTTTATGATGGTGAGCTAGAGGTCTAATTCAGTTTGTTCCTCTACTTAGTCCATGTTAAAGGGAAAACAATGAAAGGGTCTCCATGCTTCCCCCCCCCCCCATAACACATTGCCTCTGTGTGTTGAGGGAAAGGGGATGTGTAGGTGCATATCTGATATAGGACTGCTGATAGGAAATGTGCTAGGGGAGAAATTTGGAGGGTCCTGGTCACTGGGGGGGGGGGGAATTCTTGGTATTTGTGTGAATATGTCTTCATATGATATTTGTTCTGGTCCTTTATAGTATAACGTGTTAATCTGTGTATGAGGACCCACAATAGCTCTCAGTAATCTTGAGCTGAGTAGAATGGAAGCACTAGCTAATTCTGTAATATATCATTTATTTATTTGTTTATTTATCTACTCATTTAATTAATTAATCTATTAATTAATTAATGTACCACCCTCCTCGAAGGCTCAGGGTGGTTTACATGAAATGAGAACTGTACAAATAACTCAACTTATAATAATATGGTAACAAGAGTCACAATAACAACAATATATTGATAACAATAACATTGTAGAATGGTAGAATACTGGAACATGTTAATCAACTTGTACTGAAGGCCCATTGGTTTGGGCAGATCTGTAATGATTGTCATCGGAGGGAAACTTGGGGGCCAGTGGGAATCGGTGGTTCAGATTGACCTCAACCAAATATGCCATTCCCAGTCAGTGGCTCTCCTAATTGCAGTCCTTTTTGCATTCAGCCATATACATCACCTATCTGCTGTTCCATCACCCCCCACAGTGTTGTGATATATGTCTTAAGTGCACATCACATAAATCATTATCTTGTATCTTCTGCATCTGTTCTTCATTTATGCTGCCCCTCTCCTTCCCCTGATAAGGTAAAGGTAAAGGTATCCCCTGTGCAAGCACCAAGTCATGTCTGACCCTTGGGGTGACGCCCTCTAGCGTTTTCTTGGCAGACTCAATACGGGGTTGTTTGCCAGTGCCTTCCCCAGTCATTACCGTTTACCCCCCAGCAAGCTGGGTACTCATTTTACCGACCTCGGAAGGATGGAAGGCTGAGTCAACCTTGAGCCGGCTGCTGGGATTGAACTCCCAGCCTCATGGGCAAAGCTGCTAGACGGCTGCCTTACCACTCTGCGCCACAAGAAGCTCTAGTTCCCCTGATACCTTATTAATTTTGTCTCACAAAAACCTTTTGTTTAATTTTGTGATCTTAGGCAGATTGTGAGTGGGTGGGCAGGTAGTCGTGAGTTCCTGCACTGTGGAGGGGGTTGGACTAGATGACCCTGGAGGTCTCTTCCAACTCTATGATTCTATGATTCTCCTGTATCTGTCCCCACAGTAAAATCCCACATCGGCCACATACAAGGAATTATGCTCTAGGGAGGGATGTACTCTCTTTATTAGACACCTCACATTCTCTTGGATTCCAGAGTGTTGATCGGATCCAAAGCAAAGCATGCCAACCTTTGGTTGATAATGAAGATGACAGCAGATTTTCAAACTCCAGTGTTTTACAGTTTTATTTCTCTTGTTCTTCTGTGAGTCCCAACACAAAAAGTTGGCCACAAAGCAGTTTTACTGATATATCCATGCTCTTTAAGTGGGTTGCCACAGAAAGTAAATGAACCAGTGGGCCACCATACCAAAAAGGCTGGGAACCAATGTTGTAAACTATTTCCCCTTAGCTGAGAAATCAAACAGTGCAAGGCTTCATGCTCTCATATTTGAAGAGGCTTGGAGAGGAGAAAAAAAACCTGTATAATCTTAGAAAATTGGAAAATTCCTTTTAGTGCTCAGTATGGAAGCCTTAAGGTAGTGACAATCTCCTTTCCTTAGAGCAGCAGGTCTTGCTCCCAAAGTTGGAAACTGATTCCACTAATACAATACATCTTTCACAGCTGATAATGGACCCCTTTGATTCTGTAAACACTTATCACATGTGAGACTGTGTATGGACATTTCCTGTTTGCTGTAGTAAGCTTCATAGTGGGTCTTAGGGGTTGATTGAAAGGCATATGAGAACTCATTGGTGACATCATTAAACACATTCCTAAATTTCCTGGTAGAAAATAATAATAATAATAATATATAAAATGAGTAAAGCATAAATAGAAAACGTATTCATAAATAGAAAATGTATTATGCTTTGTCCTAAGTACTTAGATGGAGAGATTTTACATACATTAGCTACATGACATGTTCATAACAAGCAACAGATCATACTGTTATTCATGCAGGATAAGCATACTGAATCTAGTTTGTAGTGATTCTTATTGGGAGACAGAGTAGTGTGTTTTTCTCCTTTTCCAAAGTCATACGTAATAATGTGTTGGATTGGCAAAGTGACAATACAGGTTCTGCAACATTCCATCATGTTCCCTGCCCCTGAGGGAATGTCTGCGCTTTTCAGAGATAGCCAGAATACATTTCCCAGGCTGTAGATAGTAGGATAATTGAGGTGTTTGGGTTCTTAGTAATGCTTACGTCCCTGAGTCCTATACCCTGCCCTCAGGAATTACATAGGACACTCAGAAATTCATACTGTACATGTGTTGTTCAGCCTCTTTTACATTCTCTGAAAGCCAGTTTAACATAGTTTTTCTGTCTTTGTGTCAACAGAAACCTAGGAAAATCACTCCTCAGACGGAAGACTCTCAAAATGGCCATCTCCCTCCTGGCTGGCAGAGTTATATGTCTCCCCAAGGCCGGAGGTACTATGTGAATGCCTATACCAATGGTAAGCTTCATTTGTGTTTGCTGCATTTGTATGGTTTGTTTATTTTGATATGCATACCAACCCCCAAAATGTCACAATTCAGTAACTATATTATTAGTTATTAATACGAAATAAAAGTCAGTTCACATGCTTAACTTGTACAAAATTTGAGTGCAGTGGCGCCTTTAAGAGTAACAAAGTTTTATTCAAGGTACACACTTTGGTGTGCAAGCACAAGCTTCAAAGCAGGGTACACATGAAAGCTTAGCCTTATCCTTTGAATAAAACTTTGTTGGTGCTACTGGACTCAAACTTCTGCTGCTTCAGACCCACATGGTTACCCATCCGAATCTATTTTTAACTTGGTTGGGATTGTTTTGAAAAAGAAAGCTGTGTATATTTTAAAAACACACACAAAAACACCAGGCTTACAAAACCAAAATGACTATGGGGAATGGCTTGACGTCTCTTTTTCATTTGCTATTGTAGTTATCAGGAATTGCTTTTTATAGCGGAGTGATCTATTGTGAACCGAGCTTAAAAGCCTGTCGTCCCTGGACACCTTGCCTGAATAAAACAGTGGTGCTCCTTTCAGTTCTGCTTGGGTTCCGAAATCCTTTACATCCATCTCACTTAGCTCTTTTACAAGCATGGGAACAATTTTGTTTCTGAAATGGTGGTGAATGAATGATATTGTAGTCCTCTGATGCCATGGTTAGGAAGAAAGTGGAGCAAAACTGGGAGTTTGCACACTGCAGGGAAGTTGTGAAAAGGTACAAGGGCAAGAATATGGCAGTAAAAGTCTGGCTGCCTCATCTCCTAGGTTTTTGGTATTTGTGCTCCTAGGTACTTGTACTTACAGAACTAATGCATAGTGGCCTCATTGCAGCTATCTAGGGATGCCAGTCCTCAGGTGGGACTTGGGGATCTCCTGTAATTATCGCTCATCTCCAGATGAAAGAGGTCAGTTCCACTGGAGAAAACGGCTGCTTTGGAAGGTAGACTCAATAGTATTTTACTCCACTGAGGTCCTGCCCCGTCCCAGATCCCATCCACCCCCATCTCTAACTCTTAAGTCTCCAGATATATCCCAACCCAGAGCTGGCAACCCTACAGATACTACAGTAGGCTTTAATAATATTTTGTATCTGTTTCCTTCCTTTGAAAACTGTTGTAGGCTACATTAGGAAATATCAAACATTCCACCTTTCTGGACTCTTTAGAAAGTGAAGGGAGCTGAGATGAAAATGGTATCCTGATTGTACACAGCTTTCTTTCCAGTGTTTCAGCTTACTGGCATTTCCAGTATACTTTGCATTTCCATCTTCTTATTGGAATTGGATGTGGAGACTGAACTGATATTAAACATAGAATTGTGTCCTGACTGTGCATACCAAATTTTGTTCTGATATTGCAAAGTTCAGCAGATTTGAGTAAGAAACAACTGCACGACAACTCCTTTGGTCTGGGCACTAGGGGGAGCTGGTGGCTCCTTTTACATATACCTGGCCCTGGTTAAGGTGTATCATGTCATTTTTCATGAGAACTGTGTGATTGTTTTATTACAACAGTTTGGATTGGTGCTGTTCTCCCTACAACTGTCTCAGCTTTATGGCATTGCTCTGATTGATTTACAGTATATTATGACATTATTATATTTGGGTGCTTGCATCTAACAGTCAATGGTCATATTTGTATTAGGGAGACCATTCCATTCTCAAAAGATTAAGAAAATAAGATTACAGTTTAACTCTAAGGGGTGTTAAAGTGCTGAAATAAGTGAACTCTGTAACAGGACTGTGATGTTGCACAACTAGGTGCTTTTTTCTGAAATATTGTGTTTCCCTTTAAAAAGACATTTGGAAATTCTTTCATGTGAGGAAGGTCTGTAATATATCACACATCCTTTCTGCCCCCCCCACAAGTTTTTTTTTTTTTTTGCAGTTTAGTAGAGTTTCATCAGACTAGAAGTGGCAGCCTGTTAATTGAGACTCGATGTCACTTTGTATTGCATGCAGGCAGAGCTCTGTCACAAGAAGATACTAACTTCATTTCCCCTCTTTATCTGTTTCTGGCTATGCTTGGTTGTCACGCATTTCTTCAATTGATGTCTCTGGAATGTGTGGGGGGGGATCTTTTAAAAATCTGTGCTCTTAGCAGCTGGTACTATTTTCTGGATAAATGCAAATATCCCCATACTGTTTTCCAGCCCTGCAGAGATCTAGGGAGATGTGAGTTAAAATAGTCATTTGGTTTTTACTAGAATCCATGCCAAATTACTTATATTTTAAAAATAAGGATCCCATTCTAATTCACATTTCAGCTTGTTTTCTGACATAATCCTGTGGAGAAATGCTCTCCATTCAAGGATTCATCCCAGGTTATTTAAATTAATGTGAATACACTCTGTGCTCTTAGGACCCGTAGCTTGCAGGAAGGAATGGGGTGGGAAGAAGGAGCCTTCCAGGTCCAAGGACAGAGTGCTCAACCATTTGGCTATGCTAATGACTCTGGCTGAAGCAGGACAATTGGACAATTGCCACCCTATTGGAAGGTAATGCCCAAGGGAACAGAGAAGGAAACAACCAAACTGCTAGAGTGTATTCTCTTCCTCTTAAAGCAAAGAGATCACGGTTACCCCAAGATTCAAGAGCTCCCCAAGTCAGCGGTTGTGACACAGTTTCTTTTTTGGTATTTCTTGGGAATGAGGCCCCAAACCTTCTCAGTCGCCTCACTTAAAGGGGAACCTTTTATATTCCAACTACATCAGATGGAGTTTGCTTCTTTCCCTTATGCATGCGGCTTAAGTTGGTCCTAGTCCTTTATTTGTTCCTTATTTGTTCAAATAAGTACAAATATTGAGGACAGTATAAAAGCTCTGAAATCCAAAATGAGATTTGGACCATCATAATTATTTCACTCTGACATTCAGGAGACTCTCTCCTTCGAGGGAACATATACTACTTCCTGTTCCAAAGCCCAGATTATGGATCAGCTGCTCCAAAGTAAGGTGCCCCCAGGACAATTGCACAGGCAGACACTGGGGCTAGGCTGCGCCCCAAAACAATCTTTAACCTCCTCAGGTGACACAACCCCACACTAGAGATTGCAAGAAGGCATACAGTGGTACCCAGTTGAAACACTGGCTCTGTGGGTGAAATAGGGCTTCTAATACCAAACCCCCCTGTTAGAACTGCCAAGATTCCTACTTTCCTTTGCCCTAAATATCCAAGGTTCATCCTGTCAGTAGGAATTATTCTAAAGCTGTGCAAAACTCTCTGCCACATAGGAAGTTATTTCATTATTTTTGAATTTTCTGTGTTTCCTTACAAATGTGCCTAAAATTGCAAACAAAACAGCATAAAACATATACATTAATTTATCCTAAACTGATCTTACTTTGGTATCTGGAGGTTTATTGTCTCCAATCATAACTGTCTTTCTGCTTGCATATTGCCTAGCCTGTTGGTGGCTCCTACACTGGCAGTAGGTTTTCTATTCCTGTCGCCAAGGTAGGCCAAAGTTCTGCTGGCTGGGGTAAATCCATGTGCTGTACACCTTGGGAGTGCAGGGACTTTTCTTTGAATGACCCTTGAAATGCCCAAGGAGCAATGGGGCAGTGAGAAGAATATCCAGGAGAAACCAGATCTTCAGAGTGAAAGCAAATCTTTACATGCTCTCTGGCTATTGGTGGCTCCAATACCCTGAAAATTAATTGTGAGGCCAGTGTATATGGAATGTGAAATAATAAATCATAGAAAAAATAGAACAGCATGTTTGTTTCAGATAGTTTTTAGTGAAGTGTCCCTAGAAATTTGAGTCTTTCCTCAAGGGAGAGGGAATATATAGGTTCATGACTGATGAACAGCAACACTGTGGTTGGGAAATGGATGTCTCATCAGGATATTTCTACAGACGGTGTCTAAGTTCTCTATGTTGTCATGTCCTGAGCTCTTTAGTTCCTTCAATTAATCATATAGATGCCAGTGGCCTTTCTTTCCAAAGTTGCAGAATCAAGCAAAATGTTGTCCTGTATTACATGTTATGCCAACAACTTTTTATCTGGAGAAGCAAAGACAATTTTTGTGTGTGTACTTGTTCATGTGTTATGCTGTTGGGGGATGGAAAGAAGATCATATATTAACAGTTGGAAGATTTAAATTCTGTAGTTGTGGAAACAGGTAGCTTCAATTTCTAACTACCTTGACTTGGATGGCCTGGGCTAACTTGGGTGTATTATGCATGGCAGGAAACCTCGCAGAAAGTGTGTCCAAAAAGACGTTGAATTTTTTATTTCTGCATGTGGAGCTGGTTTTGTCATGGAAAAGCCACCATAGTATTTTTGATGCTGCATGGCATTCCTCCCTCATAGCAGCCACTGTATCTTTTCAGTGCAGTATTTAAAACCAGCTTTAAAATGACTTTTCTTTTACAAAGGTCATGAAAACATCTGTTTTTGCATGCATAAACACTATCATCTCCTTCTCTGTGCCACTGCACACCAATGGGGGAAAACAGACAGCCTCTAGTCCCTTGTCCACCAGTGAGAGCTTGTGGAGCCCCTTGTTCAGTGAAGATCCTCTCACCTCTGCTATGACAACACTATACCAGCAGAAATTAATGCATTCATTCTCTCAGAAGCATTTGCAACCATTTCAGTCAAGGAACAGCATACCTCTGAGGGGGAAAGGTTGTATTATTTTCAAAAGGCTGTATGTCCCCACAGAAATTTCTTGTTGAGGTCTCCGTGTCCATGAAGTACAATTCCCATAAGGCCCTGCCAGTAGCATGTGCCAGAGTGGTGGTCATGTGTCATAGCAGCTGACCATGGCCTGCCAGTGAGCATCTAGCACAACGGAGGAATTGCCCCCCATTATTTGCTGTTGTAAGCTCGTCTTTCAAATACATAATCCTTGCAGAAAAACACACCTGTTTTAAAAAATGATTTTAAAGGCTCAGCGTGACCTTGATGAAAACCTTTATGTGCATAATAGCCCCTGATCTCATCAGATCTTGGAAGTTAAGTAGGGTCTGCCCTAGCTAGTATTTAGATGGAAGCCTGTCAAGGAATATCCAGATCATGATGCAGAAGCACCTCTGAATGTCTGTTGCCTTGAAACCCGAACAGGGTTGCCATAAATCAGCTGTGACTTGACAGCAAACAGCAACACCAATGAATCTCTAACTACCACCTCTCCATTGTTGTGACTCATTTCAGTGTCTCTAGAAACAGAAAACTGATCATCATGAGGAACAACAGTTCCTTGCCTTTTTTTCTAACTGGAATTGAGCACAGATTTCTTTTCCAAAAACTCAGATCCATGTTCATTAGCACATTCATGTTCTGTGTCATTATTATGGAATGTTACTATACTTTGTGAATGCACTAAAATACTTGCATCAAAATTTAGATATGCACCTTTAATTGTTATTTGTTCTCCATGTATTCTTGCCATCCTCACAGACTGGACAAAACCGTGCTGTTAGTTGGGCAACATTAATCATTATTGATAACCTCTGATCATTGGAGGAAATCAGTCCTTCCATTAATCGTACCAGACAGAAGAATGTGAATATTCATGTGTCTTACAGAAAAAAGATATTTTCGCTTCTTGAACCTTTCAAATTGTTTTAGTTCTCAGTCCCCCCCTCATGCCAGAAATTCATTTAATATGTTTATTTATATTAATATGTTTATTTATATTACTACAAATAAATATGTCTGGTTCCTAGGGCATTTTCACAAACCGTTGACAATGACAGAATGATGTAAAGAGCCAGCCCCACAGATGCACATCTGCTAAGCTCCTGATATAGGGTTGAAAATGTAATTTTAGTACAAAAAGGCAACTTATGTCATGCTTCTTTGAGGCCCAAAGCATCCCATGGTCACTTGCACAAGTCACATGCAGCTGAGTCCCCAAACACTGTCCATTTCACACCCAGACTCTCCCCAGTAGCACCTTACAGAAGACCATCAATCTTTTGGGGTTCTGAGTTTTCAGGAGTCAAAGTTCACCTGGTCAGATACCAGTTGAAACGGAAATTTCTGAAGGTGGGTAGGCATTGCAGAGAAAGGCCTAAGCATACAAAGGAGCAATGCACATTGTGATGGGCTTGATTAGAAGGGGGTAATGCATGAGTGTAGAACATTAGCATCTGTGGACTCAGGTGGGCAGCCATGTCAGTTGCCCATTATGCACGGGGGGGATAGCACGCATTCGGGGTGGAATGGCGGCGACTAAAATCACCGATAACGCAGGGCGCCGGCTGCAGATTCGGTGCATGCCGCTGAAAAAGCCGCATTAGCGAAACGCAGAAGAAAGCACAGCTTCCGGGTGACCGGGGTGCAACCAGAAGCAGCGCCGGGATCGCCGCATGCATAATCGGTTACTCTGGGTTTTGCCGCCATTGTGTTCTGTCCTGTGCATAAGTGGTTTGCTTCGCTTCTTCCCCCTCCGCGTTTTCCATGTGACCCGAAACCACTGTTTCGGCGGCCATGCATAATGGGCCAATCTGAAGCAGCTTTTGCGTGCATGGTATCCGATGAACTCAGCATGTATAGTGAGAAAAGAATTCTTTTTGCCCACATGGGTCCATTGTTCTGAACCTGTAAATGAAGTTCAGTTCAGAAATCTCAGTTTGTAATCTTCCCCTGAAACTTCTATGAGGAGTGCTACTTCTCAGTCAGCAGTTGAATGACTTTAGCACCATTGGAGCAAGTAGCACAAGTCCAGGGTTTGAGATTAAAAATAAATAGTATGGATTCTCTTACAGGGCATAGTCCCCTAAATGTTTGAATGTATAAATTTTCAGTAGCAGAGGTCATGTAGCTGTTCCAGTTCCTTCTTCAGATCTTTTTTGTAATACATGATTCTGGGTAGTACCTTAAATAGAAACTCCTGGTGCCAGAACCAGTGTTTGGAACGGGGACCAGTGTATGTCTTCTTTCAGGACAATCTCCAAAGTTTAGGGATAAGTCATTTGGAGGGGTCCGATGACTGGTTTGGAAATGGGCTTTATCCCAGGAATCAGCAAATGTCCTGTTAGAGGACACAGTCCCCTGAAGGTGAGTGTGTATGTGGGGGGGGGGGGTATTATGTGGTGATCCACACTTATATTTTGGGATGCAGAGGGCATTCAGTCATTCTAGTTTGTTATTCAAATATTCTTTTTAATATTTGCTTATTGAAGGAGAGAACCAGTGTTTGGACCAGCATATGTTTTCTTGTGAGCCTTTTGTGGCACAGAGTGGTAAGGCAGCAGACATGCTGTCTGAAGCTCTGCCCATGAGGCTGGGAGTTCAATCCCAGCAGCCGGCTCAAGGTTGACTCAGCCTTCCATCCTTCCGAGGTCGATAAAATGAGTACCCAGCTTGCTGGGGGGTAAACGGTAATGACTGGGGAAGGCACTGGCAAACCACCCCGTATTGAGTCTGCCATGAAAACGCTAGAGGGCATCACCCCAAGGGTCAGACATGACTCGGTGCTTGTACAGGGGATACCTTTACCTTTACCTTTATGTCTTCTTGAAGGGGATAAAGTCCAAAGTGTTTGGATGTGTTACTTGGGGTGACCCAAATATTGTTTTGGGGTCCAGCCAGGCCCCAGTGTCTGCCTGCACAATTGTCCTGGGACACCCACTGTGGAGCAGCTGGCACAGGAGGTGGCCATTTCCAGTGGTTGCCCTTTCAGTCTGGAATCAGCTCCCTGGGGAAGTTCATGCCTTGTGAGACCCTTCAGCATTCTTTAGGGCATATAAGGCTGCTTTTTATTGTCCGGCCATTGGCTAATGACATGAATTGTGGAGCTTGCCAGTTATTTAAATTTTCGGAGCAATTTGATATGAAGTTAATGTTTTAGCTGGTTTTTATTTTTCTATTTATTTGTTTGTACTTGTGTTTGCATTGTATTTGTAGCAATTGTATTTTAAAATGTTGTAAGTTGCCCCATGTCTCCTGTAGAGAAAAGATACAGGGTCGAAAGTAAATAAATAAATTGAAACAAGGCATGGGTAATTGTCAATATATTATACCATCCTTTATTCGTATTAGGTCTTTTAACATTTCCTTTTCAATAAGGAATACTAAAGCATGTTTTTAAGATAGTTGTGGGAAAGATGTCCTTTTATCCGGAGGCTTTGTGAGAGCCGAAAGTCAAGTAGAATGGCACTGTTGCAGCTTCTTATTTGTTCTGTGCCTAATGCCTAAATTCATAAATAATGTCCAGCTTTTGAATGCTGCTTTTGGTGAGAGGAGAAAATCAGAATTCTATGACACTGGTCATGTGCCACAGAACAGACAAGGGTAGAGTGAGAACCTGGAATGTCAGCTGGATCTTTCAAGGTCCACAACATTCCTAACCTATCCCAGATGTTAGCAAATATTGGCCAGAGATTATCTGGTTATACTTTTAACAGTCTATCACTGTATATGAAATTCACCCCCTCTTCCCCAAACCTTCTTGATTTATATAATCAGGGTAAAGTAAAACAGTATTCAGGATGTGGATGTAGAAATGGCTAGTTAAGGGGTTCAAGGAAGAAAGGGTAATATAGCACTGGTAACTTGTCTGCTTCAAGACAAAATGTATTGTCTGTTTTCAAACCTTTTTGCAGATAAAACAATGAATTTGTTTGTGCCTAGATCTTATGAAGTAAAGCCAATTTAACAGAGGTTACAGTCTACAGATAAGAATAGTGTTCAGATCCTCAGTTAACAGTTTGTGGTTCACGAACAGAAACAGAGGGAAAATCAAACTCAGAAAGCCAAAATCTTAAAACACACATCACAGTTCATTAAAAAACACCTGGAAAAGTAATTTGTCTTCCAGTATTCATACTGAGAAGGCAAAAAGACTATGAAAATACTCTGATACACTGTTCTTGACTTGCAAACTGGACCATGAAAACACTAGCTGAGGTTTATATGGGAAATATAAATAGTATAGTAAGGTACGTTTGCCTTGCATTAGGATCTTGAGTTTTGACAGTTAGTTTTGCCTTTCATAATAAATTTAACATTTCCCACCAGAGTCGTACAGGAAAACCCATTTGTCCATTTGGTGAAAAGTGATATTGACTGATGAAAACATAAATGCAAGATGCTGGGGGCAAAAGACCAGTGAGCATAGAATGCATGTTAAATAATGTTGGTTTTATGAAGTGTTAACTATTTTAAAATGCTTACAAGAAAAAAGTTGAGTTTCCTAACAATTAGACATTTGGATCTCGTCCCTTGGTTAGGAGAGGGCTGTTCGCCCATAATGAAATTTGGAAACCAAGCCTGTTGCATGATAGAATCATAGAATCATAGAGTTGGAAGGGGCCATGCAGGCCACCTAGTCCAACCCCCTGCTCAATGCAGGATCAGCCCTAAGCATCCTAAAGCATCCAAGAAAAGTGTGTATCCAACCTTTGCTTGAAGACTGCCAGTGATAGCTGCATGATAAATGTCTGTTGCATGATAGCAGATGTTGTAGCAGTTTTGGCCATGGGGAGAATCAGCCATGAAGAACCTCTGGCTGTGGACTGAATATTCACAAAGTTCAAACACCTCTTCAGAAATCCAGGGGACTTTCTTGTGCCTGGAGGCTATACGTAACTAAGCTATCCATGTGGTTAGAGTTGCTATTATCAAAGAGTTCTTAAGGATGCTCACCATTAATTTGATTGATTTAATCACAAGTTGGCTCTGAAGTCAGTGGATAAGCTTTTCCCTAATCAGTCAGCATCATTTGTATCCCAGTGTTGGGTTGACTGCCTGCTGTTGGTGTGTGGCAAAAATTGTAGGATGTTGTTCAGACTTATTCACTAAGGCAATTGAGAGAAAAGTTTGTTGTGTTTTTTTGGCAGTGGGATGGAATTCTGGAGCTGTTCCTCACAGCAAGCAGTGGGTGTTTCAGCTGGTTGGAAAAGGAAAGGAAACCTACTGCAGTTTTTTCCCTTGTTAATCCAAGGTTGTTTCAAACTTGGCAGTGAGGAATGGACTAGAGTTTTCTCCTTGACATAGATCATAAATCCAGACAGATGAAATATATTGAACCATTTGCATTCCACAGAACTTTCTTCAAACAGGATATATTTTTCTTCATATCTCATATATACAAAACCAGTGAGGTTAGATACCCCAAATCCTTGTTTCTAATACATTGCTGAGGAAGAGTCACATTCTTTAAAAAAAATGAAGATGACTCTATACTATGCCTCAAAATGGCCATTGATTCAGGCCTTTCAGATAGTTAGCATAACTTAAACTTCATGTTAACGTGTTTCTGTAATTTGGTGGGCGGGCAGGGAATAGGATGTGACTAATGGGCCACAATAAGTTCATATAATGGAGATCGACATCCAGGCATGGATCCCAAATACAGCAGCTTTGCCCAGCTGTATTCTCTGAATATTCTGTGGGAGCGTTAAACTAAAGACTGATTGTTCTATATAAAAGACATATCTAATCCTACTCTAATCCCTGAAAATAATTGCTTCTTCACAATGCAAGATTGTTTGTCCGTGTTTGAGAGAACTAGTGCAGTATAGAGGATTGATTGGGAGACCCTGGGAGCATGAAGCTCACTGTGACTTTCAGCATCAGTAGTTCTCAGTTTTACTTTTACTAAGCATAACCCTTTCAACCAGAGAATTCCCAGAGGGACTGAAGGAGGCAGTTTCCCAGTGGGACTGAAGGAGGCAATGCTATGGCCTCTGCTGAAGAAACCATCCCTAGATCTGCAGGAGCCTGCCAACTACCGCCCTGTCTTGCACTTGGCGTTTCTAGGGAAGGTGTTAATACTGCTCAACCTTTCAGAGCGTTTGACACAGTAGACCAAGAGCTACTAGCTCACAATCTCATCAACACCAGGATACAAGGGACAGCACTTCAGTGGCTGATCTCCTTCCTCTGGGGTCACAAACAGAGGATAGCAATAGGAGAGAACCAATACAACTACTGGAAACTCCCATGGGGAGTACCGCAAGGAGCAGTTATCTCCCCAATCCTATTCAACATCTTTATGTGCTCTCTTGCCCATCTGATATGGAGGTTCAGAATGGGATGCCATCACTACGCCAATGGCATCCAGCTTTTCCTCATGATGGATGGCCATCCTGAGTCACCCCCAGCCTCAATAGCCAGATGTCTGAAAGCAGAGACGAGCTGGCTCAAACAGAGCCATCTGAAGCTAAATGCTTCAAAGATAGATGTTTTGTAGGAAAGGTCCAGGTGAGATAGCTCTACTGCCCTATCTGGATGGGGTGTAGCTGTCAGTCGCACACTCAGCCAGGAACCTGGGTATGATCTTTGACACCTCCCTTTCCTTGGAGGAACAGATCACAAGAGTAACTCAGCTAGCATTCTTTCACCTGCGTCAAGCCAAGCTACTAGCACCCTACCTGGCCACAGTGATCCTAGTGGCGGTCACCTCTAGGCTGGATTTCTGTAACTCACTCTACACAGGCCTACCCTTAATCCTGATCTGGAAACTTTAGCTGGTGCAGAATGTAGCAGCCAGTGTTCTTACAAGAGCACCTTGGAGGGCCCACATCTGGCCCGCCTTCCAACAGCTACACTAGCTACCAGTTGAGTGCCGAATCAGGCTTAAGGTATTGGTAATCATTTTCAGGGCCATATGCGGTCTCGGACCTGAGTATCTAAGAAACAACCTCTCAACCTACACTCCCCCCCCCCCCCAGAGCATTAGGCTTCAGAAATATCAACAAATTAGTGATCCCTGGCACCAAGGAAGCTCGGCCAACCTTGACCAGAGCCAGTGCTTTCTCAGTCCTGGCCCCTCACCTGGTGGAATGAGCTCCCAGATGACATTAGGGTGCTGCCGGAGTGAAAACAATTCAGCAGGGTCTGTAAACTGGAGCTCTTTCACCAGGCCTTTGGTCAAGGCAGGAAAGCAAATCCACCAACTAGAGCCCAGAGGTTCCTCCCATCATCAGTCTGCACTCACAGAAAAGAACAGAAACTACAGTGCAGAAAAATGGGGAATTGTCTTATTGTTAAATGTTGACTTTGTAAATCATTTCTATTTGACACAAGTTCCTTTTATCAAATTGTTATATATGTTCAAGCCAATACGTTCATTTACAATATACTGTTTCATGAAAGTTCTATGTAAACCGCCCTGAGCCACATGGGAGGCCAGTATATAAACATTAAATGAACGAACAAATGAATGAATGAATCAATCAATAAATAAATAAATAAAATAAATAAGCATGTAAGATATCCTGAGCTCCTTGTTGGAAAGTTATGATAACATTTTTATATGGTTCTTCTATTCTGGTATGTCACTTATTGTTAACAGAGTGCTTTTTGTCTCTCCTGTGGTCTGAGGAAAAGGCAGCCATCGCACAGAACATTGTTCATGTTTTGATAGCCTGATACTTCACTCTAACTCAGCTTTCCTCAACTTTTTTACCATTCAGAAACCTCTGAATCATTCTTCAGACTTTGAGAATCCCCAGAAGTGGTGCAATCTTGCAGAATATGGTTGGAAAGCATAGCTGTGTACATGTCTACCCAGTACCTCTTGAAGTTCTCTGTTCATCCAAATAGGCTTCTTAGAGCTCCTGCAGTGTTTTTGTCTTTCTGGGATAGTCATGAATTGAGCATGCAATAGCGCTTGTTTGAGTAGCGCCCACCCTTCACATGTTCCCTTCCCTTCCAGCATTCTCGTCCATGGTATGACACTCATCATGTCTCTGAGTTTATTAAAGTTTGCCCAACGGAAATCCAACATCCGTGTCTGGCTACAAGCTTCCTTGCCCCCCACCTCAAAAGGAATTCTATGAAGATATGGTCACTTCCCCCTAGGGTCCCCACCTCCTTCACCCCATCCACCAGGGCAGGAGGAGGGCAGGCTGTTGTTTCCGTTGGCTGCAGAGGAGAGGACGCACAGTAGTGGGTTTAAACTACAAGTACAACGATATAGGCTAGATAGGGGGGGAAATTTCATAGTCAGAGTAGTTCCGCAGTGGAATAGGCTGCCTAAGGAGGTGGTGAGCTCCCCCTCACTGGCAGTCTTTAAGCAAAGGTTGGATACACACTTTTCTTGGATGCTTTAGGATGCTTTGGGCTGATCCTGCATTGAGCAGGGGGTTGGACTAGATGGCCTATATGGCCCCTTCCAACTCTATGATTCTGTGATTCTGTGATACCCCACCCCTTCCCACCCCCACCAGACCCATCATTGGCTATTGGGGGCGGGGGCAGATTGCCACTGACCATATATATATGATCATAAAGGTAAAGGTAAAGGTATCCCCTGTGCAAGCACCGGGTCATGGCAGACTCAATACGGGGTGGTTTGCCAGTGCCTTCCCCAGTCATTACCATTTACCCCCCAGCAAGCTGGGTACTCATTTCACCGACCTCGGAAGGATGGAAGTTCTGAGTCAACCTTGAGCCGGCTGCTGGGATTGAACTCCCAGCCTCATAGGCAGAGCTTCAGACAGCATGTCTGCTCCCTTACCACTCTGCACCACCAGAGGCTCAAGAAGACATATGCTGGTCCAAACACTGATTCTCTCCTTCAACAAGCCAATATTAAAAAGAATATTTGAATAACAAACTGCATCCCAAAATATAAGTGTGGACATACACACTCACCTTCAGGGGACTGTGTCCTGTAATAGGACATTTGCTGATTCCTGGGATAAAGCCCACTTCCAAACCAGTCATCGGACCCCTCCAAATGACTTATCCCCAAACTTTGGAGACTGTCCCCTGAAAGATGGCATACACTGGTCCCCGTTCCAAACACTGGTTCTGGCACCAGGAGTTTCTATTTAAGGCAGTGGTCCCCAACCTTTCTGAGGTTGGGGACCGGCAGGGCATCGGGGCGCGGCCCACGCGGGCCGCGCCCCGCGGGCCGCGCCCACGCAACGGGCCGCGCCCACGGGCCGCGCCCACGCAACGGGCCGCGCCCACGGGCCGCGCCCACGCATCGGGCCACACCCGCACGGGCACGGCCGGCCCTGATTCCCTCTCCCCGCCCTCCCGCAGTAAGAAGCTTCCCGGGCCGCAAGCTTGTGGCCTGGGAAGTTTTTTACTGCGGGGGGGGGGGCGGGGGGTAGCCGCGGCCCGGCGCCATGGCCTTTGCGGCCCGGCATCGGGCCGCGGCCCGCAGGTTGGGGACCACTGATTTAAGGTACTACCCAGGATCATGTATTACAAAAAAGATCTGAAGAAGGAACTGGAACAGCTACATGACCTCTGCTACTGAAAATTCATACATTCAAACATTCAGGGGACTATGCCCTGTAAGGCTGCCTCGGAGACTGCCCTGCCACTCTGCTGATGGCTCACCTTTGGTGTTCTCCGGTGGCTACCATGGCTGGGGCTCCCCCTCAGCATGGAACTGCACAGCAGCTGCTGGCAGTGCCCCCCAGGGGCGACAGGAAATCAGGGGCACTGGCAGGAAAGCCAGTGGAGCAGGGACTCAGGCGGTGGCCATGACATCCCTCAGCAAAAGACTACCCCCCCTGGGCCTCAGTAAAATTGTCAAGCATTGACCGGTCCCCCGTGATAAAAAGGTTGGGGACCACTGCTGTAAGGGAATCCATGCTATTTTTATCAAATCTCAAAACTAGGACTTGTGCTACTTGCTCCAATGGTGCTAAAGTCATTCAACTGCTGACTGAGAAGTAGCACTCCTCAGAGAAGTTTCAGGGGAAGATTACAAACTGAGATTTCTGAACTGAACTTCATTTACAGGTTCAGAACAATGGACCCATGTGGGCAAAAAGAATTCTTTTCTCACTATATATGCCGCGTTCATCGGATGCCATGCACGCAAAGCATACACCTTGACTAAAACTTTGTTTGTTTAAAGGTGCCACTGGACTCAAACATTACTCTGCTGCTTCAGATTGACATGGCTGCCCACCTGAGTCCACAGATGCTAATGTTCTACACTCATATGATCTTGTTATATGATCATATAATGTGATAAATGTTTAGCAAATTTAAAATATATATATATACATTAATTAATTCCCACCCACTTGGGAAGCCCTTCCAGGGTCATCAAGAAACCCCAGGGTTTCACAAAATCCTGATTGAGAAAGGGTTCTCTAGCTTATTGCTGGTGACTCACTTTGTTGAGAAAGTGAGAAATTATCAGTTGATGTGTCAGACCAAGATGGGTAGCCATGTTAGTCTGTTGGTAGCAGTAGAAAAGAGCAAAAGTCCAGTTGCACCTTAAAGACTAACAAAATTTATAATATCTAAAGAAATGAGCAGTGTCTCATGACAGCTTATATCCTATACATTTTTTTAGACTTGCTCTTTTCAACTGCTGTGTTGTCACTCTTAAAGGAGGCTAATAGAAGGTTCTGAGATAAATTTCAGTGTACCTTTGGTGAGGTGTTCAAAACATGGCAGAACCTGCCCCATTGTGAAGAGAAAAGACAATACTACGCTGTCATCTACACCTGATATGCTCTCCCATTCATGTTTAACATCCTGCAGTTGTTTCCTTGTTAACCATACATTTTGATGGACTTTGAGGGTTTATTTTCCCTGTTTTCTCTGTTGCTGCAAAAAAGTAGGTGGCCTTGGCTCTTTCATGGAGATTTGTTTTTCTTTTAAGACAAATCTGTGAGAAAATTGTTGAAAGCTCACCCTCAGATTCCCATAGATAAATCTTGTAATCTCAACTTCACCTTTAGTATTGCTGTTTTCAAGCTGGGATGTGCTAATTCTTGAAATATTTCATTCCTGCAGATTGTCCCCCACTGTTTCAAAAGACTAGGTTGACAAAACATGCATGGAATTCTGATTGTGCAACATGTACAGGGTGGTGGCTCCAGGTGTTTGTGTTTTGTTGGAGAAACTAGATCCTTGCATTTCTTCTCAAAGAGCTTTATTTGCTGCATTTTTATAAGAGCCCCTGTAAGTAGGCCTTGTGAGGAACAACAGTAAGGGTAGCCCATATAGAAAGTATGATTCAGTGGTTAAAAGCAACATATGCTGATCGTGAGAATCAGATTTTATTCCCCTCTCCTTGACATGAAGCCTGTTGTATGACTTTTGGCCAGTCACAGTTCTCCCAGAACTCTCAGCCTCACCTACCTCACAAGGTGTTGTGAGGAGGGAAGGCTATTGTAATCCACTTTTGAGTCTCCTTAAGGTAGACCCACGTTAAGGTAGAAAAAAGGTGGGTATAAAAACCTACTCTTCTTCTTCTCAGTGTACTATGTTAGTACATTGCTGAATATTGCTGTATCTCTCTTTGCGGTACCTTTCCTCAAGGGGGTCATTAATGGACTCCGGAAATTGAATCCTGGAACCATCTTGCATGAATTTTCATTGCTAGAGTAAAACTGGCCATGCATGAAGTCTGGAGGAAGAATAAACTATTGAGGTGTATATCTTCCCTGTTAACTTTGTTCTGCTCCAGTCCTTGCAGAACAGAGTTTAGTGTCTTGTCAGTTTTAGATAAATACTTCCTTTATTAAATAAAAATAACCAAGCAATCCATTTATGGCATTTGTCTTGAAACATTTCAGCTGGACGTAAACTGTCCCTATACCAAATAAGGATGGCTAGAGAATAGCTGACAGGATAGTAGTTTTGGGTTATTTACTACATAAGCCCAGAAGCATCTGAGTATTTTGGTTGGTGTTATAATGCAGTGGTCCCCAACATCCAGTCCGGGGACTGGGACTGGTCAATGGATCAGTTGGTACCGGGCCGCGGCTCCTCCCCGTCCTGCTCCCCGGTTGCTGCCTCGGGGACTGCCCTGCCACTCTGCTGATGGCTCACCTTAGGTGCTCTCCAGTGGCCGCCATGTCTGGGGCTCCCCCTCAGTGTGGCACTGCGCAGCTGCTGCTGGCAGTGCCTCCCAGCGGGCAGCGGAAAGTCAGGGGTGCCGGCGGGAAAGCAACTGGAGCAGGGGCTCAGTCGGTGGCAGTGACGTCCCTCGGCAAAAGACTACCCCCCCCCAGGCCTCAGTAAAATTGTCAAGCGTTGATTGGTCCCTGGTGATAAAAAGGTTGGGGACCACTGTTATAATGAATGGCCTATTTAATGAAGTCTAACAGTCTACCTCCAAGTTTCCAAAAGTCCTGATTTTCATGTACCACTACCTTATAGCTTATTGCATCAGGTGTGGTTTCTTCCTGGAAGTTGTTTAGGGTTGAGTGGACACCTGTTGTATTCTCTGTAAGAATCAATACAGGTGGAATCACTCTTTTAAGTCTTAGGGGAGTCTGGTTTATTTAGATAAAATTGCCCATCCCATATTCTATAGAATATGGTAGAACTGGGGAGAGTAAATTAAAACCTGTTGTTATGCCTGAATTTCAGGAAATAAGTGACTCTGGGCTTGTCCTGATTGCGAAAATCATCCTGTCTGTGGACAAATCAAAATTTACTGAATGTGTAACATGATGATATGAATGAATATAAAGGCAGTTCCTTAGTGTGAGTTGGAAGAATGGTGGGTGATCTGATGTCAGACTTTATCAAGGTCATCTTATTTCAGTGCAAGTCAAGTTGAGGAAAATAAGGTATGTTTGAGCAGAGTCCTGCCCTTCCTTCCACTTGTTCCTCTGCATTTTGTTAATGTTAACTGTTTTAACTTGTTAATGTTAAAGTTAATGTTAACTGCATTTTGTTAACTGTTTATGTAAAGGGCAAAGGATAGAAATTACTGTGAAAGTATCACTGAGCGCTTGCAATCCTAAATATTCTTCGCTTGCTTCTTGGTGATCTGGGTTACACAAGTTGATTGGTAGTGTGACAGGTCTCTGGTAGGTTGGTCTGGAGCAGGGGTAGTCAAACTGCAGCCCTCCAGATGTCCATGGACTACAATTCCCAGGAGCCCCTGCCAGCGTTCGCTCCTGGGAATTGTAGTCCATGGACATCTGGAGGGCTGCAGTTTGACTACCCCTGGTCTGGAGCAACAGAACAGAACTCAGAATCTTTAATTAAAATGACTAGGATTTAATCCTGCCTCCACATTTTGTCACCGGTGTTGTGTTTTCTGTATGTTTCTGCCCAGGTAAAAATTCTGTGGTTGTGTTTTCTCTCTGAAAGTTTTGACTTGTGCAGAGGGTTATGAGTGTGTCAACACTGGTACCGACTATCCTGACAACCTGTTGACAGTCCCCTGCTGCAGAAATGCTGTCACTGTCCTCTAAATCAGTAGTCCCCAATCTTTTTGAGGCTGGGGACTGGCAGGGCAACTGCCCGCCCGCGCATGCCGTGCATGTGTGCCCGCGCATTGCGTATGCACGGCTGAAATCGCGATTTTGGGCGCGCGTGCATGCGTGATTTTGGGGGCGCGTGCGCGATTTTGGCCACGCATGCACAATGCGCGGGCGCAGCCCTGATTCCCTCTCCCCCCCCTCCTGCAGTAAGAAGCTTCCCGGGCCGCAAGCTTGTGGCCTGGGAATTTTTTTACTGCGGGGGTGCGATTAGAGGGAGCCACGGCCCGGCGCCAAGGCCTTCGCGGCCTGACAACAGGCCGCGGCCCGCGGGTTGGGGACCACTGCTCTAAATGAGTTGACAGATGCTTATATGAGAGCTACACTAGCTCCTCCCCTTTGACTTCTTGCCTCTTGCTTGGCTATGGAATCCGAGATAGAGCTGCTTTAACAACTCGTGGGTGTTGGTCTGTACATGAGTGTAACAAGCAATAACTTACGGTTTCTGATTCGGTTAACCTCTATTCCTGTGCAACTGCTACAGATTTTAAAGCAACCTAATGGACAGTTAGCCCATACTGAAGCCTTGTCTGATTCTGCCCTCAAGCCCCTGAAGAGCCACCTAATGCAATTGGGAAAAGTTCAAATTTGGCTGCTTTTGACAAGACTGTGTTTGTGTGTATCTGTGTTTAAACCTTTATGCAATTCCGGGGCTTATGTAGTTAAAGTGTACTTTTTATGATCAGTGTGTTAGAAAACTGGCTCCAGTTTCCGATTGTGTGGGTGGTGTATTCAGCTGGAAGGTATTTGTCAGCATGTGAAGGGCTTTCCTGCTGTTGTTGCTGATGTAATGCAGCTGTGATCTCTTTTCAGTGGAGGGGAAAAATTCCACCAGAGACCTCATCTATTCCTCTTTAGATGAATTTACATTTTTCTTTCATTGCCAAGAGAGTCTCATGTTGCTGTCTGAGGTCTGGTTTACAGGATGCCTTCTTTAGTTCTGTTGAACTCAGACAAGTAGGATGACACGTCGTGTTCTTGCTGCAAATTGAGCAACTGTAGCTGTTTCCAAAGCTGGAAACTAGCATTTGTAGAATGTGTGACCCAGGGAAGTAACTCATTGAATTGCTTACCCAAGAGAGATCACTCATTTTGCTGAATCAAGAGTGATTCAGTAATTCATGTACTTGCCGATGCCAACATTGCACTTTTGCCCACAGTTCTGCCACAGAATTCTGCAGAGTGACAGACAGCACTTAGAAAATAAGGCTGTAATTTCTGAAACAACAGCCATACTTAGTGAGGAATTAAAAACCCTCACTAGGCAGACAGGGCCAGGTTTACAGGCTGCTCTGAGCTCTTTGATGGACCACCCATAGCTGGGTGGAAGCTGATACACTGACTGTGGGCTGGAGAGAGTTCAGTACAGTTGGAGTCCTATCTCAGAGAAATAGATCCTTAGCTGATAAACTCCTCTGAGGAGAAATTCTTGTGAAACAGCAGAGTTTTCTATTAAGAGCTAATTCACACACTGTCTGAACAACTACAGCAGTTATTTGGCAGTAAGAATTTGAGCCAAATTAAGCCAAAGAGTAAGGTCAGTCCTTTAAAGAAAGAGAAAGAAGACTCTTGTCTAGTTTGTAATGAAAAATCAGGAGTGTGTTTCCGAAGACATATGTGGATAAGAAAGAGCTTCAGATACCTAGATTAGTGATCCCCAACCTGTGGGCCGCAGACCACATGTGGTCCTTCAACTAATTGGAGGTGGGCCCCAAAGGACGCCTTCTCCCCCCCCCCCGGCCCTTTACTTCATCTCCCCCCAGCCCTTTACAACGTATTTCATTGTTGTGGCGTGTCTGTATCTTATTTTGAAGGGATGTTTAAACATTACCATAGCAATCAGAGAGCGCTAGGGCAGTGGTTGAGAGTAGAGAAGTAAACTACCCTCCCCACCGGGCGTCAGTAAAAGGCGTTGAGTGGTCCCCAGTGAGTGGTCCCCGGTGATAAAAAGGTTGGGGACCACTGACCTAGACGACAACGGGAGACTGGTTCATCTAGAAAGAGAGAAAGTGGTGGCACAAGCTAAGTGTGCCTACATGCTAGGAATTGGGTGGGAGAAATGCAGGGGAACTCCAGAAGATAAAGATAAAAGAAAATGAATGTATTTTGGGAAACGTCTCAATGTAACAAAATTCTTAACATTTGAAAGAATAGCCTAAGAACATCTGAAAAGCCTGCAGTTAAGAACTAGACACTGTGAAATAACTGATTTGTATAAAGAAAACTGTTTCCTCAGTTCCAACTACCCTTTCCCTTCTTTGTAAATTAAATCTTTAATTTGATGGAAAATATGTTTCAGTGCCATTCTGACAAGATTTTTTTTTTAAGAAAAAGAACAGTTCTACCCCTCCCCAAAAGATCCCAGGAATGGCAGGACAGTGAGCTTCATTTATTAACAAAGAAAACTACACTATAAAGGCTTGCTCAGTCTCTGAGGGAACAACATCCCATTAGGGAAGGAAATTGTACCTCAGAGTGGAGAAATGTGGAAAGGCATCCATCATAGTGTTGGACTAGAATCTGGGAGACCCAGATTCGAATCCCCACTCTCAGCCTAACAGACCTCACAGGGTTGTTGTGAGGCTAAAACGGAGGAGAGGGAAATGATGTGATTTGCTTTAGGTGTCCACTAGGGAAAAAGGAGGGATATAAATAAAGTTAATAAAATAAATAAATAATAAAGTCCTCTGCTTTGTCTCTTAAAGTACTTAGTAATACAGTAATGACTCCTTTAAAATTATGGTTGTGAAACAGCTTTATAAGAGGTTTTAGTAACACTGACTCTCATGGCTATGAGTTTGTAATATATCTGACTCTAATGTATGAGTGATGCATGAGGTGGCAACTAGAGGAAATGTCAACCACCAGGCTCCTATGCAGGAACAGATGGGAAACTCTTCCAGGTTGCCTTCCATATCAAGGCTGCCTCTCAGGAGAGCTGCCACCACATTCTCTGCCAGGCCTGTGGCTCAGTCTGAGGCCCAGCTGTGCTGGTGTATAAATTTCCATTATAGTCATGAGGTAGCTGCTGCCCCTGCAGAAATGCTACATCTTTTTTGACCTAGTCTTATTTACTTTCTGTGGAACTGATCATGCTACAGATCTGCTGCTCCACCCATTATTTTGTTTTTAAAAATTACATTCAAGAATAAGAATGGTAGCTATAAACAATAAAATCAAAGTTATAAAAGGATGACTGGCTGCCAGCCCTTGGAGCAGCCTATGCACACCACCTCCACCACCACCCCTATTGGGGAAGCAGCATGCATTTGCAGGGAGTGGTCTCCACTCCAATAAGGTCAGCGTGCAGCATCTGTGGGGCCTCAAAGGGCCACCAGCCCTTGGAGCGACCTCTGCACACTGCTGCCACCCCAATTGGAGCAGCATGTGGTGTTTGCGGGGAGTAGCCTCTGCATGCTGCCACCACTAGCACCCATTGTATTTCCAGATACAACAGGCTTTATTGCTAGTAATGAAATAATCACAAAACTTTGGCTTACTTACTTTGGCAAAATCATGCAATCCAACTCAATGGGGAAAACAGTTATGCTAGGATTGGTCAGAGGTAAAAGGCTAACAAAGAATACAATGGTTAGATATAATCAAAATGGACACTGGCCAGAGCATGATTCGGTTAAAAGAAACAGTGCAAGAACTAAAAACGTGGCAACAGTTGAGCAATAGGATCGCCAAAAGTTGGACATGACAGAATGGCTAACATCATAATGACATTGCTTTATAGGAGATCTTACTGTACCTGTCACCCTCTTGCACTGCACCTGCAACCTATTCCTTTAACTCTCTTAACCTGTGGACTACTCTTCAGCTGTCTTGAACTTCTGTGTTCTAAACTCTCCCATCTATTCTGGCCTGAGCCTCTTGACATCGTTCCCTTTCCTCCTATATATGCATCATTATTTCTCTTAGCTTTCAATGATGTCACTTTCCTATCTGGTGGGTTGTTCTGTTGTTTGGCAGATTTCTTGCAGAGATACATAACGATTACCCAGGGGTTCACAAATATTGGCTGTTCTTGGGAGCCAGCCATTATTTCTAATTGACTCTTCCCCAGAATTCTCTCTCTCCCACACAAGAGAGAGTTCAGGGAAGAGGTGGGACCAGCAATCCATTCTCTTGCTGCACGCCAGACATCAGGAAAAGACCCTGGCTGCCTCTGATCTCACCCAAAGCCCTGGCACAAAGTAAGAGAATGACAGTGCTCCTTCCCCGATTCCTCTGGGGAATTTGCACATCAATTCCCTTTTCTCATCCTCTCATGTAAACATCATTTGGGGCAGTTTGTAGTTTCAGAGGTATTGTAAATGAGACCACTTTTTCCTAGTTTGCTGCTCAGTGTTTTCCACAAACATTTCTAGGGAGTGCCTGCTTTTGTTTAATGGCTTGTGTTTGGGTCTGATTCAGTCTGGAGAATCACACTCTAAGAGGCCCCACTGTCTAGTAGAAACACAACAGGGTGTTTCCCTTACCAACAGTGTTGCATAAACTCACAATGTTGCAGATGTTGAAACCTGTCAGCTACTTCTGCACATACTGCTCAGTGCTTAGTGTTCCAAACTCCAGTATGGCAAATGTACTGATTTTGCAGAATGCCACACTAATTACAGCTTGCTGTCCAGAGATATCAAGCTACTGGCTTGCCCTTCTTTTGTTTCATTCTGTGTTCAGGACTACGTTTCACTCATTTAATGTTTATTAATTGCTGGTCCTAAGTGAGATTTCAAATTTATTGTGTGTTTTATAATTTCATTTTATTTACATTGTAAGCCACCGTGAGTTCCGCAAGGTAGAAAGTCAGGTAAGACATACTGTAAATACACAAATTTTGTATAGCACCCTCAAGGCACTTGACAGGATGCATGGAAGCCCACTCCATCAGGATTTGTGTCCTTAAAACCGTCTGTTAGTAACTTCTATTGTCCTTGCTCATTAATTGCATTTGGAATTGGGAATTGATAGAACACGTGGCATACTAGGCAAGTGGCTCTTTACCTGGCCCAGTGTCTGCTTGCTAATAGTGCCAGGAATTATTCAAATACAAAATATACTTCCTCCCCCCCCCCCTACTTCCCCCCTGTTAATTTTAGGTAGTGAATTTGCCTTTTAATTACTTTATTCCTCCCAGATTTTTTTAGGTGTGTGGTGCTTGCTTGAGGCTGTGCTTCAGCTCCTGCGAGACCAGAATACAAGATGCCTTCAGCTTGTCCCACGCCCACTTACCATCTTCACAGTGTAGTTGTCCTGCCTTAACCTTCTGTCCTGAGACATCTGCCTATGCCTGAAGCAAGGGCAAAACAAAGCGAAAAATATCCAGGCCTATTTTAATTAACTATAAATGGATTGGTATTTTATTTGTGACACATACAATTGGTGCTAATGGCCTGCAGCCAATGTTTGGTGGGAAAGCAATAATTAGTAGGTGACATTGTATGCTTCTCTAGTTTCCTTGGCCTCAGCTTCCAAAATTTCCCTGGTATGTTCACTCTTTGATACTGGTGACATAGACTTGTTACTGGCCCTCAGTTGGATGGAAAGTTGCCTTTCAGCACCACTTACTGTCTTTGTTCAAAGCCATATGCTTCCCAGCAGGTCATTGTATGTGTGTGAATTACTGGAGTGCCCCTGTCATCTGTATGAAGGAATAAAGGAGAGCCCTTGTAGTCAGCTGTCCTGTTTACTGGCACACAGAAGGCTTACAGAAGCAGTTTCCAGATGTGAGAGTTTATAATGCAATCCCAGGGTCAGGCATCAAATACACTTCCAGGGTTCAGGAAGAGGTTAGACAACACTCACAGCTTTCAAAGGGAGATCCAAGAACAAGGTTACAAAGGTACAAACCAGCTCTAGAAACAAAGAAATCAGTCCTGAGCATTGGCAGCCAGGTTAGTGGTAAACAGAGAAGTTGCTTCTGCATCCTTTAAGCACCATGCTGCTAAACACCTGTATTACTTCTTGTACATGCTGGCTTCATCATTCCTGCTCCTCATTTTGGGACTAGTGTTAGAATAGACCCAGATTTGAATCCCCACTCTCAGCCCAACAGACTTCACAGGGTTGTTGTAAGTCTAAAATGGAGGAGAGGGAAATGATGTGATTTGCTTTAGGTGCCCGCTAGGGAGAAAGGAGGGATATAGAAAATAATAATAAAGTCCTCTGCTTTGTCTCTTAAAGTGCCTGGCAATGCAGTAATGATTCCTTTACCCACTTTTCCAGGCACAGTAACCATGTGAGAGCGCCACCCCTAGGTTAATGGAAGTGGCCAGTTCCCTGCTTTCACGGTGAGGCCAGGAAAAGCTTGTGGCTGAGTCCATTAAGGCAGGATATATGGGAAAGGCTGGGGACCCCCTAGGGAGCGCTCACAGAGCCAATTGGGAATCCATGGCCTAAGCCTTCAACCTTTCTACGTACCATGGTCCCTAAAAGAATAAGGTTCATGCACACCATAAAACTTCAAAGCACACACTGCCCCTTGACCCAGGGACATGGCAGGGCGGAAAGTAAAGTGAGTTAGGCCCTCAGTCACTTTCACAAGCTTGTACTTTGGGACATGGCTGAGGTATCACTCTGGTTCTCCTACCATTTTTAGGAATACTGGGCTATTTCTGTGTGGGGTGCTCTTCAGAGACCTTTCTCTCCGAGTTGTGTGTCATCTTTACCACTTACAGCCCAATATTTACATCACAGAATATCTAATCTACATTAATGCAATACAGGCGGCATGTTTCTTTATTGTATGTTTGGATATTTTGCTAACTACCAGTAGATTTTATAGCACTCTTGGAGAATTTAACATGAGTTTCCTATATTAGGTTTTCTGTTACCACTCCCTGATGTTTTCAGTTTTGGGCAATATAACAGGGCTATTGTTGCCATTGTGTGAGCTCTGCTGTAATTTTTGCATGGCACTTGTTTTCCCCTCCTGTGGTTTTATTATGGAAACCACATGTAAAGCCTAGGACAGAAGCAGACATTAGAAACATTTTCTTATATCTTCATATAGACCAAAGGTTCACCTCTGTCTGGAATGCCACATGTAATATTGCTCATTGAATTTCACAAGAATTCCTATAGAACTTGAATGGGTTCAGAGACAATAATAAATGATTCAGAAGCTTTCCCCCCACCCCCAAGAATGTTTTTGTAACAAAGTGGAGGAGGATTGTCTCTCCTAAACAAAAAGTCAGATGAGCACTCTAAAGGCAGAAGGATATGCATTGACCGCTATAAACTTGGTCCTAGAAAATATCTTTTCCTCTTAGTGTATAACATGACTGCTAATAATCTAACAGGATGTCAATGATAGTTCAGCAGTGTGACAAAGATTTAAATGGGCTTTGTGCAATTTATTCCTTCTCTACATGAGCAGGTCCCAACCTTCCTTGGGACTGTTGAGAAAGATACAGTGCAAATGAAAGCTTATAGATATAATTGGCAGCAGTTCTTGTGGTGAGAAGAATTACTGATGAGGTGACATGAATTAATGCTGATTAGGGGTGTGGACCTGAGCCCTATTCCCAGTATTTTTCAGATTTGAGTTTCAGGAAGGAAATAAGTACCAGTATTGGTGTAGTGGTTAGGAGTGCAGACTTCTAATCTGGCGAGCCAGGTTTGATTCTCCACTCCTCCACATGCAGCCAGCTGGTGACCTTGGGCTCGCCACAGCACTGATAAAGCTGTTCTGACCAAGCAGTAATATCAGGGCTCTCTGAGCCTCACCTCCCTCACAGGGTGTCTGTTGTGGAGAGAGGAAAGGGAAGGTGAATGTAAGCCGCTTTGAGACTCCTTCAGGTGGAGAAAAGCGGCATATAAGAACCAACTTTTTATATTATTATTATTGTTATTGTTGTTATTATTGTTATTATTGTTATTATTGTTATTATTGTTATTGTTATTATTATTAGGGTCTCAAAGTACCTTTTCTGGGTTCAAGGTTTATGAGATCCCAGAATTAATGGATTTTCATTATTCCCTTTGAGGGATTGGGTGGGGGGAGTGGACCCGCTAGATTTTTAACCGAATGACACCAGAATTGCAGGGGACCTAGTGCTTAGAAGGACTCCACATATTTCAAGCAAATTGGACCAAGGCATCCACTTTCCACTGCCCCCTGAACATATTGCTTCCAGCCAAGAGGCTGCTGCAGGTGACAGGTGGGTAGAGGCACCCGTATTGCAGTTTCAGCATGACAGAACAACCTTATCTACAGTCTACAGTCAATCAGAACACCTTTGATTCAGTAAGTTGGGAGCTACAGTCATGCTGGTTCAGGGTTCCACATGCATGCCTCTCGCTCGGCCTGCAGCTCTGGGGATGCTATCCTGGATGACTGCAAGGATCAACATTTGCGCATGGGGGCGGGGGTGCAGATGACCCTCTGCTGGGATAGGCTGACAGCATTGGTGTTAGAAATGGGATAGGGAAGGGGCTTACTTCCCACTTCAGGCAGTATATGGATATGTCCACTGCAGCATGGCTGGTTTTCCTGTCCACCCATGTGGGATTTCTTCTGCACCTCCTCCCCAGGCCCACTGGACCTTGCAATGATGACACACCAATGTGGAGCTTACCAGCTGCTGGCATGTGTAAAAAAAAAGAGGGTCATGGAGTGAGAATTGGAAGTCACAAACTGGGGATCTGTAGTTATTCTTTCCCCATACACCTTGAAGTCTTTGTAGGCCTTCCAGGTCAAAGGGAACCAATAACTGGCCTGAGTTAACAGAGTCACCATGGAATCTAGGGATGGTGTGACCTTTTGAAAACTGTGCTGTGCAAGCACTTAAAACAGTTTTGCTGAGCAAATACAAGTGTACTAGAGCAGATATAATATATGAATGGGGTAGTTCTTAAAAAGTTGTTTCTCATATTATGAATGTTATAGTAATGCACATGAAGAGTCAAGACTTCCTTTGACTTAGTCTGCTCATTTTCTTGAAACGGTTCTAAATAGACTATTGGGTTTTAATTCTGAATTGGGAGCTCCTGCTGCGATTCTTCAGATTATGGTTTCCTGTGGTTTAACTGCAAAAGCAAATGAGGGTTACTTTTAATTGAAATGTTTCTAAGACAGCAAGGATAAGTTCATCACAGTCTGCCTTTGCTTACATAGCATGGGTTAGAAATTTGATTAGATGTTCAAGATTTTTATTTTAATTGTCAAAGGTGGATGTTGATTCAAAAGAATAGTGACACTCAGGTTGTCTGTTCCAAGCAAATGAGGATTGTTAGGATTGCCTACGCTCATAGAATCCTGCCTGGGCATTGAGATCTGCTTTCAGGACATTTCTTGGGATCTGTTGACTGAATGGAGGTGGCTGGCCACTTGGAAAGTATCCTTTGCTCTAGTGGTGCAGTCAGTCTTTCCCAAGAAGCTTGCTGGGCACAGTCTTTGCTGGTGTTTCGATGAAGACTCTTTTATTTGTTAGCTTTTGATTAGTATGCTGGATTTTATGGGAAGCTGTTCTGTGGTTCAGCTGTTCCGCTGCTTTCCTAAAACCCTGTGTTAATGAAATGTGCTGGTTAAATGAAACTCATTGAAAAGCTAATACATGATGATGTTCCAGCAATATTTGGAATTTGTTGCAGGTTGTTTTGATTATATTATATTTTGTGGTTGGTTCGCTGTGTTCTATTCTTTTTAATAGCTGCTGTCATTTAAATAATTTATGTGATAGCTGGTTTTATTTTCTTTCAATGTTTGTGTATTCATTTTATTCTGAGTTTCTGTAAATTATGTACTACATTTCACTGCTCTCTATTAGCCAATATAGAAATATTTATTAGCAAGGCAGAATATAGATATTTAAGGACATTAATTATAAAAGTTTCATATGAGAGAGACAATGTGGAAGGGGCCAGGGTCTATATAGATTTTTGATTAGTCTATGGAGGGGGGGAATGGCGTGAAATATAGACTGGGTAGGATCTTTCCCATTTTATACGTATTCTTAAAATACTCTGAGACATTAAACTTTAAAAAAAAAATCTTCCAAACAGTAGTTGTTGCTTTCCAGCTCCCCAAATAAGGTTCCAAGCAGTTCTCTAGGTGCTAGTGGATGCTTCAGTTTGTTAAATAAAACCAAAATAACATGGCTCGGGGACTGCCATCTTGCTGCCTTGGAAAAGAGCAGGAGGGTCTCCGCCGCCGTCATGTCCTTGCTGCTGCTGAGGAAGGGGCTGCTGCTGCCCAGCATGGCCGCCCGCCCGACCCGGCGTGCCTACAATTCCAACCCTCTGCAGAACTGCATCGGGCCGCTGGAGACTGCGATTGGCCTGTCTGTTCTCTTCACGGCGTGCTTGGCGCCATCTTTCTATATCTTGGTAAACCTGGAAAACTACAGGAAGAGAGAATGAGAAGGGAAAACTCCTGTCCTGAAGTGTGGGTGCCATCCCTCTGCTACAGGATTGCCTCCATTCCAGAAGGAGGGGCTAGCTTCTCCCGTGCCCTTACTCCACGAGGACCAGTGTCCTGAAATACATTCTGTGCTGCTTCTCGGACCACAGAGGATGTAGCTCAAGATAGCTGCTCTTGGGAGACTTAATGTCTGTTACAATAAATCCTCTTACTGAAAAAATAAAATAAAATAACTTTTCCTCAGTGGCATGCTAAGTAGCATGCAAGTAGGGATGATGGGTCTGAATCCATAGCTATATTATGCAACAGTTAAACAGATATTTATTAATTAGGAATTTAGAATCCTTCAAACATAAAAGACCACTGTGCTCTGCTAGCCACATGCTTGCATCAGGGTTTCTCCGAGTTCCTTGTCATGTAGTTCCCACCCTTCTCTTGGTGGACTACATGCCTGCATCTCCTAGGAACCGTACACTTGGTTTCCCAGTGGCTTAATTCCCTCTTCCACTATGAATATGTTATGACTATCTGCTTGCAGGTTATATCTGAAAACCAAATGATCTCTCACTAGCTCTATAGCACTTCGGTGTCAAAGCTTTATTGTTTTTCTTTGAAGATAAAAGCTGGGTCTGTGGGAATTAAATTTGGCAGAAAATATGTACATGGCCCGGTGGGGGGAGTATTTATATGAACCCTGGATTTTCCTTAGCACCCAGTTTTTAGAAATGCCTAACTTTCATGGATTAACCTGTAGTGCTTTCTGTGGACTTCAATAAACAGCTTTTGGACTTTTGCAAGAAATAGCTCAGTTCATTTTGTGCCTCTTGGAAGTGCATTCCAGGTTCGTGACTTTCCTTTTGAGAGAACTGAATTCACTAGCTGTGGAGTGAGTTGTCCAGCCATAATCTTTCTATCTTAACTAAAACCAGAAGGTCTGAAGAGGAGAGAGCAATAGAGTCCAGTGATTAACTATTTGGTACAGGGGCGTACACATGCTGTCTTAAGTGGAGCTGGCAGTCTGCCTTCATTGAAAAAGGCATTTGGCTGTCTATCCTAACAATGGGCCCACTTCTTTCTTTGCAAGCTTTCCCAGCAATGAGGGACGTGGGACTCAAGTACAAATTGTTTCTGCTGCTGTGAATAATGTGTTACTCCACTGAACTGCTCTGTCCTCATCTAGGAGTAAGAAAGAGGTCTTTGAGAGCTGGCATATTTTGTTCATCTAGCATCTTCAGTAAATTTGGCTGTTTAAAGACTCTTCTAAAATTAACTCACTTTTTTCAGATTCAGTCCCCTTATATTAAAATTATTTTTAAAAACATACTTGGCGATTTGTTAAAAGTCATCACTAATGTATTCCTTGGGTCCAGAGATGCTTAGGAGAAAGGTGGGTATGCAGATATTTTCAAAATACTATATTCTTGTATTTTTAGAGTCCTAAGTCCCAGTTTCTTGTAATAAAATGGCTTCAGATGATTTAGGTTTTTTCCTTTCTTTTTTGCCATGAAATTGTAATCAATTTCTGGTGACCCCCTTCAGGGGTTTCCAGCTCAAGAGACATTCAGAGATGGTTTTGCCATTACTTGGTTCTGTTTAATGACCCTGGTATACTTTGGTGATCTCCTATCCAATACTAACTAGTACCCACCCTGCTTAGCTTTCAAGAACTGACAAGGTCAGGCTAGTCTGGGCTGTCTAGGTCAAACATACAAGTAGTATCTGAATTTTCCCTAGAATTTAAAATAACTAAACTGGAGATATTGTACTTTGGTCACATTGATTAGGAGAAGGCAAGAGTCACTGGAAAAGTGAATAATGATAGGAGGAGTTGTAGCCAGCAGGAAAAGGGGAAGACCCAATATGCACTGTATTGATTTGATCAAGGAAGGAAAAGGTCAGATTGAGGCCTTTTCTGTAGTATAGCTTTTGCGATTTGCTTAGATTGCATAGCAAGGGGACAGAATCCAGGCAGAATGAGGACACAACACACAGAAGTATAATTTGTGGCCAGAATTTGGCCACGGTTTTATTGTTGGGCAAATTAGCGTAGTTCCGCCTGAGCTGATCCAGCCATCTTGCAGCCACCAAACCACAAGGAAGCCTCACCATCAGCAACCAGACCCAGAGGTGCATGGGAATGCTCATGCATGGTTCCATGGGCCTAATGCTTACTGAATACCAGGCAGGCAGAAGAGGACCTGTGAGTGTCAGCCTCTACTAGGATTCCCTGCCACCCAGAAATGCAAGCCAGGCAGCCATTCTGGGGATGGCGCTGTAGTTCTACACCCACACAGCCTCTTATGGAGGCCCCCAATAATGGAAGAGTTCAACACACAAGTTTGACCTCCACCCCATGGATCCACCTCATGCTCAACAAACACTAGCTATGACAATAAAAGAACAACCAAGCAGGCATTTGGGGTAAAAAGGCCCTCTCGAGCACATGGCACAGCTTTATTTATACAGAGGTAGACAAAGAACATTCCTGAGGAGCGTGTGTGCACCCAGTTGGTCAGGTCATACGAAACCCCTAGCAAGAGATCAGCGGACATTCCACAACCTTATATGGCAAAAAGCCAAAGCCTAATTAACTTGGAGTGCAATCCCAGGTTCGGCCAATAAAGGGGAGTGGTTTGCCAACCTCCCAGCCTGGTCGAAACCAGGACTACAAAGTAACAGATGGAAACACAGAAAAATGATGTAAACAGAGAAATACTTTCCGTACAAAATTAAAGCAAAGGGGTGGGCTAGGTGGGGAGCCACAAATCAAGGAGAGGGAAGAGGGTGAGGATTGTGACACAGCCCCTTATAAAGGGGCAAGTGGCTCACCCTCACACCCCATTTTGCCACTGAACTGTGGACCAGTCATGGCAGCAGACTCCCTGGCTTGGCAGAAGGCCGCATGGGAATGCTGCAGCAACTGTTTCTGACCACCTGTGCCTTCTTCCAGCCTGACATCCCTGTGCAGCCACAGTCAGTAGCTTGGATGAATGATGGCCATGTTTATATTAATTAGACAAGCTGCCTGAACATTTTTATCATGATGAATATGATATTACAGAATTTTAGGTATGTGTAGAAGGACACCATAGCAGATTAATATACCAACACAGGGAAACAAATGCTCAGCATAAAATTAAATATTTATTCATTAACGTATTTGGAGGTCAGTATCTGATATCTGCCCCCTTCAAGGATCGCTGCCTTGTTGTGGCAAGGGGGCTTGCGTAGTTCAGTGAAGCTATGAGCTATGCCGTGCAGGGCCACCCAAGACGGACAGGTCGTAGCTGAGAGCTCTGACAAAAGGTGATCCACTGGAGAAGGAAATGGCAAACCACTCCAGTATCTTTGCCATGAAAACTCTATGGACAGTTCCAATAGGCATAACAATATGACGCTGGAAGATGAGCCCCTCAGGTCGGAAGGTGTCCAATATGCTACTGGGGATGAGCAGACGGCTAGTACGAGTAGCGCCAGAATGAATGAAGCGGCTGGGCAAAAGCCGAAAGGACGCTCAGTTGTGGAAGTAACTGGTGGCGAAAAGACAGTCCGATGCTGTAAAGATTTTTATTCCATAGGAACCTGGAACGTCAGATCCATGAATCAAGGCAAGCTGGACGTGGTTAAACAAGAAATGAGAAGACTGAACATCGACATTTTAGGAATCAGTGAACTAAAATGGACAGGAATGGGTGAATTTAATTCAGATGACCATCAGGTATACTATTGTGGACAAGAATCTCGCAGAAGAAATGGAGTAGCCTTCATAATCAATAAGAGAGTAGGAAAAGCAGTCTTGGGATACAATCCCCAAAATGACAGAATGATCTCAGTTCGAATCCAAGGCAAACCATTCAACATCACAGTGATCCAGGTCTACGCCCCAACCACTGCTGCTGAAGAGGATGAAGTTGATCAGTTCTATGAAGCCCTACAACACCTTCTAGAAGCAACGCCCAAAAATGATGTGCTTATCATCATGGGGGATTGGAATGCTAAAGTAGGAAGCCAAAAGATAACCGGGATAACAGGCAAGTTTGGCCTTGGAGTACAAAATGAAGCAGGGCACAGGCTGGTAGAATTTTGTCAAGAGAATACAATGGTCATAGCAAACACTCTTTTCCAGCAGCCCAAGAGACGACTCTACACATGGACATCACCAGACGGTCAACACAGAAATCAGATTGACTATGTGCTCTGCAGCCAAAGATGGAAAAGTTCTATCCAGTCAATAAAAACAAGACCAGGAGCTGATTGTGGTTCAGATCATGAGCTTCTTGTTGCAAAATTTAGGCTTAAATTGAAGAAAGTAGGGAAAAGCACTAGGCCACTCAGGTATGAACTAAATCATATCCCCGACGAATACACAGTGGAGGTGACAAATAGATTTAAGGAATTAGATCTGATAGACAGAGTGCCTGAAGAACTATGGACGGAGGTTCGCAACATTGTACAAGAGGTAGCAACTAAAACCATCCCAAAGAAAAAGAAATGCAAGAAATCAAAATGGCTGTCTGAGGAAGCTTTACAAATAGCTAAGGAGAGAAGGGAAGTGAAAGGCAAGGGAGAAAGAGAAAGATACACCCAATTGAATGCAGAATTCCAGAGAAAAGCTAGAAGAGATAAGAATGCCTTCTTAAATGAACAGTGCAAACAAATAGAAGAAAACAATAGAATGGGGAGGACCAGAGATCTTTTCAAGAAAATTGGAGATATGAAGAGAACGTTTCATGCAAAGATGGGTATGATAAGGGACCAAAATGGTAGGGACCTCACAGAAGCAGAAGAGATCAAACAAAGGTGGCAAAATTATACAGAAGAACTATACAAGAGCGAGCTTAACATCCCTGATGACCACAATGGGGTAGTTACTGACCTGGAGCCAGACATCCTGGAATGTGAAGTCAAATGGGCCTTAGGAAGTCTGAGCAACAATAAAGCTAGTGGTAGTGACAGCATTCCAGTTGAACTATTCAAAATCTTAAAGGACGATGCAGTAAAAGTGCTACACTCAATATGCCAGCAAATTTGGAAAACTCAACAATGGCCACAGGATTGGAAAAGGTCAGTTTACATTCCAATCCCAAAGAAGGGCAATGCCAAAGAATGTTCAAACTACCGCACCATCGCACTAATTTCTCATGCTAGCAAAGTTATGCTCAAAATCCTACAAGCTAGGCTCCAGCAATATGTGGACCGAGAACTTCCAGAAGTACAGGCAGGATTTCGAAGAGGCAGAGGAACTAGAGATCAAATTGCCAACATACGCTGGATCATGGAGAAAGCTAGGGAGTACCAGAAGAACGTCTACTTCTGCTTCATTGACTATGCTAAAGCCTTTGATTGTGTGGAGCACAACAAATTGTGGCAAGTTCTTAAAGAGATGGGAATACCAGAGCATCTTATTTGTCTCTTGAGAAATTTATATGCAGGTCAAGAAGCAACAGTGAGAACTGAACATGGAATCACTGACTGGTTCAAAATTGAGAAAGGAGTTCGGCAAGGCTGTATACTGTCGCCTTGCCTATTTAACTTGTATGCAGAGCACATCATGAGAAATGCGGGATTAGAGGAGTCACAAATTGGGATCAAGATTGCAGGGAGAAATATCAACAACCTCAGATATGCAGATGATACCACTCTAATGGCAGAAAGTGAAGAGGAACTAAAGAGCCTGTTGATGCGGGTGAAGGAGGAGAGTGCAAAAGTTGGCTTGAAACTCAACATCAAGAAAACAAAGATCATGGCATCCGGCCCTCTCAATTCCTGGCAAATAGAAGGGGAAGAAATGGAGATAGTGACAGATTTTATTTTCCTGGGCTCCAAGATCACTGCAGATGGGGACTGCAGCAAAGAAATTAAAAGACGCTTGCTCCTGGGGAGGAAAGCTATGGCAAATCTAGACAGCATCCTAAAAAGCAGAGACATCACCCTGCCAACAAAAGTGCGTTTAGTCAAGGCTATGGTCTTCCCAGTTGCAATGTATGGCTGCGAAAGTTGGACCATAAGGAAGGCCGAGCGTCAAAGAATTGAGGCTTTTGAACTCTGGTGCTGGAGAAGACTCTTGCGAGTCCCTTGGACTGCAAGGCGAACAAACCAGTCAGTTCTAGAGGAGATCAGCCCTGACTGCTCTTTAGAAGGCCAGATCCTGAAGATGAAACTCAAATATTTTGGCCACCTCATGAGAAGGAAGGACTCCCTGGAGAAGAGCCTAATGCTGGGAGAGATCGAGGGCAAAAGAAGAAGGGGACGACAGAGAATGAGGTGGATGGATGGAGTCACTGAAGCAGTAGGTGCAAACTTAAATGGACTCCGGGGAATGGTAGAGGACAGGAAGGCCTGGAGGATCATTGTCCATGGGGTCGCGATGGGTCGGACACGACTTCGCACATAACAACAACAAAAATCTGATATCTGACCCATACTGTTTTACATTCACAGTGGTCTATTTCTGTAAGGGGCAATATATACATTAGGGGTTCCCAAAGTGGGTGGCATGCCTCTCCTGGGGCCAGTGAAAGGATCCAGGGGGGCTATAAGGTATTTGGGTGTAGTAGAAGGGCAGTGGGGAATTTATTTATTTATTTAAATTTCTAGACTGCCCCTATCAGTACAGCTGTCTTGGGGCGGTTTACAACATTAGGAGCAGTAGGGGGGCAAAAGTCTGACTCTTCTTGCTGCAGCTGTGTTTCCTAGCAAGAGATATTCCACAGTGGCTTGCCATTGCCTGCCTCTGGGTAGTAGTGACCCTGGACTTCCTTAGTGGTCTTCCATCCCAGTGCTGACCAGGACCAACCCTACTTAGCTTCCTGAAGATGGGAGTTCAAGAGGAATGGGAGTTTCTTAAAAGTGAAATACTGAAGGCACAATCACAAACAATTCCCTTGAGAAATGCCTAGCTTTCATGGAAGAAGCCACAAACAGCTTTCAAAATATTTGAGTAATAAAAATACTCATTTAGGAAATGGAAGGAGGGCCTTATAACCAAGAATGAATATAAGCAAATAATCAGTGGTTATAGGGAGAGTATTAGAAAAGCTAAAGCTCAGTGAGCTTAGGCTAGTGAGAAATGCTAAACACAACCGAAAACGGAATATACCTAAGAGTTTATTTTGATGATTAGAAGAGTTTGAAAAAGTGTTTTCCATTGGAATAAACTGTTATTTGCCATCACCAGTTTAAAACTCATTTCTTTTACTTGTATCACGGCTGATGGATCTTCACATGTTGGATTCTGTGAATTTAGGCAGATTGTTAGTGGTTGGGCAGAAGGAATTGTGTCTTAGCTTGGCTCGTGTGGCTCTTTCTTATATGACCAGGGAAATGACAATCACCCCTTTGAAGTGGGGAGGCAAATTTCCTCCAGACAAAACTGGCCAGGGATTGTTTTCTTTTGGGGGGGAGGGGATCATCTGGCCATGAAATTGGGGTCACTGTGAGTGGGCAGGTAGTTGTGAAGTTCCCACATTCTGCAAGGGATTGGACAAGGTGACCCTGGTGGTCCCTTCCAACTCTATGATTCGTCACAACGTGGGCTGGATGGGATCATATTCCTGTTCAGCTCCTTCCCTCTTCAGACTCTGTCCTTCCCAGGCTCCACCCCAGATCTCCAGCAATTTCTTAAACCAGGCTTTGCAACACTTCCCCAAAAGTTTCCATTTTTGGGAAGGTGGAAAAGACTTCTCCTGTTTGCTCCTGGTCATGGGATTTTCCATTGCTTGAGTCTCTCTCTCTCACTCTCCATCTGTCTTTCTATTGCTTGTTTCTCTCTCTAACACTCCCTCTATCTGTCTTTCTCCCAGTGAGGGCCCAAAGTGGCTTTTACAAAGAACTTATACATTTTTAAGGCTAAAATATGACTTTGAAGTATAAAATATTTTCTAGGCTAAAATATGACTATGAAACGGAAGGCGCCTGTAAGCCTCTTTGAGCCTCCTTCGGGTAGGAAAAATGTGACATATAAGAACCAATTCTTCTTCTTCTTCTTCTTCTTCTTCTTCTTCTTCTTCTTCTTCTTCTTCTTCTTCTTCTTCTACTGCACAACAACCAAAACAGAAGTGTAGGCAATATAGTGTGTTTTGAATGAGCAGAGGACCTAACACTAGGAAAGAGGTGTGTGTATGGGGGAAGTACTAGGGATGTGGCCTGGGAGCTAAGGGTGTGGCAGCCTGAAAAAGTTTGGGAATGACTGGTATACATTTTATGACAAAGATCACATAAAGCAATTTGTGGCCATTCTTACAAAAGGAAGATAATCTATATTTCCTGAGAACACCTAGTTAAATGGTGGCTAACACCATCATTTAATGGAATAACTCTTTGGAAGGTTTCCTTTACACCTTTTTCTTTTGGAGAGGTTGATGTGATGGTTGTTTATAAACTGCTGTTGCACTGGTTTTATATTACTTTTTGTCTGAATTTCCCACATTCAATTCATGCAGTTCCAATTGAATGACATAATTCAAAGTTAAGACAATAGTTAAGTAACAAAATTCTGGATTTTTTTCCTGCTTATTTGTATATAGTAGCAATATTCTCAGCTAATCATTATGCCTTTTGGCCAAGACAGTAAACTCAAGCTGAGCAGGAGAAATAAAAACAATATAAATGATAAATAATATTGATATTATTCTAGTAACAACATGCAGTATTAAATAGAATAGCCCATGAAATGCCATATGCTCTCATAAATATTGCCAAATACAGCCCATAGCTTGGCTATGACAGAGGCATTGATTGGTTTCCTATTTGCAGCCAAACTATTTGACTCAGATTGATTGGTTCACTGGGAAGTCATCTTGTTGAAATGGATACACTCATGTGGTCTTGTATATAGTCTTTTTTTTAAAAGCAAGGTGCTAGAACTAATGAACAAGCTTGATATTTCAGTCAGCATAATAAGCAAAAAAATAATCCTCAGATGCTGTTTATGAATCATTGAAAAAGATACAAGCAAGATAATCGCTTCATATCTGAAGAGTCTAACTTGGATGTTTGGGCTGATTTACTACCAGTATGTTGATGGCACTCAGCTGTCCCCTGCACTTCCAGGAAATCCTAAGAATGCTTTTGAAACTGTCAACAGGTGCCTAGAGGTCATTTTGGGAGAGATTAGGGCTCACGAACTAGAACTTAATGCTGAAATCGATGGGCTATCGGTGGGGGAAGGTTTGACACTAAAAATGGGGTATCTCTTGCTCTAGTTGCCCTCCCCTTAAAGGAACAGGTCTGTAGCTTGGGAGTGCTGCTGGACTTTGCCTGCTGTTGATTGTTGTTGTTAGGTGCGAAGTCGTGTCCGACCCTTCGCGACCCCAAGGACAATGATCTTCCAGGCCTTCCTGTTTTCTACCATTCCCCGGAGTCCATTTAAGTTTGCACCTACTGCTTCAGTGACTCCATCCAGCCACCTCATTCTCTGTTGTCCCCTTCTTCTTTTGCCCTCGATCGCTCCCAGCATTAGGCTCTTCTCCAGAGAGTCCTTCCTTCTCATCAGGTGGCCAAAGTATTTGAGTTTCATCTTCAGGATCTGGCCTTCTAAGGAGCAGTCAGGGCTGATCTCCTCTAGGACTGACCGGTTGATAAGTAGGTAGTAATGATGGACAAGAGTGCCTTTCTCCAGATTTGGCTGGTGAGTCATCTGCAGCTCTTTATGGAGGAAAAGAAGATCTTTCCACTTTGGTACATGCCCTGGTAGCAGCTAGATTAGTCTAATGCAGTGTGCTGTGCTGGGGGAGGGGGGGCTTCCCTTGTAGACTGTCCAGAAGCTGCAGTTAGTACAGAATGCCATGGCCAGAATGTTGATTGGAGGGACAGAATCACTCCAGTCTTGTTTCATCTACAGTGATTTCTAATTTGCTTCTGTTTCCACTTCAAGGTAAAGCCCTATTATTGACTTCCCCACTAACTCTTACTAGCCCTCTTTCCTCTTTGTGCGTTTATATGTTTCATCACTCTAAACATCTTATATATGTATTTTGTACTTTAAATCATTGGTCCCCAACCCCCGGTCCGGGGACCGGTACTGGTCCATAGATCAGTCGGTACCGGGCCGCAGCTCTTCCTCGTCCACGTCCCTGGCTGCTGCCTTGGGGGCTGCCCTGCCACTCTGCCGCCAGCTCACCTTTGGCGCTCTCCAGTGGCCGCCATGGCTTGGGCTTCCCCTCAATTGCTGCTGGCAGAGCCCCCCAGCGGGCGGTGGGAAGTCAGTGGCACCAGCGGGAAGCCAAGTGGAGCAGGGGCTCAGGCGGCGGCAACATCCCTTGGCAAAAGACTACCCCCCCCGGGCCTCAATAAAATTGTCAAGCATTGACCGGTCCCCAGTGATAAAAAGGTTGGGGACCACTGCTTTAAATGCCATTTTAATGCTTGCAATGTTGCTATCTTAGGGACTCTGAACTGGGAGGAAAGGTGGTATAGAAACGTTTTCAATAATTAAATTAAATATAATTTGTTTGCATCTCACTGGAACTGCTAAACTACAGTTAGAATATGTAAGTCAACTATATTTTTCTGAAATATGTATTGGCTGTGTACTTCCTTTCCTTAGTACTCAAACATATGACTGTAATTTAAAAAGAAAAGTGCTTGGCCATCCCTGGGGAAGTATGGCCAAATTATTGGAAGCATAATCCTTTCTATCACATAGGAACATTTTTTTTTTGCATGCTGTGACTTAGAATTCTGTGGTAAAGGACACTTTATGGGAAAGGATCTGTAAACATATTGCATTTTATGTAGCTAGATCTGCATGTCTTTAGAGCATTTACAGCTCGGTCCTAAACAGAGTTATACCCTTCTAAGCCCACTGACTCCATTGGGTTTAGAAGGGTGTAACTGTTTAGGAGTGCACTGTTCATCTTGTAATTGTTTGGATTGTGCCTTCTGGAGCAGCCATTCCAGTTCTTTTTCTTTGTACTTCATGCATTTCCTTTCCTCCCAATTTACTCATTTTTCATTTTCCTTAGACTTTTATTATTCTTTATAGTAGTTGATGGATCTGTTTAGCCCTGGCATTGAGCAAAAGCTACAATAATTCATTGATGTTGCAATGTAACTGTCATGCTGCCAAATTAATAAAGGCATTAACGTAAAATGTATCAGCTTTATGAAAGAATCTGTTTTTGTGCCAATGGAATGAAGGGCTTTTTTGCAAACACCGTCTTCATTCTTCTATTCTAAGAACTTCCACAGTGGTGGCCCGCCTAGTTATTTTAATAACTGCCAGTATATGGCACTATAACACTGTAGGGCTGGCTGGAAATCTTCCGTTATATAATAGCTAAACGGGGATGCCAGCACATTCTATCTTTTTCATGGGGAAGCATGAAAGAAGCTCTGGCTGACTGGTTTATTTATTTAAAGTATGTATGTATGTATTTATGTTTGTTTGTTTGTTTTTAAAAAAGAATGTAGTTCTCTACAATAACTTTTATTTTTTGCCACTAAAAGTATTTTAATTGCAGAAAGTAAAATTTGTAAAATTGTATAAATATTTAGCACCAAAAGCAAAAATAGAAACTTAAAAGCAAGCTGGCCATGACCAATTTGTATATTAATGAAATGTGATTGACATAATTTTCATGAGTTTTGGAAATATGATGCCAGCTACAGTTTATGGGCATATTGCACCGCTTCTGTAGTGCCATTTGTGTCAATCTTAATGTGAGATTAGGAATATTAGTTTTATGGGAGATGAGATTTTAATGGTTTCTTATTAAAGGTAAGCAATAAAGGTAAAGGTATCCCCTGTGCAAGCACCAGGTCATGTCTGATCCCTGGGGTGACGCCCTCTAGCGTTTTCATGGCAGACTCAATATGGGGTGGGTTGCCAGTGCCTTCCCCAGTCAGTACCGTTTACCCCCCAGCAAGCTGGGTACTCATTTTACCAACCTCAGAAGGATGGAAGACTGAGTCAACCTTGAGCCAGCTGCTGGGATTGGGCAATATTAGAGACTTCTTTATTCTGAATTCTTAATTAAGTTATGTTTTCAATTTTAGAATTTTATGTTCTTTTAAGTATGTTGTAATCCTCCCTGAGTTGGCTGAGACAGAGTGGCATAGAAGTCCAAAGAATAAATGAATGAAGGCCCAACCCTGTGTCTTTTGAAATTTTAAAAACAAGAAAAGGCAGGAAATTTACAGCCTGTGATTACTCAAAGCAGGTTAGTATTTATATACGTCTGAACTGTCAAGGCAGGGTTTATTTTATTTTTCTGCCTTGTACAATTAAACCTGGTTTGTTTAAAATAAAAATCCCAAACCTATTTGGAAATAGTGGAGAACTGGTTTCGCATTTCTGAAAACACTCTCCGCCTCCCACCAGTCACCTTGAATATGAGTTGAAATCTCAGTGCTTCCTCTTTTATCCCCTTTATATTATGAAACACACCCAGCAAGAGCTAATGCTTCCACGTTCCCATCAAGCATTTGTGTACTCTGTGCTGCTGCAACCCCGTGTGACTCACTGTTGCCATCTCAACTCTATGCAGACATTCCAAATGAGAGTAAAATAAAAGCCGCAGACGGCAAAAATAGGACATGGAATGCTATAGAAATTGCTGTGTTAATAATGTTGTGTTTGCTAATTGTCTTTCTCAGCATGGCTTTATATTTTTTAATCTGCTGGGACCTATAGCCAGCACTTGGGTGCTTGCGCTAAGTAGTGGAGGGTTTTTTAATGCTAATATTCAGCTGAGGGAGTCTCAAGGGACTGGGCAAAAATAGTTTTCAGAGAGGCGGCATATACGTCTTCTAAATAAATAAGCGGTATTTTTAATAGTACCGGTGAAATAACCCAGATGCCCACAAAATAGCTTCCATTTGAGCCTGACTGAAAAGGTGTGGCTGTGGTTAGAAGGAAAATGAATGCAGTCAAGTGAGATTATGGTGGGGATCAATTTTAGCTGGTAAAATGTTGAAATTTCTGTTGAGGAATTCGGTTTAGGATCAGTTTACTTCATTATTTAACACTTTGCGTGCTGGACATTAAGTGCTTCTGAGGGTGGGGCTGGGGGCATCAGTTATCTGAATCATTTAATCTCATGGAAAAACTGTATTTTTAAAAATTTTACGCATGACCCACACGCCTTCCTGTTGTTGGCAGAGAGGTAACAGTCACAATTTGTGACTCATGATTGACCCATTCACCACAAATGTTGTGTAATTTGGGCCAAAAAAAGAGTATTCAATCATGTGGCTTATATGAATAATTGCTTGGGGCATTTCCAGGTAGTTTATTTGCCATCACAATATTCAACTCTAAATAAATGCTAATACTGCAACATCCCATTCCTACATAGTTCTAGAAAGAATGTTCTTTGATTTTAGTTAGATAGATACCATAATCTCATCATAGTGCTACTATGTACGTCTTCCACATTCAGTTCCTGGTATCACCAGTCAAAGGACCTCCAGCAGTGGGCCTTTGAAAAACATGGCTGCGGCTCTGAGACGCTAATTAGGATTGGGGGGGGGGGATTAGTATTTTTCTGTTTGAGTCTATTGGACCCAAAAAGTAATCAGTATTTCTGAAAAATCCTGGATCCCAATAGCAATGTGACATTCTAACCTGGGATTTTTGGATGTACAGGAGGTGTTCCTTCTAGTACTCAACAGTTTAGGATCTAGAATGTAACAATCAGCACTGGACTGGGGAATTGATGAGCAGCCAGTGCAGATCTTTCTGTGCTACGAGCCAGGTTGGTGTAGTGGTGCTTAAGAGTTGCAGCCGTTAATCTAAATAACTGGGTTTGATTCCCCACTCCTCCTCCACAGGCAGCCAGCTGGATGACCTTGGGCCAATCACAGCTCTCTCAGCCCCACCTACCTCACAGTGTGTCTTTTGTGGGGAGAGGAAGGGAAAGTGATTGTAAGCCACTTTGAGACTCCTTTTGGTAGTAAAACAGTGAAGTACAAAAAGCCGCTCTTCTTCTAAGGTGAAATGGTTCTGGTTCCCAACCCCCAACTGTAGCCTGGCTGATGCATTTTGGAAAAACAAGATTTTGGAGATTTTTCAAAGGAAGCTCCCACCTAACACACCCAACAGAAATCTAATCTGAGTGAGATCAGAACATGGATCACCTGGGACAAGAACACACTTTTTCTATAACAGAAACAGTTTTGAAGAAAGGCATCTGAATTACATGCAAAAGTTATATAATTGCTGTTCATGCTTATGTACACAGAGAGCGAGAGAGAGTCATATAGCAGGACTCTCCACTGCAAGGCATTCTAGCTTATACAGAAAACCAATTAAGCAAAAATGAAAATTTTATTACGGTGTCATGAGATGATCTGCAGTGCAGTTTCTAAATTGGGTTATGCAGACTTCATGGATCAGACATTGATCTCATAGACCCATTATGCACGGGGGTTTTAGCGCACATTCGGGGTGGAATGGCGGCGACTAAAATCACGGATAACGCACGGAGCCGGCTGCAACCGGCTGCAGCTTCGGTGCATGCCGCCGAAAAAGCCGCGTCAGTGAAACGCGGAAGAAAGCGCAGCTTCCGGGTGAGCGGGGCGCAACCAGAAGCGGCGCCCGGATCGCCGCGTGCATAATCGGTTACTCTGGGTTTTGCCGCTGTCACGCCCCGCCCCGTGCATAACCGGTGTGCGTCGCGTCTTCCCCCTCCGTGTTTTCCATGTGACCCGAAATCGCCGTTTCGGCGGCCGTGCATAATGGGCCATAGTGTAGAAAAGGAATATATAGGAAGCACAGTCATTAAGAAAACCTGTGAAAATGAATAGAAAGGGATCTAAGTTGCTTTTGGCTGGCAGGTGACAGGGACAAACTGCCTCAGGTGTCCAGTTTGCATTTCTGGATGTTATTGTCAATCCTGACCCTCTATCAGTGAGACTATATATATCCTTGATGAACACAGCCTTGTGTTCAAGTAAGTTTTAATCCATGCTTGTGGCATATGTGTGATCTGGTCCACAAACAGAAGAACTGTTTTTTTTTTAATCCTTTTTTTTACTACCCAATGGAGTCTCAAAGCAGCTTACAATCACCTTCCTTTCTCTCCCCAAAACAGATATCCTGTGAAGTAGGTGAGGCTGAGAGAACTGCAACAAGCCCAAGGTCACCCAGCATGTGGAATCAAACCTGGTTCTTCAGATGCAAGGCCACTATTCTTAACTACCACTCCAAGCTGGCTCAAATGCAACTTGGTTTCTCTCTGGTTTCTGATATCTAATGCTTCCTGCATCATTTCCCCAGTGTAGTTTTTAGAATAGCCTGGTGTGTGTAGTTTGTAGTGTTCCCTGTTAAATAGTATGTGCTTGACCTGCATTGAGCCAGCACACAGTTTTCAGGGCAAAAGCAGTAGATGCTTGAAATAGTCTTTTCCCTGCAATAATAAAAAAGGAGGGAGGGAGATCCACTTCATCATTTGCACACTGGGAGCTGGAGTCTAATTCGGCATTACAGTGCCACCTGCTGCCAGAGATCTTATCTGTGGTTATAATTTGAAAATCGCTGCAGTGATTTTTAACTCTCTTTTTAATTCTGGCCATGTGACAAGAAGTACAATTCCGGGTGTACCTGTCATGCTTAATAATTTTATTTTTAAGTTCAAAAAGCTTGGTAAAGAAGTATTTTCACTTAGAACAATCCAGGAAAATTAAATTTATTGAACAATTACAAATCAAAGGTGAACAAATTGACTATCAATGAAAAAGAGTCCAGTAAAATAAATGTATTTTAAATATATTTTGTGTGGATGGCTCCTCTGCATTTATTGATTGCATTGTGCATATTTAGGAACTATCCTGTTAGAAGCTGGACTCTTCCTCACACTTGTTGGAATATGCAAGATGTATAGTATGAATGAGTCCCTCTAGGATGCCAAAGCTGACATGGTGTAAATTGAAGAGAGCAGAATTCTTTGAGGAAGGGTTAGATGGAAACACCTCCTTCAGGAGTATATAGACCTAGGTGTAGGATATGCCAAGAAACAATACCTTCATATATTGATAATTTTGTTTAATAAAGGTTTCTATAGTTTTGTAACAATACTTTTTTACTTACCCATGTATTTAGACCAGGAACTTCCTGGTATATTTCAAATAATCTCATTTGGCTCAGATGAAGACTTCCTGCTCCTTTGAGCACACGTTTTCTCTGGTTGCCTTCAGGTGAAAAACAACACACTGCTAGGACTCTTTCTTTCTCTTGAGAGCCAGCTGGGTGTAGTGGTTGAAGTGCAGCAGACTCTGGGCCATTCTGAAGAACCAGATTTGATTCCCCACTCCTCCTTCACATCCAGTCAGCTGGGTGACCTTGGATCAATCACAGTTCTCTCAGAGCAGTCCTGTTAGAACTCTTTCAGCCCCACATACCTCACATGGTGTTTGTTGTGGGGAGCGGAAGGGAATGGTGTTTGTAAACCACTTTGGGACTCCTTTGAGTAACAAAAAGTGGGGTATTAAAAATCAGGTTGTCTTCTTTCTATTTTTGTTTCTCTTTGCAATAAAACTATTTATTCTTTAAGCAGCCAGTGATGCAACCCCTTGCATATTTAAACTCTGCTAATAACACTAAGGAGTAGTTTATAGAAAGCCATCTAGAAACACCACTCTTTAGTACTGCATGCTAAATATTAATTTGCAGAACATTGCCTTGCCGAAATTGGCTTTGGCTTTGGCATAAATGTCAGTTGCATCTCAAATGCAAAACTACACTGACTGCTCCCTAGCAGGAATAGAAACATGTACACCAGCCAGATGTCAATCTTCAGGATTTACCTGGACACTTAGCAGTGGGGATGTAGAGGCTGTGTCACTAATGGGTTCCTCCCCACTCAAAAGAGATGCATACCTTTGTGACAATAGGCACTCCATGAATGGTAACTAATCTTGTCAGTTACTCAATCCCTCCTTTCCTATATACTTACGGACTTCAATTAGTAATCCCTAGCAATTACAAATTTTAACAGCCTGCTGTCTGGTAGTCAAGGAGTTGTCAAGAAACATTCACACCTTTAGTTCTACTTAGGTAGAACAATTACCATTGTTGTATATTTCCTGGGAACGCTTCCCTTGGAACATTGTTCACACCTGGACAAAACCCATCGTGTATCTTTTAAGGTCATTGTCTCAAATAAGAAATCCCAGCAGTACATTGTTTTAGGGGCTAGAACATGAGCATAACCCAATATATCATTTTGCCCTATAAAACAGAACACCCATCACCAATCTGTGTATGTGTGCTGTGAGGCTTTCCTCACACCCCGACTTGCTTCCTTTTTCCTTGAAATGCTGGCTGTTTCGTTGAATCCATAGACTTCCCTCTTCACATCAGGATGGTCAAAATGGCCTCGTTTCCCTGAACACTATCCCTCTTCACCCCTTGCTTTCTTTATACTTCTTGTGTGTGTTTTCGTTGCTTTTTGCATGCTTGTACCACTTCAATTCTTTCTAATAAAGAAAACTTCCAGTTTACACCTGATTGGCTTATTTAGTGTTTCTTAAGGAACATCTTGGTATACACAGGTGATCATTTATTTCCCCCACATTTCACTAAGTCTCCAATTAAAACACTAATTCCCCAATTAAATTCAGAAGACCTCCAATTTGGGTAACAATCCGGCAAGAAAGGAGAAGTCCATCAATGGCTACTATCTGTGGCCACTGAATGGAGCCTCCATGGAGAGAAGAAGAAAATATCAGTCAGTGCTGAGAAGGAACCACGATGCCTTCATTTTCTGGCTGTGCAGTGCAGTTGGTTGGCCACTGTATGCAACAATATACTGTACTGGATGGACCACTAGTCTTCACCAAGCAAGGCTCTTCATTTGTTCTTAAGAGACTACAGTGGTCTCTGTAGTGACAGCATTTTATTGCTGGCTGTATGTCAGTTGCTTGTGACTATTCATTAGTGAGAAGGTGCTCTGCATATCTTCAGTGGCCTCTTTTCTTTGTGGCTTTCATTTTGCACAGCTGAGTCATGGCTTCCAAAAAGCAACAGCAACAACAACAACAACAACAACAGGGGGTTATCCTGCCAATCACTGACTTGAAGTAAACTATTCTTGAGGATGTGATTGTGGGATGTCAGAAAGCCATATGCAAATAGCTTTAATTGTCTAAATGAGCAGTATCATTTCAGTTCTCATCTGAACCATCTAGACACTGCAGGTGCTTCAGAACCAAACACTTGACAAGATTCACAGAGGGCAGCCAAGTCTGTGCTTCTAGCTTCCTGTGTATTAACACTATCTGAGGCTAAAGGTGTCACATGTACATATTCTGAAAGGTGTCATTAAAGTATTTTAAAGCAGGCGTAGCCATCCATTATGTAATAATGATTGACATGTATAGGATCCAATACTATAAAGGGAGGAATCAACAGTAAGTCTTATGTATATCTGCTGGTGGTTCTCACGCATTCTCATGATTCCTATGTTTGTTCTTTTTGAACAGAGACTACTTGGGAGAGGCCAAGCAGTGTGCCTGGGACCCCAAAGAGCCCTGTGACGCAGAAGAACTCCTTGCCTACAGGTATGTGATCTCTCTGCAGGACACCATGTGCCTTTGATTTCTGGTCAGAAAGCAGGTACATAGGCTCCGTTTAGACATCCTGTGGATCCATGATTTACTTTAATTGTGTTTAGTTAACTCACGTTCACTCCAATTCAGATTCGCCTTGACAAATGCTAGTTTCATTGTCTTCTCTTAGTAGCCTTGGACTACATTGGTAAGGAGCAAGCCAGGATTAACCCAGCATGTCTGCACTCTGACACCACATGTCACTGTGGTTAATGTGGATTAATAAACTACTTTCAGATCCTGACTTCAGATTTTGATTTAATGGACTCTAGTTAACCATAATTATCCCACATTCATACAATAACTATGCCTGTAGTTAGCATGAATGAACCATGATGTCTGAACTGAACCATCTCTACACACACACACACATTTTCACTGCTTGGTATTTTACATTGTTTTAAATTATCCAGCAAGTGATATAGTATCTGTGTTTCCTTGTCATGGAAGTGGTGCTGGCAGGGTCATGCATGTTAAGTTCTCAGCTCATGAAGGATTTGTTTGAATTATTTTTCTGCTTCTGTAAGCTGTCTCATGGCTGTGAACTGAATGCTTATAGCCACAGTGCTGGTCCTTTGAGACCTTGCAGCAGTTTTTAGCAGTGAGAGGGGTTAGGTGATAGAAAGCATCGTGGAGCTGAAATAAGACATCTCGCCTTCTCAGAGCTAACTCTGTCCTCCAAACTGCAGGAGTTATAAAATACTTGCAAATGCACACAGAGCTGCAGAGAAGAAACCACACACAGTTAAGGAGAAGTGGGTCGGGACTTAGAATCAATGCTTTGCCCTGAAGCTTCCAGAACTGCCATTTGCACCCTGCCTTCCTGAAAGCAATTCTGTTCTCTTAATTCACATTGCAGTATAATCTTTATTATGAGATGGTACCCTAACATTGAGAAGGAAGGTAGACACAAGCCACACCAGAGCCCTGAAAAGGGGGAAAGGAGAGAGGATACTGCACCTTATAAACCCTAATCTACCAAACGTGGCAAAATGCATATTAATATTTCATATGTAGAAGAATTTATAATCAAATTGTGACCAAAACATTCTTTGCTATGGGATTGTATTTATTAGTTGAGATGTCTTGAAATTGTGAGGACATTTTGTAGAGGGGAATAGGTTGGTCAAGCATCAAACCACAACACAAGAAAAGGAACTATACAATGACTGGAGGGAATGGAAGAAATCAGCCAAGGAAATAGAAATATAAACAATTCTTTACAAGTACAACATAAATAAGTCAATGTATGTTTAGGAGCATTCATTTGTGTGGTCTTGCCTTTGCCTTGCTACAATTTATGGAGCTTATTTTATCGGAGGAATGTTAACACCTTGAGAGATGCAGATGACAACAGTTTACTGGCAGGAAATAGTGAAGACATGAATAGACTTGTGATGAAGGTTAAAGCAGAAAGTGCTATAGCAGGTGTATAGCTGAACATCAAAAAGACAAAAAAGTAGTGACTATTGGGGAATCACACAACTTTAAGGTTGTTTGTGAAGAACGTGAAAATTTTTAAAAGGTTTTCAGTTCCTTGGTTCCTTCATCAAGCAACAGGGAGACTGCAACCAAGAAATCAGAAGGAGGTTGAGAAGGGCAGCCATGAAGGACCAAGACAAGCTTCTTAAGTATAAGGATGTGTCACTGGCAACCAAGATTATAGTTTCCCATTACTATTCATGCGCGTGAAAGTTGGATAATGAGGAACAAGGACAGGAAGAAGGGTGGTTTCTTTGCAATGTAGGGTTGGAGAGTTTACATGGACCATCTAAAATACAAATAAGTTGGTTCTAGATCAAATCAAGCCTGAAATCTCCCTAGAAACGAAAGTGAGGCTATCGTACTTTAGTCACATTATGAGAAGACAAGAATCCACGGCTTTCAGTTCACAAGACTTGAGCAAGGCTGTTTAAGATAGGTTGTTTTAGAGGTTATTAGTTCATAGGGTTGCCATAGGTTGGCAGTGACTTGACAGCACTTAACACACATTTTAAATATTTATATCGCACCTTCCCTCCAGTAGGGTCCCCAAGGCATTGAACATCAAGGCATTAAAACATTTAAACTGCATGTAAAATGTGTTTGCATGCATAACAATGCAATCAAAAAAACCATGTCTTAAAGCTTGGACCTGGTTGAAGGCTTTTCCTCATAAAGTTAAAATTATACACTCTGACATCTAGAGGAATACCTCAGTTTAGTCAGAGAAAGCTCTTATGTTTTCCACTGGGATAAACTTGTCAAGCAATGACTGCAGATCCTCAATCTTTCCTTGGGTTTCTTTTATTCTGTTACTAGACAGGAAGCCATAAGAATGATTAAGAAACATCTATTTAAGTATGATTATAACAGTATAATCCATAGAGCATGAGGTGTTTGTTCCACTAAGCTTGCTGATATTCTTCCACCTGAAGAGCTTCCCAATTATTATTCATATATTAGACTACTCCTTTATGTCGGCACGCCTTCATGCCCTATCAGAGTTTTTTAAGGGGGATATCTTAGGTTAATATACTCTGATAGAGTATGCAATTGTGGTGCAGGTAGTATAGACACTCATATGACCTTTGAATGCAGTCATTTTTCTGAGCATAGAAACCTTTTCATTCTTCCTTTGTTCTAAATATAGATCATAAGGAGACAGTATCTCTTTTATTAGAAGTTAATAATAGCAGACATATCATTCTTTTAGCTGTGAAATGTTATGGATCTGTGAAATTTTTGCAGACATTCAAATGGAGTCTAGATTTTTCTGTATTTGAGTAACCTGCTTAACATTAATGTTAATAAGCAGTATGTGATAGTAAGGAAGTAATATACAGAGAGAGAGAGAGAGAGAGAGAGAGAGAGAGAGAGAGAGAGAGAGAGAGAGAGAACCAGTGAGGGGGCCTATAAGAGTTTACTGGGGATATGTCAAACAAAACCAAAAAGTCTTCACCTGCCAGCAGAAATCAATAACAGAAGAATCTCCCTGGTGAGGGATTTACAAACTTTTGGTGCCATGACTGAGAAGGCCCATGAGGACACATGAAGCAAGGCTGCTGAAGATGATAGGAGTATATGGGAAAGGTTCATACAGGAGAAAATCATCCTTAGGGTATGCTGACCCCAAGTTGTATAAGGCTTTACAGGACAGTATAAGACCATTTCTACTCTGGGAACTTCACTACCCCAGCTCCCATGCGAGAACACAAATTGGGGCGGATGAGATGCATTGGGCCAAATGCTCCCCCATGTGGGAGCAGGAAGAGGCAGGGCAACCTGCTCTGTCTCAAACTCCAGCCTACAGCCCGGCACAAAGCCTCCAGTACAGAAACTGAGCACCTTCAGTTGGTCCCAAATTGTGAACCAGATAGGGGGAACAAAACTTGAGTGATATGGTTCCTATGACCAAAGTTTCAGCAGCGGCAGTGTTTTTACAATAAAGGTTTGTCCCAATAGCCACTCCTTAACTGGCATACTCAAGCTAAAATTGTTCCCCTCTTTCTTTGTTTATGCACTTGGTAATGTGAGTATCTGCAAAGTGTGTTTCATTCAGGCTTCCTGAATCTATGATGTAGGGGTCTGGAATGTAATACCTGTTTAGGCATGCCAGGTTAAACGTCTTTGACAGCAAGCTGAAGAGGCGGTGAATCCATTGTCTTCTATATAGAGCTATACCACCTCTTCACCCTAAACCATGTATCTCTTCTTTACAGTGAACGGATATCACATACCAGGACCCTTGGTATCTCAACTAGAACCAAGCCACATGAATCTCCGGAAAGTCAACAGTGACCCTCAGGTGAGCACAGAGGATATTTATGGATGCAGAGGGAGGTCTTTCTCTAAATTTATTTAGAAATATCACAAGTAGATACTTCCAACTGGAGGAAGCATTGGAAACAATCTTTTCGCACTCTGGTTTAATTTAACGATAATTCAGTTTTATTGTTCTTTTATATCTGAGCACAAGTTTATGCTCTGGAGCTTGAGACCCATGTACAGGCTCTTTCTCTTTGTGGCTTTGTTTGGTATTTTAATATTTGGGAAGTGCTTAATGAATTCTAATAATCTCTTAAACATTCTGTGATAATCTTGCAGTCTGGAGTTCTGCAGTCTGGTCAGGAAAGCTACAGATCTCTTTTAATTTAAAGGATTAATTGGAAGTATTTGTTTTTCAATTATCATTTCACAGTTTTTCTGTTCACAGTTCCACTGATCATCTGTTTTATATTTTGAGCAACTCACCTTTTCTAGTTAGGCCATTTATACAAGTTTCTCTAGGATTTTTACAAGATCTCATTCAGGCCTTCTCCCTCATGGCTCAAAGAAAAGATCCCCTCATCTCTCTCTGCAGTAGTGCTAATAAACAGGTGGCATGACAGTTTTCTAGCATAAAGTTATCTGTGCTGGGTAAGATTTTTAGACCAAAACCTTCTGTAAATGTCCTTCGTGGTTTATAGCTGTTTCACTCAATATAGTAATAATGGCAAACGATGTCTTTTCTTCCCAGAATTTGTGACACCTGCATTGGAACCTGTTGAATGACCTGGTTACCATTGTGTTCCCATACTCCATAAACCAAGGTGTCATCCTGACTTGATCTTTGCCAATAACATTTCCACACTGTAACCCAACAGTCCTGGTATCTTATGTCTGTTTTTTTTAAACATGACTGTAGTGAGGGGCTACCAGGCCGCGAAATCCTTGGCACCGGGCCGCCACCGGCCGCACCACCCTGTCCCCCCCCCCCCCTGCAGCGAGAAGCTCGCCGAGTCTTGAGTAAATCGGCTGCTTGGGGGGGGGGGAGGGAGATGCATTCACCAGCATGGCAGCAGGCACAAACGTGCATGCGCTGCACCCAGACCGCCGTCTCCCCCCCCCCAGGCGGTTCCCAGCCTTACAAAGGTTGGGGGCTGCTGCTGTAGTGGATTTGTGCAATTGTTTCAGAGCTCTGAAGCACATCTGAAAATATACCCATATTGGGCCGAATTATGAAGAGCCAATGAATGAATATAGTGGAGCTTCTGCTCATTCATATATGCTGTTGAATAAAATGCAGTTCATTATTCAAAGTCATGGGCTCTGGCATTGCCCCTTTCTAAATCAAAGTCACTACTCCAGTAAGATCCATCTGTTAACTTAGCACATTGCTATTAATTTGATACTATCTTCTTCTTGTTCCCTAAATTTGGGGGGAACTAATTTTTCAAATGACCAGGCACATGAATTGAAGTTTTCTATGTCCCAATTTTTATTTTTTAATTATTTTTTTGTTTTATTTTATTTTATAATTTACTTTATAGACCACCTCTCCCCAATGACAGAGTGTTTTTCAATAATGGTGTACATTTAAAATTATAGAAACGTGATAAAATATAATTTGTTCCATACCCACCATAGTGTAGCTAGCAAATTTAGTCATTCTGATGGCAATAAGACTCTCCCACTATTGAGGTAGCCTCATATGGGAGGCAGAGGAACATGGTGAGGATGGAGGCCTAAAGTACTTCTGGGTCAGTCCAACCTCAATCATAGAACTGGTGGAAGAGCACCATTTTACAGGCCCTGAGGAACTTTAACAGTTCCTTCGGGGGTCGGCTCTCAACTAGTAACTCATTCCACCAGGCAGGATCCAGGGCCAAAAAGTGCTCTGGTGAAAGCTGATCTCTCAGGGATTAGGAATCACTAACTGGTTGGTATTTGCTGAATGGAGTGCTCTTCATGAAATGCATGGGGAAAGGCAGTTCCTCACTGTGCACTGCTCCACACAGTCTTTAAGTTACTGATACATTAAGCCAGCCTTTGTCAACTTTTTTACCATTGAAAAAACCCTGAAATAGTCTTCAGGCTTTGAGAAATCCCAGAAGTGGTACAGTCATGCAGATTATGGTTTGGAAGCATAGATGTATACATGCCCACCCAGGACCCCTCTTCTTCCCACCCCTTCCAGCCCCAACATTGGCTATTTGAGGAGCGTGGGTGGGTCAACATGACCATATATATATATAGTAATTTCACCTGATAAATGCTTTACTCTGCTCTGGTTCAGCCTCACTTGGAGTACTGTGTTCAGTTTTAGGCACCCCAATTGAAGAGGGATGTTGACAAGCCAGAATGTGTCCAGAGGAGGGCAACAAAGATGGTGAGGGGTTTGGAGACCAAGACGTATGAAGAAAGGTTGTTTAGCCTAGAGAGGAGACGACTGAGAGGGGATCTGATAACCATCTTCAAGTATTTAAAAGGCTGCCATATGGAGAATGGAGCAGAATTGTTCTCTCTTGCCGCGGAGGGACAGACCAGAACAAATGGAATGAAATTAATTCAAAGAAATTCCATCTAAACATCTGGAAGACGTTCCTGACAGTTAGAGCGGTTTCTTAGTGGAACAGGCTTCCTCAGGAGGTAGTAGGTTCTCCATCTTTGGAAATTTTTAAACAGAGGCTGGATAGCCATCTGACGGAGAGGCTGATTCTGTGAAGGCAAAGGGGTGGCAGGTTACAGTAGATTACAGCGATTGGGTTGTGAGTGTCCTGCATAGTGCAGCGGGTTGGACTAGATGACCCATGATGTCACTTCCAACTCTATGATTCTATGATTCTAATTCACGCCTTTATCTTCTGAACCCACTCAGAAAATTGGGAAATGTCAGGGAGCCAGTGTGGTATAGTAGCTAGAGTGTAAGTTGAGGATCTGGAAGACCTAGGTATGGATCTTTACCCAGCTAGTTGACCTTGTGTTAGTCACACTGTCTAAGCTTAGCCTACTTCATGGGGCTAAAGTGAGAACAGAATGGAGGAGAAGAGAATGATATAAGCTGCTTTGATTCTTCATTGAGGAGAAGTGTTATAAGTGAAGTGAATAAATAAATGTTTACTTATTTGTTATAGGTTTGGTAGCTCAGCAAAAGTCTGTCCTTAGGATCAGCAAGCCTTCTTTGAGAACACGGCTTTAAAAACACTGCTGGTTTTTCTTCATCTTCCCTGCTTCAAGGGTTTTGTTGTTGTTGTTGTTGTTGTTGTTGCTGCTGCTGCTGCTGCTGCTGCTGTTGGCAGAGTTCGAATGTGCAGAGAGAGAAGAGTACCAGGTTGTTTAAAGAATAAAACATTTTTTATTCAAAAGAGAAACAAGTGTGTATAGAAAGAGATCTAACTATCTGTTCTAACTGTTGCCTGCAGTCATTCTTCTGTCTGTTCAACTGTTGTTTGGGAGGCGAACTGGGAGGAAGTAGGCTCAGAAAAGGAAGCCTTCAAAGAGCCACTGGAGGAGATAGTTAGAAAATCATCAGAAAGTTCCTACCCTATCTACGCTAATTATGCATTTCCTCTGATGCCCCCTGCAGGACACCCTTTATATTCTGCTCAATTATGCACACTGCAGGTCTTGCACACTCCAATGTTTTTTATCTTCTAAGCAGTGTTGCCCCTTTTCCTACTTGCCGCTGAGAGAATTAGAATCCAATACTCAGCACAGTGTGGATCCTTAAGACTATTCAGACGCCAGCATTTTTCCTTGTCTTAAATAAAAATTAAGTGACAGCCAGACTCTCACAGTAATGTGAGACACATACCTGCTCAGGGGTTCCTTCGTCTCCCCTCTCCCCCTCCCAGACACACACAGACAACCACAAACTCCTTCCCTCCCATTCCCCTCTGCCTTCACCCCCCCCCCCAATCTCTTATTAGCCTGACCTCCTCCCTGGTCTCTCCCCCATCCCCCTCTCTCAGACACACACACACAGAAATACACAAAGAGAGACACACAAACTCATCCCCTCCTTCCCTCGCCACCCATACCTCTTACTTTTCTTGCCTTCTCCCTGGTCCCTCCCCCCTTCAGACAATTACCCAGGCTCCCTCCTCCCTCCCCCCAGATTCCTCCCTCTCTCCCACCTCTGCCCACTTAGACTCCCTCCTGCCTCCCCCCACCCAGACTCCTTGCTCCCTCTCACCTCCCTAACACCCATACTCTGGGTTGCCTCCCCCCACCCTGACTCTGTCCTCCCCCCACACATACTCCCTGCTGTCCCTCTGTCCCTTCCCCCAGACTCCCTGCTCCCTCTCTCCCCCTCTCCTCACCTTCACAGCGACATTGGCCTGCCCAGCCTCCGCGCTGCCTCGTGATCTTCTGAGGCCTTGGGCAGGTTGGCCCTGGCCCGCTAGGCCTTCGCATAGCCTTGTGATCTCCCAAGGCCTCGGGCAAGGTGGCACTGGCTCTAGTGGCCACCGCAGCACCGCACGAGCTGCCCAGTTGTGGGTGGGGCAGAGCTGGCTTTCTTGACTGCTGCACCGGCCCGGGACTGACCAAGTCTCCTTGGGCACTGCAGCAGTGGCCTGACCTCCTCCCGCAACAGCCCACGCTGCCCCAGCTGTCCACCTGCTACAGCACCTAGCATTTTCCCTGTCCTCTTCTGGCACACTCCCTGGGGCGGGGCCATGGATGGCATGTCTGTACCCATTTCCATCCCAGGGGCCACTCCAGAAGATGTGTTCCACATCAAAAAGAGAAATACATGAAATTTGGGCCTTTGCAGTGTGATACACATGTCCAATGAGAAGAATGTAGATTCAAAACATGAGTTTCTACTTTTGGTTTCTCCTATCCCTCTAACTTCTTACTCTTTTTCATAACTTTACTGTGAAGGATGTGACTTGTTGCTGTTTTTTCTTTCCCCTTCATTCTGCCAGGTAATTTTACAGGGGAAGAGAGGTCAGAATTAGTGTTTGTTAAAAGCACTAAAAGCACTGCTAGTCACTCTAGAGCTATTTGTGGAAGAAGCATCAGCTTCTCCTGGTCTTTGCATCCAGATGCTACCCTGTCTAAAAGTTAATATGTGGATGACCTTAGCAGCAGGAATCACTGGAAGTGATTCCTTTCAGGAATTTTCCCAGCTTTCTCTCAGATTGAGAAGGCAAATGGTTGATAAAGATCTGCCCCTACAAGTCACTCACAGTGACATGGGCACAGGCTAATAAATGAATAGGTGAAGGGGTTGGCTTTCTACTCTTTGCTCCCTAAATCACAGTAATTAAGGTTTATAATGTTTCTCCTGTAACAGGAGGAGCAGGAAGAATTTTGCTTTATATTTTGTTTAGAGATAAGGCTTCATAGGGTGAGCACAAAAAGAAAGGCTTTTTAAAGAGAATTATTACAGAGTGGCGTTCCTGATTACATGGTTTTCACTCCTCGAAGTGGCGGGTGGTTTTTTGTTTATTGCTGGACCTGTGCCAAGCTGTTGTATGTCTGTTAGATATTGTTTGCAACTAATGCTGAGAAACTATATACACACGTCATAATATATAAACCTTGCCCATTTGGGGTGATATCAGAACACCTCAGGGTCTACAAGAGAATACTTTGAGGGGAATATTAAAAATGGAGATATGTAATGAATTCTCTAGCGAGTGGATAGTGAAAGAGAGATGCATGCTATGGTTTCCAGCTACGGTACCACAAATATAGGCTGGATCTTTGAGGGAGATTCAGTAGCACAAGTTGCCTAAATAATGTGCCTTACCTGTGGATTGGTTTGAGACTTTGGATATTCATTTATATGGTTAATAAAGTCAAATATGGGTTTATGTATGTGGAGTTCTTCCAAGAAAAGGTAGCTGGACTCTATTCTTGAAATACCATCTATTGGTGTATTTGCTGCTGTTCAGCATGGTATGCATACGTTTTGTGCTGTGACATGCATCATGATGAGACCCACAGACCCCCTCAAAAACATGCATACTACAGTGAAAGATGCAGTAGATGATGTTCCATCAGGCTGTTGTTGCTACACAGTAGCTACAGGCAAGAGACAATAACCTCTCAGTGCATACACTTAGAGAAGGTGTAAAGCCTTTTAAAAATACGACATACTTTGCTTTTTGACTTAGCTTATTCGATTGCTGTCAGTCTTATACAGATGTCTGTTTACATTGCACTGCATCCCGTAATTTGGAGATGGAATTGGAAGGGAGCCTTAGGGACACCTGCAGTGTGTTATCAACATCACTGCAGAGAGTGAATGTATAAGGAATTTACTCCTTACAGCTTATGCCCAGGCTTTTAAAGCCGGATGTTCAGTAGGATGTGTCTCATCATAATCTAAACCTAAACCAAGGAAACTCCTGTGTACAGCTCTAAATGTAAAGTAGAAATGGAGTTTTCAGTAGCGATGCCCTAAAAAGCCCTGCTCCAGAGTTGACCTGCAATTCAAGGGTTAATTCCTAAGCTAGGCACTGATTGGAAGGGGAGGCGTCACCACGTTTTGGTTGAATTATCTTGCTGTACATAGCTCGTGTGCTGCTTCGTGAGCACCGTGCAGGAGTCTCCCGTGCAAGAGTCAGTCCTGTGACACCTCTGGACATGGGAAGAAGCTGAGCTAGCAGGCAAAGCAGAAGTCCCTCGGAGCTGACTTGCATGCAGCACTGAACCCCCCTCAAGATACATACCATGTCAGATGTGGAGTGCAGTTTTGACGATGCCTCTTGCCTCTCTCCTCAGAGTCCGGGGTCCCCGTCACCTACTCGAAAGCAGAATAAGGAGACCACCTTCACGGTAAGCAGAATCCCCTCAGTGATGATCACCATCCTGGTTGCCATGGTGACCCACGTACTAGAACAAGTAGCATTGCAGGGCAGAAGAGCAGGGGGGGGGGGAGTCCATGTGTGCAGGGGTCTGCCTCATGTTTTCCAGATGTAAACACGGTGTTTGCTTTCTACAGCAATAGCTGCCATGAAGCCATTTTTAAAAGGCTGAAGCTAGCAAAGAACTGTTAACAGAGACAGGAAAGGAATGTCAGAGTGTGAGGGAGGGTGGGAGGCACTTCTTTCTCCTATGTTTTTTTTTTTATTACACTTGCAGCAGTGTTTCCTTTTTTGTTCAGAGTTGCTTCAGTGTAGCTGAAGCAATTAAAAGCCAGTGGAGTCATTTTTAAGAATGGAGTGTTCCTGCAGCCAGTGTACACCATTATAAAAAAGTTGATACCAAGCTTTTATAAAACACCCCTTGGAAGGTTTCGTTTTCTTTATAGAAATGCCTTATGGCTAAAGGGGGAAACTGTTCCCTCATAATAAGGTCTAAAGCCTGCCCCATGAAGTCGCCTTTGGCAGAGGATGCTAAAATGATAGTTATCTCTCAGTGGGAGAGGATGAGAGGTAAAGATTTTGAATTCTGGCAGACCCCTTAATGCTTTCATTAAACCTCAATTTATCCCCCCCTCCCCTTGTTATCGCTCAGAAATGTGGCCTGGTTAGATCAGTCATCTGAGCCCCATAGTTAACCAAAGATTTGATTACAGTGCTTTAAGGAAGAGGAAACATTCCCCTGTGGAAGTGTGAGGCTTGCTCTTTTGCTAGCTATAGCAGTGGAAAGGAATTTGTTGCAACAGCATGACATATCTCAGTATGAACTGGAACACAGGGAGGGAGAGCATCAGGGGACTCTAATGTGATGAACAGACGATTAATGGGTGCTTTTTCTGTGACAGGGCTGATGCTTGGGGCTCCAGTCCATTCAGGGTTGGTTTGTTTTCTTCCTGGTTTGATGTATCGTTGGATTGTCTTCAGTATTTTTGCACTTGCTTCTTGATAAGAACTTATATAGTAGCGATGAATTCGGGGACTGGGATATGAACCTTCAGCAACTGGTTTAGTGGTCTTATGCATGGACTATTTCTTATGGTAAGCTGAAAGAGATGTAAAGTAGGAGCCCCAAATCTCTCAAAGGGCTTTTGACTCTCTGTCAGTTTCTATCACTCCCTCATTCATTCCTTCAGCATGTAAACAACTTCTAGATTAAGTGAACTCAGGAACTGTTTGCCAGAACAACTGATTGTGGAAGGAGCAAGGCTAGACTGTGAGTGGGTGGATTGTGTCAGTGCTTGGTTCTTGTGGCCCTTTCTTGCATGCCTAGGAAAATGCCTATTGCATTTCCTCCAGACCAGACTGGCCAGGGATTCTGGGGGATTGAGGGGGGGGATCATCTGGGCATGAAATTGGAGTCTCTGTGGGTGGACGCATAGTTGTGAGTTTCCTGCATTGTGCAGAGGGCTGGTCTAGATGATTCTATGATTTTGTGACCTCGTTGAGAGGATAACCCAGTTCAGTCAGAGATAGACAAAGAAACAGAAGCAGATTTTCAGTATTTTTCTGGATATGGCCCAATTTTTGTAAGTACAGTCATAGAATAAAAGGTCAAATAAGTTCGGGCTGTTGCATGGAATGGCATTGTCAGGAAAGTGGGAAGCATTGGAGTTTTGGTTGGGTGAGCTGGGCTACGCACTTGAGTAGCTGTGCCAGTGTTTAACCTCTTCAGGGATCTGTGATGATGCTACAGCCAGTTCTCTGCTGGCCCAAGTAGGAAGCTGATTCGGATGTAGTTTTTTGACAGAGCCATACTGCTGGTGTCAGGATAGTTTAATTATCCCTTCAAGACAGAAGAGAACAGTGTCTCAGCACCACAAACAGTTTCATTCTCGCCCACATTTTCCTCAAGCTCAAAACTGCTCTTGAAAACACACATTTCTGATGGATGCGTCAAATTCACATCTTAGGTTCATGAAAGATTGCGAATGTCTGTTGGACCCTTGAAATTCAAAAGAACATCAGACTGTCTAGAGGATTTCAAGGGCCTTTTCAAGTACTGTGTTTCCTCTCATGGGAGATAAGTAGCACTTACTCTCCTGTTAAAACAGAATACAAAAAAATTTCTCTTGCAAGCACTTCTGTTGTAGGGGAGTCATGATTCCCCTCTACACAAACTGCTAAATCTAGTTGAGATGGAAAAGGACTCCTTCACTGGTAAGTCAAATCATTGCAGTTGTGTTTACTGAGCAGAACATGAGTGTTGTCAGCGTGGATGGGTTTGCACCTGTGCCATCGCCAGAACTCAAGAAACCCCCCCAAAAAGCCCAAAATCAATTTAATTTTAAAAAAGCCAAAATCAATCTGGAATGCAGCTGTGTTCTGCATCTCTTCCTCTTGGTTGGTTCTAAGTGCTGAAAGATTTGTGGCTCCCACAAAGGACGGGATTTTGTGGTTTCCCTGTTGCTAGTACGGCTGCAGATAAAGCATAGCAGCAATAGGGTTTCTACTTGCCAAGTTTTCCTGCCCCAGTATCCCAGAAATGGCCATCCCACTTCCCAGGGCTACCAGGGCCTTTACAATTTTACAAACATAAACAGCATTAGGGTTCTCTGGATTCCAAACTCTTTTTTCTTTTAAATAAAGAAGAGCTATTTTTTATACCCCACTTTTCACTGCCAAGATTACAAACACCTTTCCCTCCCTCTCCCCACAACAGACACCCTCTGAGATAGGTGGGGCTGAGAAAGCTCTAACAAAACTGCTCTACAAGAACAGCCGTAAGAGAATTGTGACTAGTCCACAGTAAACCCCTAATTACATTCCCTTGACTACCCCAAAATGCCTTCTCAGACTAGCCCAAAATAAGCCTTTAGTGCCTTCACTTGAAAAGAAACAGCTTTTTCCTTATATTTCCAAAAGGGATACTTTTTATTTTTTTTTAAGAAAGAAACCTGAGAAATCTGAAAACCTGCTACACCCATAATGACCAGGGTATATGGTGAGCTGAAAGAGTAAAGCAGAAGCCCCAAATCTCTCAAAATGCTTTTGACTCTCTGTCAACTCCCTTCACTCCCAATTTATCCTTTCAACATTTTAATAACTCCTAGGTTAAGTGAATCCTTTATGACAGGAAGTTTAGCAGTGGAATTGAGAGACCAAATGCGTATATTCTGAGGTACACTCAGATATATTGATGTGATGATATTCTAGTCCCATTTTTTAAAAGTTCCCTCAGTGGCAGGTAAAGAAATGGCTGTAGCAGGGTCAGTGGCAGGGATAGTAGCTGCCATTTAAGCTAGAAAATCAGAAATTTTGAACCCACATAACAACCATCCAGGTCTTACTGTGATCTTTCCTAAAACGTGGGCACAGAGGAGGTTTGAGAAAGATCAGAGACAAGCTATGGAAACCATAGGAGGTGCTTGGGTGTACCACAATGCTGTGGGGAAGCGGGAACGGGGGGGGGGGACACTTCCCCAAAGCGCCAAACTCCGGTCAGCTCCATAGAAATTGCCGTTTATTGAATGTTTTGCATAACCTGGAAGTGGCCCAATCCTTAGTGTGGGCCAATAAAAATCCATTTCACAACAACACCTTTCTTATGCCAACAAGTGCTAATATCACTACTGCAACCAAAAATAATTCAACCTTTTTAGAAGCTGCATGGGGAACTGGTAGACACAGAAGTTCACAGATGTTGGATGTAGTTCTCCGCATGGCAGTGTTTGTCCCTTAGGGCAAGATTAAATGACATCTGTGGTTAGTTTGTCTATGCTGACCCTGTGCAGCGGCTGAATGAAAGATTTGTTCTTTGATACAGCCCTTCCAGGTTCAAGTCTGTTCACACTCTCCCTTACTATCCTCTCCAACCAAAACACACACACACACACACTCAGCATGATGCCACTTAAAAAGAGCAACACTGCTGACCTCCATGAGCATTGCGTGCAGAATGTTAATGTTTTCTGTGGTGTGAAGACAATAGATTTTCAAAGATGCAGTGGTCTAAAGTCATCATGCCTTCTGGACATGCATTTAAATATATATATTTGTGATTAGCTGGATCTCTGGTCAATCTGATCTTTTCATGTTTCTGTAGTGCTTAAGCGATATCCTGGAAAAGCCAAAACTAGAACTGCCAGCACAGACAATGCAGTTGCAATAGATTTGTATGCATTTTAGGACGATTCTTGCCTGTTGGCATGTGGTTGTTTTTTTTTTTCAATCCAGCATGAAAGAAACTCAGTATCATTTGAAAATGAGTAAAATTGGCTCCACCCTTTTCCCAGCAGTAGCTATATCACACCTTTTGAAGCAAGACTTCAACTCTCTTGTATTAAATGTCCACGGTTATCAAGCTGCTGTAAACAAGATAGGCTCTAGTACTGTTAAATAGATGGTCACTTCCATTGCACCACACAGGAACTGAAAGGCATGCGTAAACATATCCCAGTTCCCTGGTAGACTGGCAGATTAAAATAATTGTTCATAAGAACTTTTAATTCCCCCCCTCCCCCCATTCCCCATTGTTATTAGGACTTGCAGGTGATATCGTAAGCATTCTCTACAGCCTCTTCATAAGCAGTCTTTTTGGTAGAAGGGCACCAACATCAGCAAAGTCATGTCTAGAGATCTTTTTGATTGCTCTCTTGTTGTGGTCAGCCTTGGTTAGTATTTGCATTGGGAACCAGCAACGAAGTCCAGGTTTGCTGTTTAGAGGCAGGCAATGCCTAACCACCTCAGTTTGTCTCTTGCCTTGCAAATTCCAAGGAGTCACCATAAATTAGCTCTGACTTGGCAGCATTTTCTGCCACCACCACTAAAGCTCAAGACTCTTAATCTCTCTCAGCTCAAACCTGCTAATCTATATGAGTTAAGAGGTAACTGCATTTTAGACATGCATTTTGATGGTTCTGCTTGTTCTGAGATGAATTCGATGAACTGTAAAGCTAAACAAATGCTTTCTGGTTAGCACTGTGAATCCAGCTATTCAGTCAATGAAGGATCCAAAAGGGACATAGCTTTTAGTAATGCTTTAAAGAAAACAGGTACAAAAATGCAGCACCTGGAAAGTTTCTGTCCACAAACACCTTGCAAATAACAAAGTTCCTCCAAGGAGGTCTTTGGAGATATTCATAACTCCCTTGTGTGGAAAGTGCTGTTTACGTGTTCTGAATCTTATGTACTTGGGTAGTTAAAGAAAACCGCTAGTTCATGTGGGTTTGTGTATGTTAACTTCCAGGTTGAGGCAGCTTTTGTTGCTGTGTCAGAGTCTGGTATTCGGTATTTGCGGAGTGAATGCACACGGCAGAGAGATTTATTGCTTTAGAGGAAATCCAAAGAATGTCACAGAAGGGGGGAAAGTTTTAGTAAGGCTTGTGAAGTTCCTAAAGTTTTGTGCATCCTAAATTTTGTCTGTCAGATAGTAAAATGATTGTGTTTATAGAGTGTGAGGAAGAGTCTGCTTGTCTGTGGGGTCTACCACCTAGTTGTTGGAATGACTTCCTGCCAAGGAACCCTTCCATCTGTGCTCTGTTACACCTCCTGGCTGGAGAGGGCATTGCATTCAGCAGTCACATAGATCTGCAAATAGGCATGAAGTGGGAAAATGTGATTTGGTTTGTGGTTTATGACTGAACCATAAACTGCACCCCAAGCCTGAAGGCTCATTTATGAACTGGACTAGTTTGTATACTTTGGGGCCCTGCAAACCCCATTGAAAGGGACCACAGTCCCTTGGAACATAGTTTGCAGCTAAGTGGCAAGAAGCATCTTGTTCTTTGCCACTCAGCTGTTTCAGGCTGTCTTGGGTCATTCCTTTAAACACACCCCCAAAACAACTGTGAGGCAGGGATGTTCTTCCTGCTGTGCTGTTGTTTTATACTGTCTCCTGCGGAAGACTGCCCAAAAAACAGTGACCAGCAGAAAGTAATTCCTGACGGGTGATCTCCACTGCCAGCTAGAGCGAGGTGGATCAGCGCTGCTTATACTATTAGATCTGTCAGCAGCGTTTGACACCGTAGTTCACGAGCTCCTAGCTCACCTTCTCTTCTTCCCCCCTCTATTCTGTTGGTAATCTTCCCTCCCTCCTTTCTGCTGGTGAGGGAGAGCTACCACCAGCAGAAAGGAGGGAGACAAGCTGTCAGAGCTTCTCCCACCTTCCTTTCTGCTGGCAGTGGGGAGCCACAGCTAGCAGAATCAAGGTGTCAGTATCATCCCTCCATCTTTTTTGCTGGCTCTGAACCACTTAAACCAAACAGCTGAGAAGGGGATCACTCAGACCGTTTACGCACTGGGAACTTCACTGCCCTAGCTCCCATGCAGGAGCATAGATCGGGGGTGGATGAGGTACACCGGGCCAAATGTTCCCCCATGTGGGTGTAGGAAGAGGTGGGGCAATTTGCCATGACTAAAACTCCAGCCTGCAGCCTGGCATGAAACTTCCAGTGCGTAAACGTCTCAGCTGCGCAACTGTTTCTCACAAACCACCACAAATTACACCCAGACTTCACAAGCTTCGGTTCGCAAACCCTGAACATGCCAAAATTTGTGATGAACTTTCATTGATGAGCCCGTTCATGCCCTTCCCTAGCCATAAAGGCCTTTGTGTAACCTTTTACATGTATGTTCTCCCATCACTGTTTCCAAGCTCCTTTGTGCACCCAGCATTTTCCCCTTCTCTTTCTTCCCCCAATCAGATAAACTGTGTAACGTTTCCCCACCCTGACGGAGTGCCAGAACAGCAGTTGCTGAAGCCTTCTGAATGGAGCTACTGTGATTATTTCTGGGTAAGTGAGCAGCCACCAAGATGCTCTTTGTTGCCATAGTTGAGCTTTACACAGGATGTACCATATTGCTAGCAAATGTGTTAAAATCCATGATTGGAAGGGGACAGTAGGATCATTTTCTTCAGGCACAACCTGATTCCCGTTCAGCTGTTCATGCAAGACAGTTCAGGGGCAATCTGTCTTGGACACCTTGGGCCTTGGCAACCCCTTCCCCAGCACAGTGTCGTGGTTAAGAGCAGCAGCCTCTAATTCTAGGTAGCACTGTGTGTGAACGAGACCTTGGGGTACTTGTGGATTGTAAACTAAACATGAGCAGGCAGTGTGATGCAGCGGTAAAAAAGGCAAATGCCATTTTGGGCTGTATCAACAGGGGCATCACATCAAAATCACAAGATGTCATAGTCCCATTGTATACAGCACTGGTCAGACCACACCTGGAGTACTGTGTGCAGTTCTGGAGGCCTCACTTCAAGAAGGACGTCGATAAAATTGAAAGGGTACAGAGGAGAGCGACGAAGATGATCTGGGGCCAAGGGACCAAGCCCTATGAAGATAGGTTGAGGGCCTTGGGAATGTTCAGCCTGGAGAAAAGGAGGTTGAGAGGGGACATGATAGCCCTCTTTAAGTATTTGAAAGGTTGTCACTTGGAGGAGGGCAGGATGCTGTTTCTGCTGGCTGCAGAGGAGAGGACACGCAGTAATGGGTTTAAACTTCAAGTACAACGATATAGGCTAGATATCAGGAAAAAGTTTTTCACAGTCAGAGTAGTTCAGCAGTGGAATAGGCTGCCTAAGGAGGTGGTGAGCTCCCCCTCACTGGAAGTCTTCAAGCAAAGGTTGGATACACACTTTTCTTGGATGCTTTAGGATGCTTAGGGCTAATCCTGCGTTGAGCAGGGGGTTGGACTAGATGGCCTGTATGGCCCCTTCCAACTCTATGATTCTATGATTCTATGATTCTATGAGTTAAAATGTCCATGAAAATAAAATGTTCCTTATGTTCATTGTTGTGGCGTGTCTGTATCTTATTTTGAAGGGATGTTTAAACATTACCATAGCGATCAGAGAGCGTTAGGGCAGTGGTTGAGAGTAGAGGAGTAAACTACCCCCCCCCCCCACCAGGCCTCAGTAAAAGGCATTGAGTGGTCCCCGGTGATAAAAAGGTTGGGGACCATTGCTTTAAAGGGTTGATGGCATAAAGCAGCTTAGCTCCATCCCCTTCCGCTATAGTGGTGGCAGAGGGGATATCATGGACATTCCCCTGAACTACTCTCTGTTCAGCCAAATAAAAAAATTGACTCTAGAAATATCACAAGTCACACTCAGAAAAAGCACATCATGGAACCATTTCCTTTAATCCAGGGGTTTCCAGTGTAAAAAATCCCCACATGGAAGCAGCCCAGTACATCTGTTTAGGTTTGCTTTGAGTAATATGTTGTATGCTCAGTGCAAATGGTCTGGCTGTACCTTATTTTGGTATGTTTTTATTGTAGCTTTCATTATAATTTTAAAGAAATGTTGGATTGCATGTTTCCTTGAACTTATGAAAAGACAGGGGGGAGACTAAATAAGGGAAGTCCCTGCAACTTAAAATTTAATGATAACTTTAAAGGGCTGCAATGTAGGAATTAGGGAGTGTGTATTTCCCACTCTAAATAAGCATGTAAACAATTTGTTACACCCAAATATAGGTCAAAATTGCTTGAATGCCACTTTGGAAAATATATGGCTAGCACTGACCTCGAATCCCTTCTTGCCAGTACCACAAGCTAAGGATATTTTCCCCCATTATATTTTAGTCACCTGCTACTCATTCTGTGTGAGCCACAGTGACCTCTAGTGGCTATGGTATGCTATTTCCTGAGAATTCCTGATATTTTACTGAAATAGTCTTTCTCAACTTTTTTTACTTTTGAGAAACCCCTGAAATATTCTTCAGGCTTCAAGAAGCCCAATGAGTGGAGGGATCATGCAGAATATGGTCGGGAAGCATAGCTGTGAACATGCCCACCTGGGACCCCTTCCCTTCCCACTCTCTCCAGATTCATGATTGGCCACTTGGGGAGGAGGGCGGGCAGGTTGACATGACCATATATGGTCATATCACCCAATAAATGTTTAACAAGTGTAAATATATATATTAAAAAATTAACTCCCACCCATTTGGAAACCCCCTCCAGGGCCATCAAGAAACCCCAGGATGTCATGAAACCCTGGTTGAGAAAGCCTGTTCTTAAGAGCTACTAAAACACCTCAGGTACTGGAGGCTTTGGTCTGTAACCTGTTCAGAGAGTGTCCCCAAATAGTTGCAGGTTTCTTGTACCATAGCCTAAATGGTGGGGTGCTTCTGCTAATCCTTCTTTTTTGTGGTTTTCCCTGCAGGCTGATAAAAAGGATGCCCAAGGAAACAGTACTGTCTCAGGATTTGAAATCCTTCTACAGAAACAACTGAAAGGGAAACAAATGCAGAAAGAAATGGCAGAGTTTATTCGTGAAAGGTATCTTAGAAGCTCAGTGCTGAGGCAAATTGATTGCATGTGTTGCACTGATTAATTGCTTCCATAACTCAAGCTCCTGCTTGACTAATCCATTAGGTGCGCTTCCTCTTAAGCACACCCAGACTTGAAATATTGGCCAGCTGAATGCTGAGTTATTTTCTTTCGGCCTTCCAATCAAGCCTTCTGGTTACCCTCACATCCCTATCAAGCTTCGTCACTGAAAGGGAGGGGGAATATCTGCAATATGTGTTATAATATAGGTAACCTTCTGCAAAGCACTGAGGAGAAATAATGATTTGTAGCTGCATTTGGATTTATAGAATTCCTGGCTTTAGAAAAAAATAAATGCCTCAGTTTTTAGACTTGAAGGAAAGATTTTCTAGCCCTGAAATGCCACTTTCAGACGTGTAGCTCTGCTCCATCCTCTATCCTTGGGTTTGTGCCACCCTGCCAGCAATGCCAAATTCTCAGGGGAGAGTAGAGCATGCATATGGTTCTGTCTTGAGATATCACCCCTATGCCCCCTCCTTCCTAATGTGCGTCACCAAGCAAAAGGTCCTCCTGGTGGTTGTGCTGTCTGAATCAGATGCTTACAAACCAGGATTCGAAGGCCAGATCAAACCGCAGTTTGGAATCCTGGTTTGTAGGCCGAAAAACAAAGTGCAGTTTCATAAAGCCTTTGGATTCCACTTTTCCATCCTAGGGTGGTGGAATTTAATGTGCCATCTAGCAAATATTTAACCTCTTGTCAATCTCAGCGGGAGAACAGTCCATGGAATTAGGAGGGATCAATTTTAATCCTCTGTGCAGAGATTTAGGATCACAGATTCCCTTGAATTCACTGGACTTCCACTTCTGCTCAGTGATTTGGGCTCATCCAGAAAAAGATTATTATTCTTCACCCCACCCCATCCTTCTTTTTTCCATGACCACAGCTGTGCTGGAACATAGTTGAAATAACTTAAAATATCTGCAGGACATGAAAGGAGAAGGCAAGAGTGAGGGAGATAAACAGCTATTATTTACAGCTGCTCATTATTTATAACTACCCATAGAAGAGCAGGATCATTGTTATAAATAGCTATCTAAATAATAATAGGCAGGAGAGTTGCTTTTCTAGGACTTGTAATGGTCTTGGAACGCTGTATTCCAGGAGTGAACTTTGTCTGCCTGACCAGAGGAAAGTAAAAGCACTCCAGCGATTTCTCCACTGCAGTTATGTAAGCACTGCAGCCAGCTGGGTGACATGGAGTTAGTCAGTTCTTTTATAACTATTCTTGTAGAACAGTTCTCTCATAGCTCTCTCAACCCCACCTACCTCACAGAGGGTCTGTTCTGAGGGGAGGAAGGAAAAGGTGCTTATAAGCTGTTTTGGGACTACTTTGGGTAGTGAGAAGTAGGGTATAAACCAGTTCTTTGTACACCATAATAACTGTGATGGGGATCATGGGGTCGGTGTGAACAAAAAGCCAAGCAAGGCAGGGGCTGAAGCAGGAATAGGAGTAGAATCATAGAATCATAGAGTTGGAAGGGACCTCATGGGCCATCTAGTCCAACCCCCTGCACTATGCAGGACACTCACATCCCAATCGCTCATCTACGGTCACCTGCCACCCCCTTGAGCCTTCACAGAATCATCCTCTCTGTCACATGGCTATCCATTCTCTCTTTAAAAATTTCCTAAGATGGAGAACCCACCACCTCCCGAGGAAGCCTGTTCCACTGAGAAACTGTTCTGTTAGGAACTTCTTCCGGATGTTTAGATGAAATTTCTTTTTAAATGAAGTGAGAATGAACAAAAAAACAATAAGATTCAGCCTTTTATCCCCATGTAGTTTTCTGTCAATTCTGTCCTAAAGAACATTCACAAACATGCCCTTTTTATACATTAGCTCATCATGAACAAGAATGCCTACAAATGGGCTTTGTAGTCCCCAGTCTGTCACCAAACAGGGATTATTATACTGGTGGCTACATGACACCGCAAACTCAGGACTGATTTAGTAGAATCTGTTAGATCAGGTGGAACAATGAAGAATCATAGAATGTTTCAGTAGGGGAATAAGGAACAGCAGAGAATGTGAAGGACAGAAGTCAGGCTCACTTTCATAGCGTATGATAGCATTCATAGCTGCTATCATAAAGAATTTTTTTTTTGCCTAAGGATTGCTGTGGAAGTTTCTAGTAAGTAATACTAGAATCCTCTGTGTAGTGGTTTCTAGTAAGTATTGAGTAAAACCTTTGGCTTGGATGCAGTGGAGGATTTTAGAGAATGGACACAAGATGGGGAGGATGGTTACCAGTTCCTCCCTTCAACCTTGCACATAATCCTAGGGAACCCCTTTCAGCCAGCAGCAGCAGCAGCAGCAGCAGTGGGCTGCAGCAGGACAGGAGAGATGAGAAAGTTCCCTTCCACTGACAGAAGTCCCTTACTGATGAATCCAATCCACAGTGACTTTGCCTGTGTGCTGCAGTGGTCAAGAGTGGAGAACTGGGTTTGATTCCCCACTAGTTGGGTGACCTTGGGCTACCCGCTGTTCTCTTAGAGCCTCCTTAGCCCCACCTGCCGCACAGGCTATCTGTTGTGGGGAGAGGAAGGGAAAGGTGATTGTAAGCCGTTTTGGGATTTCTTGGGGTAGTGAAAAGTGGGGTATAAAACCCCCAGATTTTCATCTTGTTTTCAGAGAAAATGTGCTTTATGTGAAGCAGGGCCACTTCTATAACTTACTCTATGTGGGCTTGCCCTTGACTTTGATCTGGAAATTACAGCTGGTACAAAATGCGGCTGCTGGGGTCCTCACCAGGACGGCCCATATTCAGCCAGTGCTTCGCCATCTGCACTGGTTACCAGTCTGTTTCCGGATCAAGTTCAAGGTATTGGTACTGACCTTTAAGGCCATACACGGTCTGGGTCCCACTTACCTATGGGACTGCTTGGTTGCCTATGCCCCCGCAGGGCTCTTGACTCTGCAGGTATGAATTTTCTGGTTGTCCCGGGCCCCTGGGACATTCACCAGGGCCTTTTCAGTCCTGGTCCCAACCTGATGGAATGAGCTCCCAGAAGAACTGAGGGCCCTGCTGGAGTTGTCAGCTTTCTGCAGGGCCTGCAAGACTTCCTCCAGGTGTATGGTTGAGGCCAGGGCAGAGTCCTGGCATTCCACCTGAGGATCCCCCCAAGGTCTACCTGATCTGGCAACCACTCCTAGTGGAAGAGGACTTGGTCTACAGCTGAACATGGTGGAATAGGATTGGGATGAATTAGAAGACCGCTTGCTGCCTTTGTTGTAAGGGAGGATTTTATAGGGTTTTATTGTATTTGAATGTTTTATTCCTGTGAACCACAGCAAGACCATTGGAGGAGCGGCGGTATATAAATTGAAAAATAAATAAATAAATAAAAATTTTGTATTACCCCAGGTATATCAGGTTGGGGTACCAGTTGCAAGTACTGACCTGTTATGCTTGTTGAAAAAATTAAATTGCCAGTCAAGTTTTACAGGTGAAACTGCAGTGTGTAAAAAGATCTCTTCCCATCCCATGGGACCGTTTTCCAGATATGCTTTCATCATCTATCATGAAAAGCTGCCCTAAACGAGCCATTTCTGCTTTGTCACTTTCAGGATAAAAATTGAAGAGGAATATGCCAAAAACTTGTCTAAACTGTCTCAAAACTCCTTGGCTTCTCAGGAAGAAGGGTGAGTATATATTTTTATCATTATGACATCCCATAGTTTCTGTCACGGTTCTGCCTTCTCATTTTGCTGCTATGATCCACTTCTGTGCGAGGGGCTTTCCTGTTGGATTGGATTCTTGGGAAACCAGCATAAAAAAGAATTGGGCTGCCATGGAAGGTTATTGGACTGGTTAAGGCTGCCAGAAAGTGTTGCTCTGAAATTGTGCTGCTGGGTGCCTTTGACTTTCCGCTGAATGTAGCTAACTGCAGGAAGATTTTAGTCCAGGAAGCACATTTTAGTCCAGGAAGCACATTTAGTCCAGGAAGCACAAACAAAAAGCAAAAAATGTGTAAGAGTCTCTAGCTGAACCCTCCTTACTCTCCTTAAAATAGAAAAGCTGCTTCCACGCAAAAATTTTGTTCCAGTTTGGCAACTGGTGTGAGCTTTTTTGAAGCATCCACACAATGACATCCCCTAATCACAGTAGTGTTATAACAATCAATCTACCAGCAACTCTGAATTCCCAGCATGTGTTTTTTTAAACTCTCTAGCCCTTTTTATTGCGGAGGCATTCCTTTCCTCTTGTATTGCAGCAAAGAAAGGGGTATGTAATGGGAATTCTATGTAATGGGAATTCAAAGCAGCTAGGATAAAGATTGCTATAAGATTATTGCACTGAACAGTTCCTATGTTAAAAAGAAGAAAAGCCTTCCAGTGACTGGTGCAGAAAGAAGATGAGCAGGTTTTTTGTATGCCACTTCTTACTACCAGAAGGAGTATCAAAGTGGCTTACAGTTGGGTGGCTTTCACCATAACTGCTGCAGAAGATGAAACTGTTCCAGAGTAGAAGACTGAGTCCAACTCACTGATAAGGATCAAGGCCTTGGGTTGCCAAGGGTCAACTAGTTCCAGAGGCTTTCCAGCTGAAAACTTGATTAGATGATGAAAAGATGATAAAGCCACTCTTCTCAACATGACTGATCTGTAGGTATTGCTGAAGGATTACAAATGGCTCAATGGTGTGGAGACCTTCATTACCTAGGCAGAACTGGGCTATAAACTCCACTATCTGTACTACAAATATCCCATTAAAGTATAACTGGATTCTATTGTATACTTTTAATTCTCTGTAGTGAGGGAGAAAGATGTAGAATAATGGACTGATTATGCACGGGGCAGAAGGGCCAGGCTGGCACGACAGGGCAGTGGAGCTAATCCCCGCACACGCATGAAGTTGCTGCCATCCCGACCCTGGCCCAAATCAGGGCCACGGATGGCCCATGGCAAGGGAGCAATATGTACCTTTTTTGGTGTGCCTGTGAGAAAATTGTGTGTGTGTGTGTGTTTGTGTGTAGGGAGGTTGAGGATTGCACTTGGCCAGACACACTTAAAGTAAACTGAGCTCCATTGGTGATGCCAGGGTCTAAGGAGTCTGCCTTGGACCGGGTTGATAAGCATACAGATTGAAAAAGTATAGGCCATGCCCATTGCCTTCTCCTGTACTACCCGTCCCAGCAGTGCTGCCAATGCCTTGGTTGTCTGGTTAGAACTATGGCCAAACAAAGCAATCCGGTGTGCTGCTAATGGGCTGCGTGCTGGGGGTTAGAATCATAGAATCATGGAATCATAGAGTTGGAAGGGGCCACACAGGCCATCTAGTCCAACCCCTGCTCAACGCAGGATCAGCCCTAAGCATCCTAAAGCATCCAAGAAAAGTGTGTATCCAACCTTTGCTTGAAGACTGCCAATGAGGGAGAGTTCACTACCTCCTTAGGCAGCCCATTAGGATTGCACTCCCCATTAGGGGGGTCTCTCTTTTGAGGGGGGGGGGGACTTGGTGCTTGCACAGGGGATACCTTTACCTTTAACATTATCTCAGGCTCCAAACCAGGTGTGTGGCAATTAGACGGTCAGTCTTTGGGGTGCCACAGACCTCTGTTATTTATTTCTGTCTTTTTTGTGTTTACTTCATTTATAACCCCAGTTGTTGTCCACAATGGGTCCTCAAAGTGGCTCACATTAATTCTACACATGTTGAATAATGTCTTTTAGCAGTAGATTTTCCTGTTACGCACAGGAAAATCCAGCTGCAAAAGCACACTGAAAGTACATTATTCAACATGTATGGAATTGAATTGTTCTCTCTTTCTCCACTGTATCTTAACAGCAAGCCTGTGTGGCAGGCTAGGTGCCCAAGGTCACCCAGAAGGCTCCCATGGCAAAGTAGGAATTTTAACTAGGGTCTCCCAGATTGTATTTTAGCATTATCTATCTATCTATCTATCTATCTATCTATCTATCTATCTATCTATCTATCTATCTATCTATCTATCTATCTATCATCTATCTATCTATCATCTATCTATCTATCTATCTATCTATCTATCTATCTATCTATCATCTATCTATCATCTTTTTTTAAAACACAATGGTCACGTTTATTGGTCCATGTACTTCCCCCCCCTCAAAAGAGAGACCCCCCTCCCAAAGCTTATCAGGGCTTCAATCTCCACAATAGCCGATGGCATGAATTGCTGTGATGGGACTGGAGCCCCCGGCCAGCAGATTTGTACCTTATTACTTGGCTTGGTAATCTAGGAACCACTTCCATTGTTCAAAGAATTTTCCTTCTCCATATCCATTCACTAAGGTCGTCAGCCTAGCCATTTTAGCCATTTCTACCATCTTTTAAGAGCCTCTTGTGGCGCAGAGTGGTAAGGCAGCCGTCTGACAGCTTTGCCCATGAGGCTGGGAGTTCAATCCCAGCAGCCGGCTCAAGGTTGACTCAGCCTTCCATCCTTCCGAGGTCGGTAAAATGAGTACCCAGCTTGCTGGGGGGTAAACGGTAATGACTGGGGAAGGCACTGGCAAACCACCCCGTATTGAGTCTGCCAAGAAAACGCTAGAGGGCGTCATCCCAAGGGTCAGACATGACTCAGTGCTTGCGCAGGGGATACCTTTACCTTTACCATCTTTTCTTGCCACATTCCCAGCGTAGGGATTTCTTTGGTCTTCCATCTCCTGGCAATTACTAACCTCGCCGCAGTTGTGGCGTAGAAAAATAACACATACATTTGTGGTTTAAGATTATTTGACATAAAGCTTAACAAAAAATACTCCGCTTCCATATTAAACTTAAGACCCAGCATTTTTCTATTTCCCGATGTACTTTTTTCCAAAAGCTATATATAACAGGGCATCTCCACCAACATGGAAAAATGACCCCACTTTTTTGCTGCATTTCCAGTGATTATAATTCTTAACAGCTGTAGAGAACGGGTGGAAAATGAGATTTCTCAGGAGATACCCATGATTATCTCATCTAGGAATTTGAAAATGAATTTGGTCCTGGAGAGACAAATTATGTAAGGCAATGTAAAATATTATGTTTTGGCTCCTTTCTCTGATTTCTTTTTCTCCCTCTTACATGCTATACATGGAATTATTTTGCTAGTAGAAATTCATACAGCAATAATTCTTCGTGAGAATTCTATCCTAATAAAGGAATTCGGATGTATTGTATTTTGTATTTTTCAGAACTCTAGGTGAAGCTTGGTCTCAGCTGAAGAAAAGCCTGGCTGACGAGGCAGAGGTTCATCTCAAGTTTTCTTCCAAAGTAATTCCTAAATTCACAAAGAGTCTTTACTGTGTGGCTGGGGTAGGATGGATATATTTTCTGATAACTTTAAGCCGGGTCTACTATCTTCTGGTTTCCAAAACCAGAAGCTCTTCATAGAATAAATTCCTTTTGCACCTAAATCCTATTCCCTAATTTATTTATTTATTATTTATTTATTATATTTATATACCTCCCTCCCAAGAGGCTCAGGGCGGTTTCCATTGAACTTATGAACCATACATGAAACAAACACTAAGCAAACTTTGAGCCCAACCCATCTACAGTTAGTGGTTTTGAAGCCTGGTTACAATGAGAGATTGAAGCATGTGCCATTGAAGCAAATTTGACTTGAAAGTGATTATAATTAGCTGGATTATAGCTCTTCTGCTTACAAAGCATGTCATTCCAAGATCAATAGCTTGGAAAGAAGTCTAAAGAGTGGTCCTTTCTGAGAACATGCCACCGATAGGGACAAGTTGTACAAGGATCTGAACAGTGTAATTATTACACGTAACTTTGGCTTCCTTTGAATCATTACATGCAGTCTTTATTTCGATCTCAGATGCTCTAGGGAGCCTAGTGCATGAGCTCTGTGCTTATTTATATATATCCCAAATATATATAAAATTAACTCCCACCCATTCAGGAAATCTTTCAGGGCCATCAAGAAACCCAGGAGAACACAAAACCTTGCTTGAGAAACCCTGGTCTAGTAGAAGTGATGCTGAACAACCCTTCCCAGTTACAGACTGATAAAGTGGGTGTGATAAAATGGATCTCGTTTTCCCTCTAAAGCAGTGGTCCCCAACCTTTTTCAGGCTGGGGACTGGCGGCAGCAGGGAGGGCGATTGCCCGGCCGTGCATGCCGCGCACTTGCGACTGAAAACGCACAATACGCACGCGCGGCCAGGCCGCACGTGCGCCATGCGCGGCCGAAAACAGCTCCCTGCATTCCTATGACAAAATAAGCACAGAGTTCATGCACTAGGCTCCCTAGGATATATATGGTCATGTTGACCTGCCCCTTCCCTCCCAAAATGGCCAATGGTGGGCCTGGAGAGAGTGGGTGTGTACTGAGGTTCTAGACCAGGCCATGCTGTGCTGCAGGGGGCTTGATGCCAAAGAAGTTTTAATTATAAACATTGAGTCCAGTGGCACCTTTATGACCAACAAAATTTTATAAGGGTATAAGCTTTCATATGCATGCACAGTTCTTCAGATACCATTTTATATATAGGTTGAGGGTGGGAATGACTAATTAGAGTCAAGATGCATAAGTATCTGAGCCGTAGTTATAGCTAAGATTGGATTAAGGCAGTTTGTAAGACCTGTGAATAATAATTTGGCGTTCGAATTATTATTTGGCATAATAAACATTTACAAACAGAAGTGAGAACTGAATGTCACTAGCATGTGTAGTGAGAAGAAACCCATATCTCTGTTAATCCCTGGGGGTTCCATTGTCTGCTTGTAACTCATCAATCTTCCATTCTAGTTAATTTCTGAAATTCTTTTGCAATAAAACAGCTACTTTGAAGTCCCCCATTGAATGTACTGGGAGTTTGAACTTCTCTTCTACAGGTTTTTCAGTTTTGTGATTCTTGATATCAGCTTTGTGTCCAATCCAATCAAAGCCAGCCTAGGCCAAAAGCTAAATGGATTTGTTTGCAAACACTTATTATACTAAATTCTAATTTGCTGCTTTTCACAGTTCTTGCAAAGTGCTTTAATCCACTCATAGCTTTAGTCATTGCTCTGTTACTTATGCATCTTGATTTTAGTTATCCCTTCCTGTCACCACCCTCCCCACTCTGTATCTGAAGAAGTGTGCCTGAATGGGAAAGTTTATGTCCAGAATAAAACTTTGTTGGTCTTAAAGGTGTCACTGGACTCAAACTTTATTTTGCTGCTTCAGACCAACACAGCTACCCCCCTGGATCTAGTTTTACTCTTTCATCCAGTTTATGGACCTGTCATCTGTAGACAGGACAGCTGCCATGAACGTTGTATCTTGCTGCCTGTCTTGGTTTTAGGTAACAGTTCAGGATGTCAAAACCCTTCTTTAGAATTTCTCTTCTTGCAATTAGCAGAAAGAGCATTTCCTTGGATGGAATGGGGCTGTTTTCTACAGTGTAGTTTGTCCAATACGGACATAACTGCATTTGATACTTATCATAGACTCATAGAGTTGGAAGGGACCTTCAAGGTCATCTAATCCAACCTCCTGGAGAATCCAGGAAATTCACAACTACCCGCACACTCAAAATGACCCCAATTCCATGTCCAGATGATACCCCCCCCCCAAAAAAAAAACCAGGATCCCTAGTCAGTCTGGTCTGGAGGAAATTTGCCTTCTGATCCCAAAGTAGTAATTAGCATTTCCCTTTGCATGCAAGAAAGGGCCACAAGAGCCAAGCTCAGACACAATCCCTTCTGTTCACCCACTCCCAAAATTTACCTCCTCAATTAAAAGAAAGTTTCTTCTATTTTTATTTCAGCTTCAGGCTGAGGTAGAGAAGCCCCTACTAAATTTCCGAGAGAATTTCAAGAAAGACATGAAGAAGTATGACCATCACATTGCTGATTTGCGAAAACAGCTGGTTAGTCGGTATGCTGCAGTGGAAAAGGTGCGTGAAAAATAGGCAGATTTTAATCCAGTTGGAAGTTTAGTTTCATATGGAATAGCAAAAGGATAAAGGTCAGCTTGCATCTGTGTCACTTCTTAGAAATATAATAATTGACTGTACCTCTGATTCAGAATCTTTCTGGGCTGGCAACATAAAGCACGTAATGCATGCAGCAGACGTTAGCACATCTCATTTAAAACTGGAATAGCTGGTGCTGTGTCAATATTATCTATTTATGCAGTGCTATTACAGACACTGAAGGTAATTGTGCTTCAGCATCATTTCATTGATTTCCAGCTATTACAAAAGATTACAAGGAAGGGGGAAAAGGAGACAAGAAATCAGTAAGAAAGAAAAATCCAAAAACCCAACAGCATAGTAAAAACTTTGTTAACCAGTGCTAGGGGCATGCATTTGGACCTACCTGAGCCAAAAATCTACCCCAAAAAATAAATTACTGGTATTTTGGGGATAGATTTTGACATCCCAAATGTATCTGGGTTTTCCCAACCCCAGCACAGTTTAAACCAGATCCCAGGAGACGTGTGCCCAGCCAGGATTTCTATAAAATTTGAGATTTCTATAGAATCCTGGATCTGAAAACCCTACTAGTTCCAGGGTTTTTCTGAAAATTGTCAAAGTTCAGTAGACCCGAAACAAAAACATACCTACTACAAAAATATTGTTCACCCTTATCCAACACCCCAGGGGAATAACTGGGGTTGCCAGGTGTCAAACAAAACAGGTTCCCCCCCCCCCAAGGTTATCGGTGCAATCTCAAACACAGGTGCATTAAATTGGTGTCTGGTTGTAGCTGGTTTCTCCTTAAGGCCATTTTATTGTTCTGGGTAATTGCTTATGGGAAAAACCTGGGTGCTTATGTTGGGATGGTGGATGAGCAAAGATTAGGGGAGTATGCTGGTACTTTCCCATCAACTATGACATCTGATTAGTCTCAGTGAACCACCAGACCATATTGGGCCAAAAATTAAAATTTGGGCTTAGGTATTATGAATCAGAAGCTAGTGTAGATATCAATTGCTCCATATCTATGAACTGTTGCAGCTGGCCAGAGAGGCCTTTTGAATTGGGGAGCTTGCTTTCTGCATCGAACTAAGGTAGAGCCACCTGATGTAAGTAAGGTAGAGTGAGGTTGTAAGCTAGTATTCTCTTATTTTTGTTGCTTGGCTTGTGTGTTCTGTGTTGTGTGGTTTAAAATCATTCATTTACTTTTTTTTCTAAATTCATATAATAAACTTGAATATTTTCTATTAAAGTGTCTGAATTATTTGCACACCCCACGCTGTGAACCTGAGGTCCAGAGTTACCATAGTCCCATTACCAAAATGTCCCAGTTACCATTGTCTGCTGTCTGTCCAAATTAATTGGGTAACACTTTCTTGAATCAGTCTAGTTAACAAAATTGTCTGGGCAACCATACACTGGTTAATCAAGCTTTTACAGTAGCATTTGAAAACATAGATACATATTTAAAACACCAGTAAGAAATAAGAATATTGGGAAAACTGAGGAAAATCATAAGTACTAAAAGGTACCTGGAGCCTCTTGTGGCGCATGGTAGTAAGGCAGCAGAAATGCTGTCTGAAGCTGTCTGCCCATGAGGCTGGGAGTTCAATCCCAGCAGCCGGCTCAAGGTCAACTCAGCCTTCCATCCTTCCGAGGTCAGTAAAATGAGTACCCAGCTTGCTGGGGGGTAAACGGTAATGACTGGGGAAGGCACTGGCAAGGCCAGCCTGTATTGAGTCTGCCATGAAAACACTAGAGGGCGTCACCCCAAGGGTCAGGCATGACCCGGTGCTTGCACAGGGGATACCTTTACCTTTACCTTTTAAAAGGTACCTTTTAAAGATCTAAAAACATATTCAGGATATTTCTTCAAAACCCTTATGTTATTTTTAAACAGGTGAAGAACTAAAGAAACACTGGTAGTAACAAATCATTTAAAAGAAAGTAAAATCTGAAACCCAGTTAATGACCAAACAAAATTATAGTTGCCTTTGTTAGTATGCTAGTGAATGTTCCAAAAGTCTTGTAACCCTTTTCAGTTTTCTTCTCCCCTGTAATGCTAAAAAATAGCATGTCTAATTTGGGGGAGGGAGTAAGGTAAAGGTAAAGGTATCCCCTGTGCAAGCACCGAGTCTTGTCTGACCCTTGGGGTGATGTCCTCCAGCATTTTCATGGCAGACTCAATACAGGGTGATTTGCCAGTGCCTTCCCCAGTCATTACTGTTTTACCCCCCAGCAAGCTGGGTACTCATTTTACCGACCTTGGAAGGATGGAAGGCTGAGTCAACCTTGAGCCAGCTGCTGGGATTGAACTCCCAGCCTCATGGACATCGCTTCAGACAGCTTGGAGGGAGGGAGTAGTGAAATGTTATTTTTTTCCCCTCACCAAGGGCATATGAGCAGGGCGGTGATTACAAAGAGAAGAGAGTTTATGAAATGGTTGTGGCACACTAATTTTCTCTTTCTGTAAGGGAATTTATGGTATTTGTGTTTGTTCCAAGGCCCGAAAAGCATTAACAGAGAGGCAAAAGGACTTAGAGATGAAAACACAACAGTTGGAGATAAAACTTAGTAACAAGACAGAAGAGGAGATTAAGAAGGCCAGGCGGAAGTCTACTCAAGCCGGTGAGTATCTGTTGAGTGTTGATAAGATTTAGTGAATGATACAAAGATGGTTGCTTGTGATTTGACTTCCAAGAAAATAGTTACTGTAGCTGTAGCCAGTAGGGCTGAAGTAGTGTATCCAGGTAAAAATATCTAGACAGAGAAACACAGTACAAGCCTTGGGGGGGAAAGACTACTGGGAGATGCGATGATTGATTTCCTGTGTAAAATTGTATTTGATCCTTACAATCATAAATGCTATCAGGATCTGAATCTGGACAGTGGTAGAAAGTGCCATCAAGTCCTTCCTGACCTCTTGGAGTTAGAAGGGAAGAGATACACAGAGGTGGTTGAGATGTGGCTAGGAGAACAAGGTGCCATCACTTGGCCTTTTGTTTTCTTTGTAATTCTGTGCATTTGTGTTTCATGAAATAGTTACTACCCCATCCTGAACACTAGATGGCAAGAGAGTTGTTCAGAAGCCCTCTTGATTGAAAAGCTTCACAATAAAATTATATGCGCTTCAGCAGTATTAGCATGGGTGTTTAAGCTCAGCATTTGCTCTCTTTATGGGGGGTGTAAACACTCTGACCAGGATAGCCCAAGATAGCCCAATCTCATCAGATCTCAGAAGCTAAGCTGGGTCAGCTGGCCAGTATTTGGATGGGAAACTTCCAAGGAACACCAGGGTCATGACAAACCATCTCTGAGCATCTCTTGCCTTGAAAACTCACAGTAAGTCAGTTGTGATTTGATGGCAAAACAATGGAGGTAATACCAACGTTGAAGATGGACAAAGAATCTTATGCTATGTTTAAGTTAGTAATTTTTAAATCCCTATAGGATTTGGGATGTCAAAATCTACCCCCAAAATACCAGTAATTTATTTTTTGGGGTAGATTTTTGGCTCAGGTATAGATGCGATGCAATAAGTAAACAAACCGTTCCCAGATAAGCAGCACACAGAAACCATAGACCAAGCAGACTTTCCCCAGCTAACACAACTGAAACATATCCAAAACTGGTGGGGGGTTTTTTTTTTGGGGGGGGGGGTGTCACTCATCATGCTCTTTAGTAAACTTCCTTAACTCCCCCCTCCCCTTTTTTAACTAAATCCCTACCTCCGAAAAAACCGGGGAAACACCCCCCCTTTTTTTTCTTTTTCTTTTTTTTTTTTTGGTCTTTAGCACATTTAAAAAAATATTTTCCTGAGACTTGGTATCTGTGGAGGTTTGGGAGATTTGTTTGAAAGAAAAGGAGGATACTTGAGGGGGGAGGGGTAGGCCCTGTGGAATTGAAAGATTGTTTCTTAGTATAGTTTTTTTAAAAAAAAACCCTATTTGAGTTATTGACTAAAATACATGTCACTCAGATACATGTCATTTGACTACTTTTTCACTCCAGATAAGGAAGGGTTGTTTTTTTTTGCAGGAGATGACCTCATGCGCTGTGTGGACCTTTATAACCAAGCTCAGTCAAAGTGGTTTGAAGAAATGGTGACTACCTCTCTGGTATGTTGTGTTTAGTTACCATATTGTGTTTCTGGTATAATGTGTATCTCCTAAATTGAGTTGCTAACAATTGCTAAGCTTCTAACCCAATAGCTTTTATTTATTCATTCATTCATTCATTCATTCATTCATTCATTCATTCACCACCGCTCTCAGGCCAGCCAGCTTGTGGCTGTTAACAAGTATAAAATACAATAAAATATGTTCAGGCAGGTAGCCGTGTTAGTCTGAAGCAGCAGAATAAATTTTGAGTTCAGTAGCACCTTTAAGATAAACTGCCCATCCGTCCCAACTCCCCTGGGACACTAACGCCTTTGAGGCCATTGTCCCGAGTCCCGCCCGGGTCCCTAAAAGTCCCACTTCCTTGCTGCCGCTGCCCCCTGCCTCAGTCTTGCTGCAGCCTCCAGAGCTCGATGCATCCCTCGATTGGCTGGGCTAGGTGTGCGCCTGGCCGCTTCCGAGGCCAGCTTGGGCAGCCGCACTTCCCTGCGCCGAGCAAACTTGCTCACCTGCTTTCTGCTCTTTCCTCCTCCGGGGCTATGTGTGGGGTACCACGGCAAGGGGAGACACAAGGGCGGGTGGGCCGCAAAAGGTTGTGCCCCAGTTTGTGTCCAATCAGCGGCCTGATTCGTGTGCACTGAGCCCAGGCAGCAGCGCATAAACAATTATCCCTGGGAAAGTCCTCCACCCCCCTGTGCCACTCTTCTCAGTGAGGCTTCCTCCTCACTAGACTCTCCACTCAACCACCGCCACCTCCCCACCCTCGCCCTACGCGGAACTCCTGTCAGCTGAACTGCAGCTGAACGCGCACCTCGCTGCCGCCTCCTTGCAACATAGCCTAACTCCTGTGCTGCTTCCCTGGTGCTCTGGGTCGGAAGGGGGAAGAGGGCTTGGAGCAGAAATATCTCTGGAGAAGTGCTCAAGAAACCTTTAAGAACTAGTGTGTATTTTTATTTTGTATATATTTCTTCAGCTTCTGTTAGTTCAGTATTCTGCTTTCTGCAACAAAACATACTGGAGGACTTTCCCCCACCGTCCCCCTGTATTGTATAGAGTGAGCAAGCGAACTAAATTGGACACCTCCTCTTCTGAGCTCCCAGTGTATATATCAGATTGATTTTCTGTTCTCTGTGTGCATGTTCTTTGTTGCAGTAGGCATTCCACAAAGAACTGGAGAGCCATGGGAGCAATGGCAGACATTGTCCCAATCTTCTTCCATCCGTCTTAGTCCTCTGTTTTTGAGTGGCCATGTCATGAGAGTTTTTATTAAGTACACACACACAGCTTTTCATTCTCCAGTGCCTCAATGCATGTTAGACTTTTTTCACAAGATTAAGGTCTGTGCAGCTCTCAAGTGCCATTAAAAAACAAAACTAAAACAAAACCCAACAAAATAGAAACAGTAGTGTGAATTAATTCTTGTGAGGTTAGATGGGTGCTACCAAATTCTGAGTGGTATTAGTATAAAGCTACCCCACCTTTTATTTCATGTTTGGGTGTTGTTTATTGGCACCCTTTATTGAAAATTTGGGGTAACTCTTTCCTTCCAGGAGCTCGAGAGGCTGGAGGTCGAGAGAGTGGAGATGATTCGACAACAGCTCTGCCAGTACACACAGCTGCGACATGAGACAGACATGTTCAACCAAAGTGTGAGTCTGCTGGTCCTTCACTCTTCTCCCCGGAGCCCTCATGGGAACCTAAAAGCCTATATCTTGTAGCATCCTCCAAACTCTGCTGTCTGGTGAAGATCAGGGCCAAGCAAATCCCTGCCATTCATTCTGTTTAGGGTTTGAGCTGTGTCTGCTACTGGGGGCTGGATGGGAAGACCTTATGACAAAATTGGCAGAATTTGAAGACAATGCCTGTGGAATGGAGTAGTTCACTCCTTGCCTCCTCTTGCCCTACCTTGACATTTCTCCCCTCCAAACTGCAGGAAGTGTGGGGGAAATTTTCTGGTCTGTGAGCTTAAAGAACAGGATCACTTTGTTGAGATCATGTCAGACATACACAGAATCAATCCAGACACTGGGAGATACGTTCCTAACTACCTGGCTCAAGTCTTGGAGTGCAGAGGAGTGCATTTCTTGGCTCTGAGACCTGATCAAGGGACCTTGTGTCTGAATCATTTCTAGGCTTGGAGAAGTGAACTTGAATCCAAACTTCAATCCAACTGGATTTTCTCATTGTCCCTAGCATATATACATCATGGATAGTTTTGAGATCAAAGGCCTGGGGTGGTCTTCAGTGTAAAGCCCTGTTTCAGTGAATGGTTACCTACAAGTTTCTCTCTTCAAAATGTCATCCTTTGGTAACGCAAGGCTACAAGGCAAATGCCACATTGGAAATGGCCACTTAAGACTGTATGAAAGAAATGAGTCTAAAGAGTTGGAGGAGGGAGAGAAGCAGATGGGGAAGAGGTTCAGTTTTGCTGGATGAATCTTGCAAGAGATGTTCTCCTGCACTCTGAATATATGCTGTTGCTATTCTTTATGTTTTTTAGACAGTAGAACCTGTGGATCAGTTGCTTCAGAAAGTGGATCCAGCCAAAGACAGGGAACTGTGGGTAAAAGAACACAAAACCGGTGATATCAGACCTGTGGATATGGAGATATAAACTGCTATTCCAGGCCTTAAGCGGCAAGGCCCGTTGGCCCAGCCAAGTTCAAGGGAATCCTGTAAAGCCCTCAGGAGGAGGACAGGAGAGACGTCCCGCTTTTGGCTTCCTTATATATTTATTATTGACATGTCTGATCATGTTTTCATTTCCTCTTGTGCTATGCCTTAAACATCACACATTCTGGGGTTGAGAAGCCACTCTTTTTACTTCCTTTCGAGCAGGCTCCTGTTAGCTGAGCATGTGCAGCTCTCATGATGAACCATGAAGCCTGTTGTGTGGTATAAAGAGTTTTGCTACTCTGTCATTGATTAATATGTGTTACTCCCCTTGCATGATGCTCCGTTTGTATGGTCATGTTAGGCACAGCCAGCCTCTGCCAAGCAAAATGGACTGAACATGGTTCTGAAAGCAGGGAGGTCCTCTTGAACATTGCCACTTAATTAGACAAGGGTGGGAGGTTCCGGAAATCACTCCCTCTCTCCCCCCCTACATGAGGAAATGGAGAACATACTGCTTACCTACCTCACAGGGGTGTTGTGAGGATAACAGTAAAACCTGTACAGTGATTTTCTTTTTTTTCATTTTCTTTCTGTTTTTTCTTTAAAACAAAAACAAAACATGACTCCCATAACTGCTGATGCTCTTGCCAAGATTGGCTTTTTCAGTAAAGCAGGGAAAGAGATAATGGGTCAGGAGAGGATAACCCAAAGGAAGCCCCTTTAGTTGATCCTTCTTATACTCCCTCTCAGGTTCTCCCTGGCTTCAGTCCTCAAGCTCCATGGCATTATGACTTTCTCATAGCTTTGTTGATATTTCTGGGGACTACCTTTGAGGAAGCTATCTGAAAACTGCAGCCAGTATTTTACCTTCTAGTAGAAAAGGAATGGGCTGATTGATTAAATTAAAAGCCACATTGGATGGGACTCTGGTGTTGTGCAGCAGGTACTCATCAAATAAGAGTTTGAATGCTTCCCTTGGAAGACTGTTTACCAAATCAAATTGATCAGTACTGTATATAACTTAATCTTTACTTTCCACCAAATAACTTATAGTTTACAGGTTGCAAAGGGCACGACTTTCTAGCCAGCACGTCTTACTTCAAAAATGTATTATCCAAGATTTTTGGCACTTTCACACACACAAAACTTTCAATTTGCTTTGCAAGTAGATTTTACCCTGCTGAATGACAAAATCTACCTGCAGCCACCTTAGTGGATTGAAACTGCATTATTTTGCATGTGTGAATGTGCCTTTTGTTGTTGAGTGATTTGTTTGTTTGTTTTTGCTGCTTTAGTTAACCCAGTAGTTCAGGGGCAGCTCCTAAATCCCCAAATAAAAATGAATAGAGTTAGATTTTTTCAACTGTTCAATTCTTGCATTCATACCGTGATATAATTCAAGTAGAACTTGGTCTTCAGAAGGTCTCAAGCCATCTTTGGGTCTTTATCATTTTGGCAAAAAAACCAGCATTTCATTTTGACATGTATCATCGCTTGGTTAATATTACGCCCTTTCACAAGATATGTTCCATTTCATTCTCAGCAGGTGTTGATGGCAAAATATCACCCAGTGTCAGAAATAATTTTGTGAATCACGCCTAAGATGTTTTATAAAACGAGATGTTTTCTGAAGTACCACTCTGGCAAGGGATTGCTATGGACCTTCATAGCATTTTGAGCTCCCAGATATTAAGCACTGGTGTTCTTGGTCCCTTCCTTGGTCAGTCTTGCCTTGATGTTTACAGAAATCAAGTATTTACTGTGAGTTATCTGGTTTCATTTCATTCTTCGTATTGCCAAATGTTTTGTTTGATGCCAGATGAAATAGCCTTTTATTTTATACATTTTCTACGTTATTTTCCTGGAAAAAGTCAGGTCTCCCATCATTGCCAAATATGATCATAAACTTTCCCATTTCCAATTTTTTAAAAACTTAACAGGGGAGATGGGTTACAGAGTATTTGAACTTCTTGAGCTTCTTGTTTGATTCTTTGATACTTGCACTGCTAGTTGTGGATAAAGCCCTAACAATCTATTCCAGTTAATTGCGTAGCTTGCTCGACCTCACTTGATTTTTTTTATTGGCCTGTCTGTTGGATTGGGGGGTGGGGGTTGCTGTACTCTTCATCATGTTCAGTGTAACCACAGCTTAATAATAGAAAACATATTTCATCTTTCCCCCAAGAAACTGGCCATCAAGGCTGCAAAAGAACATTTTATCCTGTTGGTATGTATGGGGAAATTGAGACTTGGACAAATACCAGCATTAAAAAATTTCCAAGGCAGCCATTCAATTCCTTTTCCTGTTTTTAAACCAGAGCCACATTTCCATTTTCTATGCATCCTATTTCACCAGCTTCCCCCTTCTCTAGATTCAGTTGCTTGCCTTTGATATCAAGCACCTCCCTGCCTTTTCTAGCACTATTTAACACTTCCTAGATTATATGAGTTTCAATTGCTAGTTAGTTTTTCCTCTGTAAGGCAAAATGTCTGTGCAGATTGCCAAAACAATGACATCTTCTCTTACCAAGTGATTTCTTAGGGCTCAGATCTGGTGCATTTTACTCTAAAATGCATTTTGTCGTGCTGTGAGCCCCACAGGCTGGGGAGATAAGGTATATTCATAGGTCCTACCACAGTATCTGTGATCTCCCATTTCCACCTTGATTGGCTATCTGATAAGGCTACTTTCCTAAAACAGCACAAAAAATCATATACTTCAGAAATCCATGTTGTCATCTTGTGAGTTGCTGAGATTAATAACTATTAAGCAGCACAAGATTTGTCAGATCCTGCATCATGGTTGTTGTATAACCTTAACTTTTCCTTTTCACACCTATGCAGGTGTTAAGTGAAATGTATACCTGTTCCTGCTTTTGTCTTCAGGAAAGCATCATGCCATGGTGAACAGGGCAGGGCTAACTTAAAGCCCGAAAGCAAACTACACATTTGGAGCCAGAATGCAGGGAAGTTGTAACTCTGGTTTTGCTATTTAGACATTTTTGTTCGTTCTTTTAAAACTGATTCCCCTCCCCCCTCTAACAGTACAGTAAACAGACCTAAGCACAGTGTGTGTCTTCCATGCCCGACGGCATTCTGTAGCTGTCTGTCACTATGCCTGATCTTAAAGAAAGTATTCGCCTCTGCATGGTCCTTCCTCGATTTTGTTCACAAGCATGCCAATGTTGTTTGGTCTCTGTTCCCTTTTTCTGAGAAGCAACTTTACAGCAGCAACTCAGTCTACCCTTCCAACGAGAACAACTCAGTGTTCCTCATAAATGCAACGCCTTCCAAACATGGTCAGCGGTATTCCTGCTGTAAAACTTGCTGGGTTTTGTTGCCAGTATTAGAGCTGTTAGGTGCCCCAGACAATTCCATGTGTTTTCAGGGCGTTCCCCGCAAACTCCATTTCCATCCATTTTCAAGCAGCTCAGGGTCTCTGCAGGCTGCCGTTTAACATTTCCCCCCTCTCACAGCAGTGATTAAGTCATAATAGAAATCTGAATTCTTTCCAATACATCTGTTCCATCATCTACTTCTTCCTACATACGGCTAAGAATTAGCCAACTGCTCCAGTCCCTCTGTAATGTGCAATAGGAAGGGAAAGCAAATGTTCTGCAACTTTCTGTTGAAACTAAACAGGACAAGTTTGTTCTGGAGTTTGCTTGGCACGGCTGCTCTGACGGCTTGTGCAGCTGCTTTCCGTTGGCATGCTGACCCTGCTCTCCATTATTAGCTAGGCTGTGATCTGCAAGCAGCACAGAAAGGCAAATGCTGAAGATAGCCATGAGCACGAGGTGGGGGCTTACATTTGAGCAGCAATTTCCTTTTCCAAAAGGAGGGCATGACAGATGTGTACAAGGCCAAGACTGAGAATATGAGAGTGATGAAACATTCAGTGGAATTACCAGGCAACCATTTTGATGGGGTTGGAGGACCAAATTAAAGTACTCTTCAAACGACTTGAATAATAGCTGTACAGCTATTTGGCTTATGATGTTTAAAAAAAATCAGGTATTCAGATATTATGAACGATTATTAGATATGCATTATTTTGTTTGCTCTCAGATTTTTTTTAGCACTATGAGGGAAATGACAAAATAATAGATTTGCTCTAGATGCCCTGTTTTTATATAGATTTTTAAAATCCTAAGTGGTCAGTAATGGCCACTGTCAGAACCAAAATACTGATTTAATTTATCTAAACCTTTAAAATTGCTGATAGATAAGTCCTCTTCTATACCATTTTCCCCTTAAAAAAAAAAAGGTTCAGCGAGCATTTGAAATACTTGGAAATGCTGGATAGGATATTGCTGTACCATGGGGAGAGTGTAGCTTAGAAAGCTACATGGAGGGAGAGCTGGCAGAAATCTGTGAGGTCTTTCCTTCTGAAAGCTTTAAAGCCAGTATTTCCAAAAGAAGCAGGAAACTACTTGTGCAATCATGAAAAGGGAATTTAGTGGGTCCATAGTGGAGTTATAACCTGAAACAATCACTTGAGAGCCTCTCTTCCAAATCAGAGAATCAGTGTGGTGTAGTGCCTAAAATAGATTCAGGTGAGTTGCCATGTTGGTCTGAAGCAGCAGAACAAAGCTTGAGTCTAGTGGCACCTTTTAAGACCAACCAAGTTTTATTCAAGGTATGCGTTTTCATGTGCATGCACATTTCTTCAGATATATTTCTTTGTCTCTGAAGAAGTGTGCATGCTCACAAATGTTTATACCTTGAATAAAACTAAGTTGAGTCCAAAATTTGGACTCAAACTTTGTAGTGCCTGAAATATCAGACTCAGATCTGGGAGCCCTGGGTTTGTGACCTTGGGCCAGTCATTCTCTTGCACCTCACAAGGTGGTGATTGTGAGGAGGCAAGGAGAACAATGTAAGCAATTTGGGGAGAAAAGCGAGGTATAATAAATAGTAAATAGATACATATATAAAAGCATAAATGTCATGCTGGTCTTCATGATCAGAGTTGCCTAATACTGCATACCTAAAAAATTATAAAATCAAGATTTGTTTAAAAATAGTAATTTAGATTATTTTTGTAATCTACAGAAATCTATTTGACTGCATCTTCAGGGGAGAGTTCTTGAGCTTTTCTTCTGATGATTAGCTAACTGGTGTGTTTACATGAGCAGACAGACGAAGATGGGAACAGAGGCTTTTGTTCCAAGTAATTGGTTGAGAAGCTTTTGTGCACAGGCCATATTTACCCTTACAGATACATAAAACCAATTTAACAGTTCGACTGTCATGATTTTCTTCAAAGAATTCTTGGAATTGTAGTTTGCTGAGGATGCTTGAGAGTTTATTTAGAAATCCCTTTCCCTTCTCTCAAATGCAGTTCCTTGGATGAGTGAGGAAGAGATAGACTCTTCTAAATCTGTAGTGTTGAAACAGTTTTCAGTTAAGGGAACAAATAGTTGTATACATAATGTGGATTAGCATGTGTGAATAGTGTAAATAAGTACATTTCACCTGGCACAACACTTTGAACTGTCTCCAGTGATGATGTTCATTGGGTGTTGGAACTGTCGGAGCTTGATGGTGATTGACCCAAAGAAGAAAGCTGTATGATCCAGCTACGGCAGGGAAGTTCTTAGAGGGAGAAGCAGGGCTTTAGGGCCTGAATGAGGAGCCAAATTGTTCTGGAAGCATTGTGAGAAAACGCAGACGTGGCGATGACCCTCAGATCCATTCAGCTGGGAACCAGGATGAATCACACAGATGCACCAGGTTTGGAAGCTCAGGATACTTATTATATATTTGATATAAATGGTTCACAGTAGTTTGACTAGGATCCAGACTCCCAGTTAGCATTGCATAACTTTCTACTCTACCAGCAGGTGGCACCACCTGCATCAGTTATGCTGATCTTGTGAAACAGGACACTTTCTCTGTAATCCTACTTTGATTTTCATTTTAGCAAATCAACAAGCCTGCTTCCTGATAGCTTTAAAATGTTTGAGATTGTTTGGGGAAAAATTTAGGTCTGCAGTCCCACTCTTCATTGGACAGTGCAAAATAGCTGTTCATTCCCAGACTTTATACGCCATTCCACCATGACTCGAGATTGGCATTCCAGTATATATAGCCTGCAGTTTTTTTTAAGGCAGTGAAGCTTTATGTCTGACTTCTGTGCAGTGTCCATTAATACTTCCATCCATTGATATATGCTTCAGAGTATTTCATCACAGCTTGAGTCAGAAAATGTGTTTGTCAGAGCAAAGTTTGTCCATAGGCACCTATAAGACCAACAAAGTTTTATTCAAGGCGTAATCTTCCATGTGCATGCACGCTTCAGATTCCCAGTGTGAGTACTAGTTGGATGGGTGTAGAACTCTTTGCAAACCTGAGATAATTTGTCTTGCTGGTTTACTTTTTGCAAAGTCGGTTTATGTAAAAACTTGTCCTGAGTTTTTGCTGTACATTCTAGTATTTAGAACTGCATGATGGTTCCCTTCGCAAATGCACCCATGTTCATCTGTCTTTATTTCTTCCCTTAAGAAGATTGGTGAGTAGGGGAGAATACAGTAATTTAACAGCACAATCCAGAGCATGAGTTGCAGTTTTGCCACTGGTTTCATTGAAAAGCAAATGACAACCATGCTTTTTGTCCCAGAGACAATGTCAGATGCTGGGGAAGATCTAGCTAAATAGCCTTATTCTTACATTTTTGTAATATGAAGCATTTTATAAAGAGCTTTTGGGGGAAAACGTTTCAGGGTAGAGAGAATCAAAGTTATAGGAGTTTTGTTGGGGATGGGATCCCTAGCATTTATTAAAATTAAGATTTTTCTCCAACTTATATTAAGTTGAAATATTTTTAAAAACAAAAAAAAATTACTAGGGATATAAAACAACAACAAAAAAGTATTTAAATTCATTGAGTATTCTTAGCTATTTGTTAGGGAATGTCTGTTTTCCGGTACTGCTGTCCTTTTCACAAGCAGAGAGGGACAGAAAAGAATTCATTCCGCACATTGGATAATGCTCTCTCAGTGTGGTTTTGCAGCTGGACAGGAAAATCTACCTCTAAAGTGCATTGAAAGTGTATTATCCAATGTGTGTGGAATGGGAAAGCTACATTTTTCCTCCTGTAGGGCTATGGCATAGCCTGGTTACATTCTGCTTACATTGTGATTCAATATGTTGATGCCAAAACAATCTCAGTTACATTGTTAGGTTCTGAGTTCAGAAGCAACTGTGTGGATTTTTAATCCAGAAGTTGTTAGATTCACAGAATAGGATATCAGTTAGGAAGCCCCTCTATTACCAAGTAGATTGTGGCAAGCTTACAGCTTGTTCTCTTCCATGAGGCTATCCTTGAAAGAGCCATTAGAATTAACCAGTCAGTCACAAGTTTGACAGTCTTCAGTCCGACGGTAGTGTTCTCCGGTGACAGAAAAAAACTAATTCTGACGTCTTTGTCTCCTGAGAGGGACTTGCAGAGGATTGTAGTGAATATTTGGATAGCTGTCATTTATGAAAAGTGACATTAGTCATTTTACTTTGCTGGTATTCTTAGATCTGCTGACCCTGTTAACCTTTTAGATCCTGCTAGCAGAGAAGCTCATGACAGCTTCCAGTTCTGGTTCTTTCATCGTGCCTGAGTAGTAGCAATAATGTGTGTCACAGAATGAGCATGTGGCTGTGGCTTTTGCAGTCTTATGCATACTGAGGTGAGTTTAAGTCCTGTTGCAATCAGCTTGAACTTGCATCCTATGCATGCTTTTCTCCAAAGCCCCACTAAATTCACTGGGTCTCATCCCCAAATTTGTACATATAGGATGGTAGCCTTAAGCATGCAAAGCTGCATTCTAAATCTGGCAAATGGATATTTCTGTCCCTTTTCACAATGGAACTACACTCAATCTGTGTTGTTGTTATCTTTACTTTGTTTTATCTAACTCTCCTGAAGAATGGTATCCACTATTTGTCTCTTAAGACAGAGTAAGTTTAGGCGAACACTCCCTTTTATCTAAATTTATTTCCCAACATATTAGTTCTCATGGATTATGTGGATAAATGAATTCAGTCTGTATTTGTTTTCCCCATCCAAAAGCAAATGAAAGTTCCATGATAAAGTTCTGAAGATGTAATGGTAGATTTGGAAGGCTGGTGTTGGTAAACACCAACTGTCCTCCAAATCAGATTTTTTTTTAAATGACATTGCCTACCTGGCCTTTTTATCCTGTAACTTTTACTAAACAGTTTCTAAATTTTTACAGTAAAACATGTCTTCTGCCAACACTTATGGCTTTGAACTTTGTAATACTTTGCTGCAAATTTTTGGCTTACTAGACCTTTACAAACATAATTATACTGTAAGCTCTGTGTATGAATAACAGCAGTGAGCCCTTAATCATTGTGAAAACTGTTGATATGGCTTTTTTGTCCCCTGCAATTGTATGACTAAAACACTGCAGCTGAAGAGGTATATGCGTGTCAAGATTTAAGGGAGATGTTGTCAGTTCAGGTATGTTTCCTAACTGCTAATGTCAATGGAGTTGCACTGATTTACCCCATTTAAAGATATAACCCTTAAATGTTGACAATATTTGCTATAGAATTTTTCTGTCCTATGTACAAACATTTCCATCAACTTTGTATTTTCAGCAAGTTTGTATTATGCACTTGAAAAGCTTTGTGTCATCTCATGTAAAATAAATTGTACAGTCCATTACATTTTGCCGGATTTGAATTTTTATTGAGAAGCAAGAAGATTTCTATTGCCATTCCAGTCTGCCCCAAAGGTCTGTCAATTCATGGAAAAGGTTGCTGTATCCCTGAAGGAAAGAAGCAATTATTTGGAATTCCACGGGAGCCTCAAACTAAGAGTTCTGGCAATAGCACCCAGATGCTTTGCTGTTAGCTGACTGTATTCAGCACTGTCATGGTGAGGTGCATGTGTATATTTCTGTGTCTGTGTGTGAGAGAGAGGACTCGTGACTCTTCTTTCTCTTCACACTGGGTATATGGGGTAGTGCCACCACTCAAGTGCTGTTTATTGACCAGCAGCTTGGTGTGCTAGTAGGGTTTTTTTGTGTGTGAGTGAGATGTGTACTGTTTCTAGCTCCCACTTCACTTTCTCTTGTTCACTTTCCAACGTAGCCTAGTCAGGAGGTTCTTGCCTGTGTGTGGAAGAAGCAGTCAGGTATAGAGATCTAAAGTATATGGACATTTTCAAGTCATGAGTGCATGTCATCTCTTTATGGCCCAACACAAATAATCCAAATAGCTATCCATCTTGCCCTTCCTTGGCAGTTCAACAACTGGCTATTTCCAAGGAGCTTCTAGTGAGAACTCAGTGGCAGACTGACACGCTTTGGTAGAAAGCTACATGGTCTTGTTGGTTGGGAGGGCATTCCTGGCTGTTTTTTTCTCTAGATTAAAGGGAGAATATTGAGATTGATCACATAGTCTCCTAGAAGTGCTCCTTCTGTCTAAATGTTGGAAAGTGGAGATTTTTCATAGTTTTGCTGGAGCCTTTTCCAGCTTGTTGAGCCTCATTCCCAATCATTTATTTATTTATTATTTGGACTTATTGCCTGCCACTCTCATTACTGGCTTGTGGTGGGTTACAGTTTGTCTGTATTAAAACCCCATTAAAACCAGACATATCTCCAAATACAATAGACTCCTAAAATCATTTAAAAGATCATGGCAGACTACATGTGTTGAATAATTCAACTGATTGCTGAAAATTTTATCTTTGATGGAAACAAGACTCCTGTGGTGAAACGCCTTTTTTTTCCCCTTGGGAGTATAAACCAAAGGTTATTTAACAATTTTATTCTTTAACTTGTGGAAAAGAACAATTAAAGGAACAATTATTGGACAGCCTTACATTAAACAGGAGGTTGCTGTCCTTAGGGAATTCTGAAATGTTTTAGAACTGTATTCCTCAAATATACCTTGCTGTGTCAAATGTGCTGTAGGCAGAAACTTATTGAATTTGCAATTTTACGATTTATAATTCATGGTGGCATATACAAGCAAATCCCCACTGGTGACCAGAATTATGTTGACTGACCAACCCAGACTAATTAGTGTTGATAAGTTACAAGAAATGTTTGAGCAAATGAGAACAAACATCAAGGGAAAGTTTATGAAAATGAAATGAAAGGCTTAAAAGAAGAAATTCTGAGGGAATTTAATTGTTTTTAAAAATGATACTTTTTTGAAAATAATCGAGGAGGCACTCAAATTAATAATAAAGTACAGTCTTTAGAAAATGAGACAGATTATATCAATAAAGACTCGGAAACAGAACTGGACAAATTTGCTTTAACTGAATGAAGAGAGAAGGAAGATTATTTAAGGTTTTGGCATATACCAGATGCCCTTAATGGGGATATTAGAGAAAAGATTATTGTGGCATTGGCTTTTTTGGAAATGGAACAAGAAAACATGGACTTGAAAACGGATACATTTTATAGAATAAATTCAAAAATGGCTAAAAGAATCTTCCAAAGAATGTTATGGTGCATTTTCTTAGAAAGAACACAAGAAGATCCAACTACACTACAATACAAGATTAAAAATAGATAGCATTGGTGTAATTGTATTGTAATAAATTTCTATCACACAGTTCTATACAAAAGAAAAGACTTTCTTAACTGACAAATTAAAATTGAAGAAGATTCCATTTTGCTGGGATAAATTGGAAGATGTTTCACTTATATTTAAAAAGAAGAGATTTAGACTGAATTCTATCAAAACTAAAAGAATAAAAGAATCATAAACCTCCCCCTACCTTCCCCCTTCCATACCTGACATTCTATCCCTGTGTCTTGTACTTTTTGCATATAAAAATAAAACAGATATTTAGTAAAATAAATAAATAAAGACCAACATTAAAGGTAAAGGTATCTCCTGTGCAAGCACCGCGTCATATCTGACCCTTGGGGTGAAGCCCTCTAGCGTTTTCATGGCAGACTCAATACGGGGTGGTTTGCCAGTGCCTTCCCTAGGCCATACCGTTTACCCCCCCCCCCCCCGCAAGCTGGGTACTCATTTTACCGACCTCGGAAGGATGGAAGGCTGAGTTGACCTTGAGCCGGCTGCTGGGATTGAACTTCCAACCTCATGGGCAGACAGCTTCAGACAGCATATCGCTGCCTTACTACTCTGTGCCACAAGAGGCTCCTAAAGACCAACATTACAATGTACAAAAAAACATCAGGAAAAAAATTTCTAATAAGACTAGAGGAAGAAAGGCATTAGACTCAGAAGGCAGGTGTGCATGCACATGAAAGCTTATACCTTGAATAAGACTTTGTTGGTCTTAAAGGTGCCATTGGACTCAATTTTTTTTCTGCTGCTTCAGACCAACATTGCTATGCAAAACCCAGCAACCCAATCTATGTAAAACCCACAATCACAACAGGAAACAAGAGACTAAAACAGATGATAGAAGTATGCACTTGGAGAAACCAAAGACCTAATTCTGGATTACCAAATCTTAACATGGAATATAAATAAAACAAATGCTCCTCAAAAGAGAAGAAATATTTTTCATTATTTGAGAAAATTAAGATGGTTTTATATGCAGGAGAGACACATATCAGGGGGAAAGTTACAAAATATTTGATAAAGCTTTGGGTGATAAATTTATCTCAGCACATAATAAAAAGAAAAATCATGTTGTCTTATATATAAACCCTCAATTAAAGCCAGAGTTGGTTATTCACAGATAATAAGGGTACATTAGTGAGTGTTGAAATTGACTTAATCAGGTTTAAAACTTTGGCCTTGACAGTTTATGCACTAAATGAAGATAAGGGGACTTTCAATAATCAACATGGATACATTAATTGAACTTTCATATGAATGTTACTGTCTGAAAAGGGACAGGAATGGTGTGGCCTTTCCACAAATTGATAGATGTTCAGATAAAAACATTAAGATTACAACAGGTAAACTGCTAAAGCACTTTTTTGACTTTGACTGACAATTAGGGTTTTGTGGATATATGGATACTGAAAAATGATAATTCCAGATAATATATTTACTTTTTGGAAAAACATAGATTCTTTTCAATAATGGACATGCTTTGGATCTCTAAAGATTTTGTTATAAAAGTTTTAAAAGTAGACATTTTACAAAGACATTTTCAAACCATAATACTGTATATTTGTTTTTTAAAATAAAATTATGTTTTCAGGTAGAGAATGAATGAAGCATTGCTGCAAAAAGAAGACATTGTGTAGGATTTTAAGAAAAATTAAAAGATTTGTTGAAGTCAATCTAAATAAAAGCTACTGATATGAGAATGGTTTGAGGAGCAATTAAAGCCTTTATTAGAGATTACTCAAACTTAACTTTGAACAAGTATAAAAATGCAGAATTTTTAGATGGAGATTAAGAAGGAAGAAAACGGATTAAGAAGACGGCTCCTAGGAATACAAAATTTTGCAACAAATTAAAATTTTGCTATATGAATAATAAGAGAAATAGAAAGAAAATTGAATTATGTAAAATAGAGAAATTTTGGGTTTGCAAATATACTAGGAAAATGGTTAGCATATGAATTAAGAAAAGTAAGAGAAGATTAAAATTTTGAAAGTTAAAAAAATCTGTAATAGCTAATAAAAGTCAGGAAATCCTAGGTAAAAATTGAGGAATATCTCAGAAAACAAAATTTGCCAAAGTTATCTGAAGACCAAAGACAGATTATGAGTAGCCATATTTCAATAAGAGAAGTGGTAGAAACAGTTTTTAAAAAATAAAACCAGGAAAGATTCCTGATCCAGATGGACTGCTGGGATTATATTATAAATGTTTTGAGGGTGAAATGTTGCAGCTTCACAAATGACAATGAACTCTATCCTTACAGTGGAGAAAAATCCCAGAATCTTTCAAAGGAGCTAACATAACATTAATACCTAATGAAGGTTTTAATCTGGCTCTGGCAAAAAAAAAAAACCCTATCGTTGCTAAATAATGGCTACAAAATTGTTCACCAAAATTTTAACACAAGGATGGAAAAAGATTTTCCTTTATTCATGAATATGATTATGGGGTTTTACCTAAGAGACAGTTAAACAACAATTTAAGAAAGGTGTTTAAAGTTCTGGAATATTGTGAAAAGCATAATGAAAAGCAGGCAGCACCAATTTTCTTGGATGCAGAGGAAGCATTTTACAATCTAGAGTGTCTTCTAGAAGGCACAGAGAAAATTGTATAATATGTGTGGGATCAATCTATACTTCACAGTCTGCACAATTAATTGTTAATGGAGATTTAATCAATCCATGTAAGATTCACAAAGGAACAAGACAAGGTTGTCTGCTGTTACCCTTCTTGTTCATAGTAGTTCTAGAATTATTGAATAGTGATATATGACAGGATAAAAAAATTGCCGAGGGCAAAAATTTAAAAGAGATAAATTGAAAGCCTTTGAGGATTGACTCGATTTTAATTTGAGAGGGGCCTTTAAAAGGTGTTGAAAGATTAATAGATAAATTGAAAGATTTTGATACATTAGCAGGTTTTATAATCAATAAAGATAAAACAAATATGCTAAAATAATATGAATGTATAAGAACAGATGGAATTGATGAATAAGACAGGTTTTAAGGTTAAAAAGAAGGTCAAATCTGGGTATTACATTGTCATAAATGAATCATATGTTATTTCAGAATAATTTTGTGAAGTGAAAATATACCTGCTAAGAAGGGATAAGATACAGTTGTTGTAGAATTTCTATGATTAACATTAATATTCTTCCCACCATGCTATTTTTATTACAGATAATACTATTTTGACTCCTGATGTAACATTTAAACAGTGGCAGTAAGTTTTACCTAAATTTCTATGGCAAGGGAAAAAACTAAGAGTTAAATTTAAGGTATTACAAAATACAAAGAAAAGAGGTGAGTTTTAAATCTTATTTTGCAGCCTATTGCCTAGTTTGAATGAAAAACTCAGTCATGTTAAAAAATAGAAGTTTATTGAAATTAATAGGACATGATTTGAGATATGGGTGACTCAGCTATCCATGGTATGATAAATCCAAAGTTAATAAGAAATTTTACTAGATATGCCATTTTGAGGAATAAATATAAATTTAGATTATGTCCAAAACATCTTGGTGTATTTTAACACAGGAACCATTCTACAGGTGAGAAATGACATTTGTTGTGATATATTAGATTTCTTTCAGTGAGACTGTAAAATGAAAACCAAAGAAGATATGATAACAAAAGGATATATGGGTCAATGGGATTTTTTATGCACAAATGTCAGGTTTAAAGTAGATAAAAATATCATGGTTTTGATTGTCTTTGAAATAGAATTATGTCAAAATTATGAACATATTATTGCTAAGATGTATAAACTTTCAATGAAATTTGAAACAGGAGTAATATGTAAAATAATGTATGATAAAATGGGCAATGAATGTTAGACATAATATACAATTAGAACAAGGGGAAAGTATGTCAATGAAGTGTCTTAAATTCACATTACACTCTAACCTTAATGAGATCTTCTACAAAATGATATATCATTGGTATTTGTCACCCAAGAGCTTATCTAAAATGCACAAGAATATGTTCAATATTTGTGGGAAATATGAGCATGACAGAATATTTTTCATCATATAAGAAGGTGAAAAAAGTGGATAAAAATACAGGCATTTATTCAGAAGGTTTTCAAGACTAATATACAAATGAAACCAGAGGCTTTCCTTTTGGGAGTAATGAATAAGGAACTTGAAAAAAGACGTGGAACTTGGTTATTGTATATGATTACAGCAGTGCGACATATTCTCAAAAATGGAAAATTTGTTGGTGGCTCACAATGGAAGAATGGTTGATAAAAATAGTTGAATTGGCAGAGATGGCTAAATTTACGTCTTTAATGAGAGAAAGACAACAGCTGTATTTGTTGCTAATTAGAAATCTCTAAGATACTTTTTGCATGACATGAACAAAAATGAAGTGATTTGCATGGTTTTGGGGGTTAAGGGGGGAGATGAGTTTATTGTAAAAAATATTTTAATTGTCATCTATATAATCATAGTATAATATCCATCATTTAAAATTGTTATTTCCAGGCTGGAAACCCATCTTTTCTCAGCCAGTAACAATTTCTATACAATAATGATCTCCACGCCACTGGTCAGTTTCAAATTAATTTCTGTGAAAGAACACTTGCATAATTTTACGGTTGGGGGTCACCACAACATCAGGAACTGTATTCAAGGGCCGCGGAATTAGGAAGGTTGAGAACCACTGGGTTAGAGCATCATAACAAGGAAAGGACACTGACCATTTCTGCACAAGTGATTTTCCCTGGTTCACCCTCTGCTTGTTCGCAGAGTTTATTCAGGCTTCCTCATGATGTCGCCTCCCTCTTGGAGCTGGCACAACTCTGCCCCACAATAAGGGAATGCTGATAAATCATTATCACAGGAGACAACAAACAGCAAATTGCAGCAGGGACATGAGGAAGGGAAAAGTTGGTCTGTCCCTTTCCCTGCCCTCCCAACTACCCCCCTTCCAAAAGTCCCCCACCCCTTTTTCAAAGGACTTGTTCCAAAGCCCGCTTCTGCAGGGTCAGTAAGGGAGCCTACTCCCTGGAGCTGAGCTGCAGAGACAATCTTGTGTGTGTGTGTGTGTGTTAATAAAAGGTTCCAGTGTAATGAAATTACACCCAGTTAACTTCAAGCATGCATTGCTTGACTCATGCTTAGGTAGAGCCAAGGAGGAGACATGAGTTCTTTCTTCCTTTTTGTTTTTTTTTTAAGGGATTGTAGCCTGACCATGTAGGAGGGAGCCAAGGCAGAAAGCCAGGTCCCCTCACTGCTTTTTCCTTTGCCTCACTGCACTACTCTGTTTGGAGCCATACTGAGGAGCCAAGGAAAAGTAGCTGCTTTCTCCTTTGCCCCTCTGCGACCACTTGCAAATTGAGCTCTCCTGCAAAGGGAGGGAGGGAATACATGAAAACACCACTTCACTAACTTTAAATCATTATATGTTGTGGCAGACCTGCGTTGCTATGCAAATTTTGATTTTTTTAAATTAAAAATATTTTTTTCTATTTCTGTGGGGGTTTGGGGGGGCACTAGAGTGCGAGAATGTAACTCTGAAAGGTGATTGGTGGCTGATGCCATGTCACAGTGATTGACAAGCTAAAACGTGGTGGGAAAGCGGATTGTCCTGACTTCTGATCAGCCACTTGACTTGTCAGGCAGCAAAAACCTGGGACAAGGCAGTCAGCAGATGCAGGAGAAATGAACAACCACGCATTAGTGGAATGCAGATTTCAAAACGCCTCCAACCAGAACAGGTCTGTATTCAAACTTTCCCCACTCAGTCATGAAGCATCTTCAGTCTTTTTGGGGCAATTGCTCCACAAACCTTCAGTACATAGAATATGCAAACCAGTTTTAATGAAATTATGCTCTTTCTTCTGTCCATTCTCCACTTCTTATAATCATAGAATCATAGAGTTGGAAAGGGCCATACAGGCCATCTAGTCCAACCCCCTGCTCAATGCAGGATCAGCCCTAAGCATCCTAAAGCAACCAAGAAAAGTGTGTATCCAACCTTTGCTTGAAGACTGCCAGTGAGGGGGAGTTCACCACCTCCTTAGGCAGCCTATTCCACTGCTGAACTACTCTGACTGTGAAATTTTTTTTTCTGATATCTAGCCTATATCGTTGTACTTGTAGTTTAAACCCATTACTGCGTGTCCTTTCCTCTGCAGCCAACGGAAACAGCATCCTGCCCTCCTCCAAGTGACAACCTTTCAAATACTTTAAGAGGGCTATCATGTCCCCTTCTCAACCTCCTTTTCTCCAGGCTGAGAAAAGGAGGTTATAATAATAATAATGAATGTATAGTGAAAGTAGACATAATGGTGCTCCTCTCCTCCTTCCCTCCAACAAGAGAGCAAAGCTTGTTAAACACCATTTATAAAAACCATTATAAAAATGAGAAGCATGTTTACTTTCTTTAGAAATGGCCAGTTCAGTTTGTTTATATCGAAGCTGCAGATTCCAGTGGAATTAGCCACTTATTTTAATGTTTGTAATTATTTTTGCTTTTCTTTGCTTGTCATAGGAAGTATGCACTTCTAACTTTAAATCTGGCTATTTGCGTCTTGTTGTCCAACATTGCAAATCAAATACTCCATCTTCTGAAGATGCAGTATACATTGTGCTGTCTCTGTTTACAGGCTCATGTCTTGCTTTTGGCCTTTGAGAGATATTAGGACTCTAATTTTGAAGGGCTTGTTTGTGGAAGGAAGCCCAGACTTCCCTTTCTGGTATAATTTGTTTACTTGTTTTTTCGTTAGTGACCTCTCATGTGCATAGTCTTGGGGGAATGTTATACTTGGGAGTGCTGGAACAAGTTGCAAGACCATCTGTTCCGATCTGTGCCGCTGAAGATGTATTCTATTACTCCCTGCACAGCATTCATGTCATTAAGGTTATCGAAGACCACAGTTATGGCTATAGTTTAGCCACACATTCTAGTAAATGTTTCAAAGGGTACTTTCACTCTCAGAAACAGATACCCAAAATATCTTGTTGGTTTCTAAGGTGCAACTGCCCTTTAACTTGGCTCTTCTACTACAAACCAACTTGGCTACCCTGGGAAATTACCAACTCACAGCTTGGCTTGTGTTTATTTAGTTACATCATTTATATTCTACCTCTTTATCCAATGGAGACCCAGGCTGATTTGCATCATTGTCATTTCCTTCATTCTATCCTCGCAGTAGCCCTGGGAAATTGGGGTGGCTGAGTGTATCTGGCTAGCCCAAGGTCCTGCAGCAAGCATTTATGGCTCACTGGGGTTTTGGACCTTTGTCTCCCAGACCCTACACCATACTGGCAACACACATTTCTGACTAAATATGCAGAGCAGCATCCAAGATGACAGACATGGCAAACATGTATCTTGTATGCAAATATATTCTGCCTTATACAAATTGGGGAAGAGGAAAAGTTACAAGCAATCTTGCTTGGGATTTTTTTCTCAGTACTGAATACAGGCCTGAATTTGATGCTGGGCATGAATTAAAATTGAGACTGTTCAGCCAAACAGGTTTTTTTTAATGCTTTGTTCAGGGTGATTCTGCACCAGCAGCGGCCACTGCCGGTGCATTGTGGTGGAGCTGCATGCTCCGCTGCTTTCTGTGTCCCCACAGGGAAACTTCTAGCATGATGTACGTGGTCCAGCCTGGACTTCTACATCATGAGAAATGCAGCCAGGGCAGAATGGTTCTGCTGCGCAGGGGAGAGGCGGGGGGGGGGGGGTGTTGAAGGAAGGTGGAATTGCATGACCAAGCAATCCCACCTTCCTGCAAAAAAACACAAATGTTCCATTCGACCCCATGGCATCCCACACAGCCATATGTGCACTGGGCTGGCCTTTTCTGCTCATGCAGAATCAGCCTCAGTAAACTTTTTTGCCAATAGTTTTTGGTTCAAGTAACTTGGACAAAGGTGCAAAACTACAAAATTTGGGGAAGAAATTTCTTATTTGGGGCTTCCATTGGAGGCTTTCGCTAGTTGATTTAGCCACCATTGAAGCCTTCGCTGCCCACCCAGGAGTCTCCACTGGACCAGATAACCTCCAGAGCACAGCCCTTAACCCCACACAGACCTCATGTGCTCATATTTCAGAAGCCATCATGTTGACCATTACTGTCCCAGTTACAAGTGCATACAAATTGTGCCTTTGAAGTAAGTTCCAAATTATTCCTATCCTTTTATGACACAGTGAGAAGGAAAGTACCCAGTTACACTCGAGTCAGTTATGTTCGGTCCACTTAAGGTTGGCAGTTTGTAGCGAAAGAGAAAAGTTTGGTTAAAAGGTTACCATAACAGGAGAGTGAGCTCAGGACTGCTCTAGAATTGGAACTGACCTGGAACTGACAGAATTTCTGAACTAGGGTGTTATGATTTAAGTATAATGTTTTTAAATGTGTGGGCTTTTCAGAGTGAGGGTTTTTTCCCCACTCTTTGAAATGTACAATTTAAAAACTGCCATACTAGCCCTGGTTATATTTACTTCAGGTTTTGTCATTTCAGATAAAACTGTTCTTGTTTGGGATTTAAAAAGACATTTTTCTTATTTCCATCGGTTTCAGGTGGGTAGCTATTTCATTCTGTAGTATTATAACAAATCTGAGTGCAGTAGCTCCTTAAAGATAAGCGACTTTTCACAGATTTCCAGGGTCGAAGCTTTTGAGAGTCACAGCCCCCAGTTAATTTACTCTATACCTCAGTGGCCTCAGGTTTGGGTGGGCTTTATATCTGGATAGTTTCTATCTGAACTTCAGTTCCCACTAGGAGTGCCGTGGGGAAACATGAAAGTGCTAGAAAATTCTTAAGGTGGTGTGTAGCCTCAGGAAACCATTAGTCTTTGGTTGTGAAAGGTTAACTACTCTCAAGAATTAGGTATCACAGCTAGAGGCACTAAGAAAGCCAAAACAGTTCATAGTTCTGTAGCTCAATATCAGAAGCTTCTTAAGGCTACCCAAGAACAGGAGAAATTTAGAAATCGTGATTGCCTCAATAAAAAGGCAAGTAATAAAGAAAGTAAATATAATACAATCTCAGCAATTAAACTATCTCTGGGATAGCACCTTTCCTTCATTAAAAGGAGTAACTGTTTGTTTGTTCATTCATTTGTGGAATTTATAGTCCACCCTATCTTTGGTAACTCAGGGTGGGTTTCAAATAAATGTTGTGCCTTAGGTGCTATTTTGTAGTATTTTATGTGAGTGTCAGTTATAAAAATTACACTCCTGTATTCCATATTAATCCATCCAAAATCTTGTGTGAGTTCCATATTCAGAATCAGAGGACTGCTGGCTGAGAATGGCTTAACTTGTGTAGGTTTGTTTGGGCAGCATCCCATCACATACCTTTATTCTAGATTTTGGAATTGCACATTTTTTGGTTGGATCCTGTGCATTCATTCTGCTAGTGGAGGCCCTTTCCTTGAGCAAAACGCATGTTTACTACTGGAACTGTGAAGTCTGAAGTCTCTATCCAGCAAAAGGAGTCTTCCTCCAATTCAAGCAACAAGTAGGGTATGGGGTGGGATATATAGCTGCCAGGTCTAGTTTGGGGAACTCCTGGAGACTTGATTGAGCCCGAAGAGGACAGGAACCTCAGAGGGACACAATGCCACTGAATCCCCCTCCAAAGTGGTCATTACCTCCAGGGAAACTGATCTCTGTAGTCTGGAGATGAGCTGTAAATCCAGGGGATCTCCGGGTCCCACCTGGAGGCTGGCATCCCTATATCCACCCCACTTACATCAAGGAAATTCCAAGAAGCAATTTATTGTGTATGACAAATTACATGAGGATTCATGCAATTTCTTATAAAGAAGTTACTTCCTACAGGAAAGTAGTCCTATGTGGTGTGGTTCTTGGCTCTTGGGTAATATAGGAAGCAAACAAGGTCATGTTATACTCTCCTTTTTATGTATATTTGTTGTGGGTGGCAGAGATAAATTTACAGATCAAAATATACTTAAAATGAACTATTCTTTGTTCATACTTTGAAGAAAGGGAAGACATGTGTTTTTGGCCTGTGTTAGAGAGAACCAGGTGTACCATTTTATTTTTTTGCAAAATGACTGAGAGGACTGAGTAAGAACTCATAGTGGTAGGTTAAATGACCCCTCTCCATTCACAGTTCAATAATGGCATTGCCCTTCAGAGATTAAAGGGGCTGATTTCTGCATGCAATCTCACAATCCACTGAAACAGCTTAAAATAATGCTTTCATCAGATGACTTGGATTATATAAGGTCAGTTGTCTGTTCCCCTGCTCGTCCATAAGCAGAAAGGACTGAAAGATTACCTGTGCATGAGAATGCAGAAATGAAGGTTGCCAGAAAGAGTGAAGCTAGTTGTCATCCTACATCAGTTTGGTCCAAGTAAAAGAACGGTAATGCTTTCAGCAATACAAAAAAAACTCCTTTGATCCAGCTGCAATTTGATCAAACAGTCAAGTAAAGTTTGCTTTTTTATCAAGCATTTGTAGTTGTTCAGAAAAGTATTGCTTTGCACACGTGTTCTCATACTGTTTTCTCATATTGACCCCTTTCCTATCCCCCCAATATGCTGTGTAGCTTGACTCTTAATTATTCTCCTTGGTTCTCTCAGTCCTAGTGCAGTAGGGCTTGTCTTTAATGCCCCAGCCTTGCCCATTTTGCCTGATTCCTAAAATTGGTCATAACCATGTTTGAGTGTTCTAAACTGGATGAAAATTTTGCATGTTCTCACACTACCCTCTGAGAACTGTAATTAATCTAGTACATCCTGAGCATGTGTATGTATACATACTAAATTCTGTCACGTATGCTCGTATAAAAGTAACATGTGCATACGTGCAAAAGCTAGATGATTTTAAAATGATTAATTAAAAAATGACGAGTCAGGGACATACTTATTCCAGGTCAGTCAACGAACAGTGATCCTGTGTCCAAAGCAGTTCCTAAACCAGTTTCCATTCTGAATTCTACCAAGTACATAGATGCAAAACCTTTAGAAATACTCCTTTCTTTAAATGTTTTTTATAGTCATAATGGAAAGTGATCAAATGGAGGGAAAGCTGAAATTGCAAGTTGTAAACTCAATTTAATTTTTGAAAATCCACAATCTTTGAAAATCTACCCACTACAATTTCTTCCACACCAAAGATTTTTTTTGCTTCTGTGCTCCCTGTGGAAAGTGAACCCCTGCCACAGCCCCTGTTTTCATGAAGGGAGTCTGAAGAACTGAGTGGAATGGAGGTGACCAGAGATGAAATTCTAGACCAAATGAGGAAATTAAATCTCAAGATCCTGATGGCATACACTTTAGAGTTCTTAGGGTACTTAGATGTGAAATCACTAAGATACTAACCTGTATATGTAATCTATTACTAAATCCAGCTGCTGTACCAGAAGACTGCAGAATAGCAAATATGACACCAATTTTTAAAAAGCATGGAAGCAGGGCCCAGAATTTACTTACTTACTTATATTTTGATTTCTAGTGGGCAGGGCAACTTACAACATTTAAGCAACATTTAAAAAATTAAGATCATAAAAGAATTCAAAAAATTGACGTTCTTCATTGATTCCCCAACCTTCATGTCTCTTCAATCATTCTGTCTGCAGCTGTGGTGCCTTCCATAGAAATGGGTGAGGGAGAACCAGCATGGGAGATGGAAAAGGAGAGAAAGAACATGGGGAGGGGGAAGCGGCAGGAGGCCCATAGTTGTACTTCAGTCGTCCTGGCCTCAGCCATATGTGTGGTGGAAGAGTGCCATTTGGCAGGCTTGGTGGAACTTTAATTTATTCATCAATGGTCTGGTGCTGGGGGTAAGCAGTGTCTTGGCCAAGTTTGCAGAAGACAACATTTTTCAGAATGATAAAAAACAAGGCTGACTGAAGAGCTACAAGAGAAGCTCCACAAATTAGGTGAGTGGGTGTCAATGTAGAGTGGGTGTCAACGGACAAAGTTAATTGTTGGTAATTGTAAAGTGATACACATTGAGACAAAAAATCCCATCTTCAAGTGAGAGGGGGGAAATCCTGGGATAGTAGTGGATAATTTAATGGAAGTGTGAGCTCTGTGTGCTGCAGCCGTGAAAAAGGCAAACTCCATGTTAGGGATTATTAAGAAAGGGATTGAGAATAAAATGGCCAATACTCTGGGCCATTTCGCACGGCTTCAAAATAGCACAATGGTTGCTAATTGGAAACGCTACTAATTTGCCATAACCCACGACGTCGTAGACAATCTGCAACAATCCTGAAACCGACCCGCAAAAAGCGCTTCGTTGTAGCGCTTTCAGGGGAATCCAGAAAAGTGGATTCACCCTCCGGATAGCGATACACTCCTGCAACCAATCTGCAACAATAGCGCTAAAGACCTGTGCGTTACCATTGTTGCGGGTTCTTCAAAGTCCCTCCCCCTGGCTCTCTCCTCCAAACTTCCGGCTAAGCGATCGCCATTTTTTTTTCTCCGAGCGAGCGGGGATAAACGCACCAGCGAGCCTCTTTCTGTTTAGAGGCTTCCCTGGCTTCAGTCCTTCACCTTTAGTCACTAAGCACAAACCACATAAAAGCCCGTTTGCTGAAATAAAGTCCCTTTATTTTTTACACATTAATTCAGCTGAAAATCGGGCCCGTGAGAGGAGGGGGGATTTTTTTTTTATCACTCGAGGCAGCGTGCCAACAATCATACAATCAAACGACAGCTCACATTAGGCAGCTGGATGGGTCTCTCCGTTGCAACGAATCTACCTAGATTCGTTGCTATGGGTCTGTTTTTTTTTAAAAAAAAACCTTTCTTAAAGGGAAAGGGGCTGTTTGGGAGCATGCTAACGGCTGCCCATTGGCTGCTTGACGGCCAGGGGCGGGACGAGCTTGGCAATAGCGCTTCCTTTCTAGCGATTTCTGCTGAGACCGGAAGCCTGTGGGAAACGCTAAAAAACGCAACTGATTCCACTACAAAGGCAGGTATGCATAACGACGAATTCCACTATTTTAAATGGCGATTTTTCATTCCGCAAATAATTTGCAACAAAGATCCCCGTGCGAAAAGGCCCTCTGATACTCCTGTGTAGGCCTATGGGGCAGCCTCATTTGGAAATCATTGTACGGTTCTGGTCCCCGAATCTCAAAAACAATGCTGGGAAAAGTGCAGAGGAGGAGATTGGAGCACAACACCTTCCCTATGAGGAAAGGCTGAAGAGTCTGGGACTTTTCAGTTTAGAAAAGAGATAAGGGGGGATAGGATAGAGGTTTACAAAATTATGCATGGTGTGTAGAGAGTTCACAGATAATTTTTTTCTCCCTTTCTCAAAAAACTAGAGCTCAAGGGCATTAAATGAAAGTGATGGGCAGTAATTTGTGATGGACAAAGGAAATACTAGTTTACATAAAGAGTGATCAAAATGTGGAATTCACTGCCAGAGGATGTTTTGTGGCCACAGAAATAAACCGCTTTAAAGGGGGATTAGATAGATTCATGAAAGATAAGCCTATCAATAGCTACTAGCCATTATAACTGAGGGGAATGTCTATATTCAGGGCGATTCTGCACCAGCGGTGCCATTCCGGGCCACTGCCGGTGCATTGTGGCAGAGCTGCATGCTCCACCATTTTCTGTGTCCTCATGAGGAACACATTTCAGTGGCAGACCCAAGCTGATTCTGCACTTATTTTGTATAGGTTTTTTTATTGGGTTTTTTAAATGTTGTAACTTGGCTCGAGCCTTCAGGGGAGGCAAGTAATAAAAGTAAATCATTATTTTTATTATTATTACGTTGTGGATGCTGCTGAAATCAGATCAATTTGAACTCAGGTCTTCCTCTATCCCCACCCCCACCCCATTGAAACAGAAAAGTGTTCTGCATGTGATTAGGTTCTGCCGAGAGAAGGTAGGGTTTCCCCTTTAAGGGAAGCCTTGCAACCTTGGAAGGAGGAAGCCTTTGAACTGATGCCCTGGCCAGTCAGGGCTTTTCTACAATGTTGGAGGCTCAGCAGCAAGTTAGTTCAGGAAAAGCAGAGAGCTGCACCTTTACTCATGTTGATTTTTCAAATATCGAGGGTTATATCCAATCCAGAATATCACGGGGGAAAGGCAGATTCACTCCAGATCAATCATGCTTGTTGCAGATGAAAAATTTAAATCGGCCAAAATCAAAACGGAAATCACATTCAGTGTAGACAGCTTGGGATTGGAATAAAAGCTCTGTGCAGATTCAGCCTCAGTTGAACAATTTCCCCTTTTGGTCCCACAGAGGCACAAAGTACTGTAGAACCAAAAGGCATTTTCTGTCCCCTCTGCAACCACACAGGCCAGGCCCCATTGGCCTCCAGAGTGCCAAAGGAAATGTGGCAAATACCCATGTTCCTTTAAAGTGGGGTAACAGTGGTCTAACACGTTCCGGGCCCAGGAGAAGCCCATCGTAAGAGTGATGTCACTTGGGAGTGGGGATTAGCCCCACTGCTATATGACCACGCTCCTGGCCTTTTCTACCCATGCAGAATCAGCCCCAGGGGCACTAAACCTCTGAGTCTCAGAGCCAGGAGGCAACATCAGGGGAAGGGCTCAGTCCCTATGCCCTGTTGTTACCCGTCCACAGGAACTAGTTGGCAACTGTGTGAGACAGGATGTTGTACTAGATGGATTGCTAGTCTGATTCAGGTGGGATGCTAGTCTGATCCACATGTAATTTTATCCTCTCACTTTCCTTGCTTCCACCACCTGTGCCACTGGAGGGTTTTTTCTGGCTTTTAAAAAATTATTGCAGCAATGTACTTATTCACAGTGCTGCACTCACCTTTGTTTTTTAAGTGTCTCTAATCTAGCCCTTTTGGTTGCAGTGTTATGAGAACAAGTGTGTAGCCATCAACATTTTTAAAGAAATAAAGCTTTCATTTTATTCCTACATTTACAAAATCTGTATTTTAGTTTGGGCCAGCACATTTTGCAGGGTTTTTTTTTTTAACTGCTTAATTTTCAAATGCTTAATTTTCAAACATTTACCTCTTCTTTAAGATGTTATTTACACTCTAATTTATACACTGATTTGCAGACACCTCCCCCCCCCCCAAATCCTCCAACCTGACCTAGGAGGCCAGTAGCAGCAGCAGCATTAAGTCTTGTTCTTTCCTGCCATGGATTTATGTTTCAGTATTCAGCCGGATGATAATCTGATGCTCTAATCTGTAACTGAAATGCTAAACCCTGTGATGCCATTTTATTACTTTCTTTCTAACAGCAGAATGCTGGTCCTCTTCCTCTGCAGATCCCAAGACAGCACAGGAAAAAGGCCAACAATGTCTGGCAGTTCATGAAAGCCCCTGTGACTCTGCTATATGAAAAATGAGCCCCTCCACACACGTTATTCTGCCATCAATGTGAGTCCAGACCTAGGTAGATCTCTGTTTCCAGATGCACAGTTTCAAAAGGACATTGTAGGTACTTAAAAAAACAAAAACAATGACCAGCTTTTGTACAACGATGTGTGATACAAAATGTTTACAAGGTGAAGTTAACATAGTGTTAACTGAGAAGTGCTGTGAGGCAAAAACTTGTATCAGTTGTATCACTTCCATTTGGAGATGGAGACTCTCTACAGAATATGTTGTTTCCCCCCCCCCACCCCCAAACAAAAAATTTCTGCAACTGTATGGCAGAGAGAACACTTTTCTTTGGAATTATGTTCGATACCTGCAGGAATTTTTTTCCTATGGAGAATTAATCATGGATGCGTCCACCTGCATTCAGAAGTTGTCTATCCTAGACACATTTACTTCTTCAGAACTAGGCCAAATCTAGTTTAAAGCCTAGTATAATTAATGAGGATCTTCTGCAATGCCTGCTAAGAATAGATGGACCACTACATTAGTGAAAAGGATTTGTATCAGAGCAAAAAAGTAACCACTTCCCTTCCCTTCTATTTTGTATTGTTTTATTCTATCCTGTACTTCAAAACCAATTTTGGGGTGGGGGAAGCAAGAGTGGATCAAGGTGACCTTAAATTATATCTCAGGGTGGGGTCTGTCACATAATTTTAGTCATGCTGTCATGCAGGCCCTGTGAAACTACACACACACACACACACACCATCTCTCATGCTCACACACAAAACAGATATAAGTAGCCTACAGAGTGTCAAGAGAGGCAGTTTAACCCTCCTCCTTCATAATTAGGATTGTGTGATCTGGCCACCAAAGTAGCCATTCCCACCCGGAGTAGCCAGTGCCGCACCATGGGGGGGGAGGTGTAGGCACCGATGCACCGAGCAACGCACCGGCGCCCGCACCTCCCCCCCCCGCCCCGTGGCACGGTGCTAGCTGCTGCGGGCGGGAATGGCCACTTCAGCGGCCAAATCGCACAGCCCTATTGTGGTGATCTCAAATGCAGGTGCTTTAATTGATGCTTGGATGTAGCTTATTCTAATCATCTCAAGGCAAGCTTATGATCCTGAGTAACTGCTGATGGGAAAAACCTGGGTGTTTTTGTTGGGTGGGGCATGAGCAAGGAGTGATGTAATGTTCTGGTATTTTCCATCAGTTATGATACCTGATTGGTCTCAGCGGACCACCTGACTGCATGAGGCCAAAATGGTAAATTTAGGCCTAGGAAATGTGAATGAAATGTTAGCTTGGATTTCATCTGCCCCACAAATATTTCTCAACCATAAGCTGGCAACCCTAAATTTGGGGTGTGATATGGGATGTAGCATTCAGTTCTTAATTCTTTTTAAAAATTAGCTCTTTAGTTGTTTTTAAAATATAACACTGAGGACCTCCCTTTGTTTGCTTTGAACTGTTTTAATTTGAATAACTGATGAACACATTTTAAGTTCTTAAAACAAAGTTTGATGTATTCTAACTAAAAGCTGCCATCTTTGTCTATTATGTTTTTCTAAGAGATCCTTGTACCAAACAAGCACACAAAAGAATACTACCTGCTGGGTAGTGTTCAGAGCTTTGTGTTGAAGAGATCTGTGTACATATTGTTCATTCCTTCTTTGGCCTTTTTGACACAAACAGCTTACTGTATATTTTCCAAGCAGTGAAATCTTTAGCTAGACTTCATATTCTCTGCCTGCCTTTACACACAATTCTTTCTTCTCTGGTGTATTTATTCTGCTGCTATGAACAAAAAAATGAAGTTTTCTTAATTTGGGTGGGAACATCACTTGTGATGTGTGTATGTGTGTGTGTGTGTGGGTGGGGGTGTTCAAGTTTTTATAAATTGACACAATTTCCCTATCACAGCTGCACAGTCGTGCAGAGTACATTTAAATCCTGTCAATTTCTTGAATGAAAAGGGAACACAAAGAAACACATGTAAACAAAAGGAAATCATCCTGAAACTGACAAAAAAGATGAAATTGTCCAGGGTCTATTATACCTATTTAAAGTTTTGCTTTGTTTTGACAAGTGTGATGATTCTAGCGATATGAGTTGATTGATAGTCTTGGTTCATTGGGGGAGGGGAAAAATTGACAGGAAAAGTATCTCACATACCTAGGATGGATTTTCATAAACGTCACATGAAGAGTGGGGGAAGAAAGAACTCACACTCCTTTTTGTGCACTGTGGCTTCACATGTGCAGATTCTGTGTGACTGGCTGCCTTTGAGTCCCATGCTCCCACAGCAGGCAAAAAAGGAAGCAGCCAGGGCTTATCTACCGAAGAGAAAAAGAGCCACAATACATAGTAATTTTGCCACACACAATTTCTGCAGGACTTATCTGCCAGTTGCATGAGGTAAGCCAGTGGGCCCAAGGGGTTGCTTTGCAGGCCAGCCTGCCAGGCACTTGAGGAACAGGCTCTGGGAGGCCTTGGCTCAGGGATTGCTCTGCTCTCAGCAAGACCTCCAAACTGTTCTCCAGGCCAGAGAGGCCAGCAGCCAGTTTATCCCTGCAGCACAGAGATATGTCTGGTGAGCCAGATGTACAGCCCACTCCATCCACAGCTGCAGCAGGAAGGCAGCAGGGTCCTATAAAGGCAGGACAGGAGGGGTAGTCAGTGCTTGTCTGGATGCCTGCCAATGTGGCAGGGTGCGGAGCAGAGTTGTACTCCGCGCCTGCGTGTGTGCGCTGCATTACGCACCGGCGCCCGCACCTCCTCCCCTGCAGTGCCGTGCTGGCTGCATCAGCTGGGAACGGCTGATTTGGACACCACCGCACACAACCCTATTGCAGAGCACAGCAGGGATGCTTGCTCCCATGCAGGGGCAGCTCGGAGGGGGGGGGTCTCACCACCTCCTGCAGCTACCCCTGCCGTGGTCCAGGCCAAGTCTGCCCTGCTCTGGATTCCTTTGGCTTGCTGATGGACTTGATCTTGACACATGGAGGGTGCATGTTGTGTCTCTGCACCACAGGGCTGTGCTGTGCACTGATCTCTCTGGCCTGGAGCACAGCTTGGAGGCCTCACTGTGGGCAGAGCAGCCCTTGGGGCAGGTGCCTCCTGACACCTATTCCTCCAATGCCCATTCAGCTGGCCTGAAGAGTAATCCCATGGGTCTGCCCACCCACTCTGTGCAGCTGGTAGGTGAGTCCCATCCATTTCCTCTTTCATCAATCCCAATGAGCCATGGAGATGCGGGGCTCACAGCCAGCACTACAATCTGCACACATGAAGCCAGTGTGTAAAAAGCAAGCAATTGACTCATCTTCTTCCCATCTTTGCATGTGACTTTTATTAAATCCACCCAGCAGAAGTTGGAGAGCTTTCCCTGTGAATAATTTCCCCTCAGTAGTCCAAAACTAATTAAAAATTCATATCACTAGACTTATCCAGCTTGTAAAAAAAACAACAACTCTCAAATGTAATGATGGTGGAAATTAGAATCATAGAGTTGGAAGGGACCTCCAGGTCATCTAGTACTACCCCTCCCCCCGCACAATGCAAGATCTCACAACTACCTACCCAACCAAAGTGACCACAATTTCATACTCCAGTGATCCTCCCACCAAAACTCTCCAGAATGTAGCCTGGCCTGGAGGAAATTCACCTAACATCCTACAGTGGTGATCAGCAATTCCCTGGTTATGCAAGGAAGGGCCACAAGAGACAAACACTGACACATCCCTTCCTGCCCACCCACCCACAATCTGCCTAAGTTCATAAAATCAGCATTTCTGTCAGATGACTTATCTAGCTTCTGCTTTAAAACTTCCAAAGAAGAACTGCCACATCCTGAGGAAGCCTGTTTCACCGAGGAACCGCTCTGTCAGGAACTTCTTCCAGAGGTTTAGCCAAAAATTCTTTTGAATTAATTTCAACCTATTGGTTCTGATCTGACCCTCTGGGGTAACAGAAAACAATTCTGCTCCATCTTCTATATGACAGCCTTTCAAGTATTTGAAGATGGTTATCATATCACCTCTTAGTCATCTTCTCTCCAGACTAAACAGACCAAGCTCCCTCAACCTTTTCTCATACAGCTTGTTTTCCAACCCCCTCACCATCTTTGTAGCTCTTCTCTAGCTTCTATGCTGATGAATTGGGAGGGGAGATGGTGGAAGATGCAGATAGGGAGGAACAACCTCAATGTGTGTGGGGGGGGTGTGTGGCCTCTGAGGAACAGGAAAAGCGGGGGGGGGGGGGGGAATCTGAAGGTTTATACATGCTTTTGAATTCACTTCAGCTTGTGAGCAAAGCAACGAGAAACACCACCCAAACCACTCTCAGAAAAAGCAAAAAAGAAACAGTGACTAGAAAGTGAACTGAGCACTGAAGGATGGAATGAAAAAGAAAACCTGATGGACATGCCTGGTGAAAGTGCGGGGGAAAACCATGCATGAAAGGCCTTTGACTATAGAGGAACAATTTCCCCCTTAATGTCTACAGAATTGTCTCTCCAGCGTAATGATATGGAACAGGGGTGTACTGGGCACTCTCCAGCTTCCTTTATATAAACATTACTTCAGCACATCAGCTGGGAGATGAATTCCAGAGTGCTCAGTTCCTCAAAGGACAGCCTGATTTTTTTTTGCATGGAGTTTGCATGAAACTTGTTCCATCAACTTAATATGACTTGAATTTAATTTTCTCTGGCTTGCATCTGACATGTTTACAGTGTAGGTGCCATCTTAGCTTCCCATCACTGGATGGTGCAATAGCATTCCCAGCTGAGGGTCTGTAAGTGAGCAAGAGTGGATTGAAAGACTCATTAGGCACAATGGTATAAACTGCTGAAGTTTTGGGAAACAGAGCATAGTTTTGCATTACAAATCCTGTGTTATCTGGCTTTGTGCTCTCCTGGAATTAGGAACAAAAATAAAGGGAGGTAATCTGGATGTCAACAGGATTCATATCCTAAAACGTGTTACACTCCTCTATTGACTCCTCTACTGACATAAGACATCCTCTAGTGTCTTAAATTGATGTATAGAAATCCTGCTTCTCCAAATGAACAACTTTCTGCCCTCAAATAACTGATCGGCTTGCCTCTTGAATAGAATGTACCACTTCTTGGCTGATCAAAAGAGCCTAGAATGTTGTTTTCCTTTAGATAACTGGTGAAAGAGACGTTGCACAAAGAACTCCCGCTGCCACCCCTACAATCTGGTACTTCTGTGACACGTCTTAAATGTCTTCTATCATTTATCACATACGGGTCTAATCCCTGTGTCCCCTCTCCATCTCCATCCATCGCAACCAGAAAATTACCTGCCCTTCTCTTTCATCTGTTCCATGGACACATGAAGCTTCAAACAAAATTACTTCTGCTTCACCTTTCTGAACCACTTCCTGCTCCTCTTTGATAAAACAAATACATTAATTCTATACTTTTCATTTTCTCCCATTGAGCCAGCGTAGGGTAGTGGTTAAAATATTGGATGAAGATCTGGAAAATCCACTTTCAAATCCCCACTTCTCCTATGGAGGCTTGCTGCTGGTGACCTGGGGCCAGTCACACACTCACAGCCTAACCTACCTCACAGGGTTAGGAGGATAAAACTAAGGAGAGAAGAATGAAATAAGCTGCTTTGGGGTCCCTATTGGGGTGAAAGGTGGGGCATACATTTTAAAAATCTCTGGGAAATTTTTAACTGCCTCCCTAAGCTCAGGCAGCCTACATTTTTTAACTACTGCGAAGTTTGGGATTGAGAATTCCTTTCTTCCTGCTACCAAAACAAGATCTTAACGCTATGAAAATTGGGGGAGGGAGTTATATGTGTTTGCCAAGACCTCAAACACCTATTCATTCCTCAATACAATGACTTTCTGGGACATTATAATAAAATTACCAGGTTTGTGCAACAGTGAATCATTCCTTCCCCATTGTCAGCTCTAGACAAATCAGTCTTTGTTTTGTTCATGTTACACTTTAGAGTGCAAATATGTAAGGAAGGAAAACCATTTGGCAGGCTCTTACTTCATGCTTCTGAGAATGCAGTTGTAGACTGTCACTGCTTGAGAGGAGACAAAGCTGCCACCACAGCCAGACTGGTGTTAGGGTTGCCAAGTTTCCCCTGGCCACTGATAAGGGAGGAGAGGGGGTAAGGTTGCCAGCTCCAGGTTGGGAAACTCCAGGAGATTTCAGGGTGGGACCTGGGGAGGGCAGGGACCTCAGTGGGATATAATGCCACAGCATCCACCCTCCAAAGCATCCATTTTCTCCAGTCCAGAGATGAGCTGTAATTCTGGAGGATCCCCAGGTCCATCCTGGAAACAGGCATTCCCTAGGATCAGCTGAAAGCAGAGCGGAGCAGTCCTCAGGGGCTCTCAGGTTCTAGCACAGCAGAGTCTGATAGTCCTGGGAGTACCGGTTGTGACAGGGTTAAGTCTCCCTCACCTGATTTCCACTCAAGACTAGCAGGCGCTCAGGGCTGCTTTTCATTTTGAAGTAAAGGGAAATGTTACATGCATTTCCATGCAACTTCTAGATTTACTTGCTTAAAGGTAAAGGTATCCCCTGTGCAAGCACCGGGTCATGTCTGACCCTTGGGGTGACGCCCTCTAGCATTTTCATGGCAGACTCAATATGGGGTGGTTTGCTAGTGCCTTCCCCAGTCATTACCGTTTACCCCCCAGCAAGCCGGGTACTCATTTCACCGACCTCAGAAGGATGGAAGGCTGAGTCAACCTTGAGCCGGCTGCTGGGATTGAACTTCCAGCCTGATGGGCAGAGCTTTCAGACTGCATATCTGCTGCCTTACCACTCTGCACTTGTGGCTTATTTATCAGCTCACATCCTCATCTAGCATTATAAGTCTTGCTCTGCCTTGTCTTGCTCTTTGAAAACAGATGCATTTGGCTTTCGTTCTGTCATCTCCTCCCATTCCTTTTCCAAACCTGATTTTCTGCTGGTTTAGTCAGTACCTTTAAAATGTCAGGGTTTTTATCTGCAAAGCAGAAATAATGATGACTTCCTCTTTGGACGGCTAATGGAAACGGAGACTATAAAGTATTTGTGTACCTTAAAAGCAGCGGATTCATTAATAATGCTGTCCTAGAAACCAGACAGATCAGCATTTAATTATTATAGCTGAGGCTGAAAAATGTGCTGATAAATATATACATGCAAGCTGCCAAACTGCTGTGTTTAACCCAACTATCAGTTTCATTCATTTATTAATTGCCGGCATCCAGCTGCTTGGTTGCTGGTATCACGAAAGCGACTTTATGGAAAGCTGAAAAGCAGCTCCATGGAGCTGGACCTAGCAGAGGTATCACAGGGGAAGGCAGCAGACCTTTGGGGGAAGGTGATCAATCTGTTCCCAGTATTCATAATTTCACAGTGACTTCCGAAGCGCCATAGGGAGAGCAGTTTCATTCCCATGCTTCGTTCCTGTTGCCTTTGACAAAATGATCTGGGAGGTAAAATGCAAGTCAGTTGTTTGTATCCTTTCCTTTCATTCATTCCAGTGGCTTCCAGGCTCTGCATGATGTGAGATCCACCCTGCCATTCCAATTCATCATGCAGTCTCTGCTTCTGGTTGCACTGTGGCACCTAAATCTCACTTTCTTCAAAGACCTCCTCAGTGGTCTCACCCACGGTGACTTCTCCTTCACTGCTGTCTGAGCTGCACTTTCTGGGCTTGGGCCTCCACGTGGGGCTCAGCTCAACATTGCAGCAAGTTCTCTGCTTTGTTGCCTGCACCCTCTGATGCTGAGACATTTCCAAGGAGTGCTGCTGTTTCTTGGGTTTTTTCGGACACCTTCCCAGGAGCTTGATGTTCTCCCATGGCAGGCAGACAAAGGGATATGCCAGCACGAAGCGAGACCACTGCTTGTGTAGTTCAGCTTTCACCTGGAAAACAAAGAGACAGTAAGTTGGGTGAAAATTCTCCTGTAGGGATTTGCAGATGCTGTACTGCCTATCCTGTGGCACTCAGTGCTGAGGTTAGGTGGCCAAATGTTGTTCTCCAGATGCCCATGGACTACATGTACCAGCAGATAGTAGGGGCTCAGGGTAATTGTAGTTCATGGAGATTTGGAGAACCACAATTTGGCCACCCCTGTTCTAGAGCTTCTTGGAGCAGGCATTGAATCCTGCAATCTTAAAGGAGAAGGTGTTTATTTCCAGGGGAAACAAAAGCAGAAGCTCACAGGACATTCTTAGGCACATTGGACCAGCAAGATGTCAGAAGAAGTGAGAATCACAAGTCTGCAGCAACTGTTCATGTATTGATACCACACTTCTGACATCTTGCAGTGGTCCCAGATCTGTTTTGCATCTGGCATTGTCCTGCCACATTTCATGTGCTTTGTCTGCTGATGTGCAGAGGCTAGAATCAAGAATCTATTAAAACATTTGGACAGGAGACCCACAAACTTGTACCTAGGAATCACTTAAAGGTCTTTGACTGGATTTTACAGTGCAGAAGATATTGTAAACAGTCATTAATTAATTCATTCATGCTGCTGCCTTCCTCAGAAGTCTATCCTTCTACCACTTCTTTTATACTACATGTCACTAACTATTTTAACTCCTCCATGATGACTGCTGATCTTCATGGGCTAAGTATTAGTACCTTCCTGAAAAAAACATTGCAAAAACATTTTTTTTAAGTGGCATGAGGTGCAGACTAAAGTGATGTTGGTTTTTGATGAATTCAAATTTTGATTTTAAAAAAATTGCAGGGAAACTCACAAAATTCTGATTCCCCCTGATCTGCTTTGGCATCATTCTATTTGCAACTTGGAAAAGTCTTCTTTTCTGCGTGATCTCAGCCAACCAGTGATTGCACAGTGAAAATGAAATTGCCATAGTTCCAGGTAGCCAGTCTGGTTTGGTTACGTGATGATGTCATTAAGGGCATCCAAAGACCTCAATACCATTCCTTGGGGGGGGGGGGGAAGAAGGGAAATGATGGAAACTATTCTCAGCCAGCTGGGTTGATACTGCAGTTCCATTGTGATGGTTGCTTCCTTGACTGCCAGAACTGGGCAACAAGACATTTGCCCTGATCCAGCTATAGTTGTGCACCATTACGTATGATTAGTTATGGTACAATGGGAACAGCAATGTATGATTGAATGTATGTTGCATCAGAAACAATTTTGTGCAGAGAAAGAACACAATGCCGGTGCCTTGCATTGCTCTCAATGGGATGTATGTCTGAACGATCTAACTCCATCCATTTTCTGCCTCAATTAACCAACTATATTCAGCTGGATGAGGAAAAGGGAGCCTCAATCCGGTTGCTTTGCCCCTTCTTTTCACACCATTTTAACAAATAAGTGTGAAAAAGCACCAGAAAATGTGTTGCAGTCTTCAATGTGCTGTTCTCCCCAACCATCCCAAGGAACACTGCGGGTAAAGTTTAGTACTTTTTCAATCAGAAAATAACCTTCCCATAAAAAGCCCAGAAAACCACTAAGAACACTACTCAGCCTCAGGTACAGCTTGTACCTGCTAGAAGGTCCTGAAGCCTACACTAGGACCCATTATGCACGGGGGGAATAGCACGCATTTGGGGTGGAATGGCGGTGACTAAAATCACCGATAACGCACAGAGCCGGCTGCAACCAGCCGCAGCTTCGGTGCATGCCGCCGAAAAAAACGTGTTAGCGAAACGTGGAAGAAAGCGCAGCTTCCGGGTGATCGGGGCACAACCAGAAGTGGTGCCGGGATCGCCGCGTGCATAATCAGTTACTCTGGGTTTTGCTGCCGCCGTGCCCCGCCCTGTGCATAACTGGTGTGTGTCGCGTCTTCCCCCTCCGCGTTCTCCGTGTGACCCTAAATCGACGTTTCGGTGGCCGTGCATAATGGGCCTAAGTGAAACAAATTGTATAGGCACGGTCCTTAATGTTTTTGGAGTCTTGGTGATGGAGTTTTTGGTTTGTTTCCATTCATATTGTTTATACATTTGTTAGCAATAAGGACACCACAGTTTTAACATACCTCGCCATTAGAAAAGCAGTACAAAAGTGCTACAAAAAAACCCTGGAAGAAAGAAAAGATAAATTAGATTTGAGTGTTGTCCAAATAGAATTCAACTCTGAGCTTATACAATCACATAACATTGTTCCTAGAAGCACTGAAACTTGAGCCATTTCACTGGTAAACTGAACATTAATACAACTAATTTTATTTTGTTGAAGAATGGTCTTTGACTCATAGGAACCCTGGGACAAGGCATCAACCCATAGCAACATCAACCAATCTATTTTATTTCCCTTGCAATGGTTTTGCTCAAGGAAGTGTCTGGTTGGCGGTTCTGAAGCAGTAAATTTGATCCAGTGAAATACATCACTCTCACCTAAGCTGTACTTTTCACATTAGCCTGTGCAGGAATGATTAGAGGCTAAGGTTTAGGCCAATGTTATTTTTAGTTCAGTGAAATTATATTTTCCAAGAATGTACGGGTGAAGCTTTGAGAAGATCAGCATCAATTTTCACTAACTTCCCAGCATATCTTCTGCTTTTTACAGCTGTTACTAAGGTAATATGAACCTGACTTTGGTACACAGGGTTTTTGCAGGCAACAGGGTCAGAACATCTAAAATTTAAAAGCTGTATATTCAGGTAGAGGTTATAGAGACTGCATCATTCCTAACACAAGATCCAATAGATGGTAACACTTTACTTACTCCATATCTCTTCTGCTTTGGGGCAGGCATATCTTCAAGTAAATTTGAAATTCTATTTGGTTGTAGATAACCAGCCCACTATGAAACTCTGTTATATCACGCATAGCCACAATTTAGATCAGAGTCACATGGAAAGGGAAGAGGAAATCTAATGCTTCAGGCCCCCTGCTCTGTACTAGTAACTAAAACAAGGATTTATGTGCCGTTCTTAGAGTTTGGAAGTAAAAGTAGACAGGGGTTAGCAAAAGCTGCTGAGGGGATGGGAAAGCACGGAAGATCCATGGCCCTTGTGCAAAGATCCCTGATCATTTCACCAGAGATTTGCAGAATCCATCCCATCAACAAGTCCAGTTAAGTTGTGAAGGCAGCATTCAAAGTTACAGATGCCCCAAGGTTTCAAAATGACCTTCTACAATCTTGAAGCAGAAGGAGCATAAACAGGTAATTGAGGGTTTGTGTGTATATGTGAGGTTCTGCCAAATTACAACAGACTTATGGCTACCCTAGCAAGAGTGTAAGTTAAAAGCAGAGGTGGTTTGCTATTGCTTTCCACTGAAGAGTTTTTCCTGATAGTCTCCTTTCCAAGTACCAACCCTAATTAGCTTGCACGATGGGGCAAGATTAGACTATATCATGTTGGCTTCCCTCCACTATAGAAGGCTCAGAAAGAAGCAATCAAGGAGCCAAGGTTGCGTTACTGTGTACAGAGGCTATGGACAGTGGGTGACAGTTAGAAATGGGCAGTGCAAAGGCATGTTAGAAATGCAAGGAAAGGTTAGTCATGATTCTAAGACTTTCCAGGTATGCTCAGCCAGTTTGGTGTAGTGGTTAGGAGTGCGGACTTCTAATCTGGCGAGCCGGGTTCGATTCTGCGCTCCCCCACATGCATCCAGCTGGGTGACCTTGGGCTCGCCACGGCACTGATAAAATTGTTCTGACCGAGCAGTGATATCAGGGCTCTCTCAGCCTCACCCACCCCACAGGGTGTCTGTTGTGGGGAGAGGAATGTGAAGGCGACTGTAAGCCGCTTTGAGCCTCCTTCGGGTAGGGAAAAGCGGCATATAAGAACCAACTCTTCTTCTTCTTCTTCTTCTTGACGGTATTATGCTATACCAGGAAAAAACTATAAATGCTCCCAATTGAACTTGTTGGGAGCAAAAGAAACTGCCAAGCCCCACTATTTATTCACAGCCATGGCTCAGCTTCCAGAATCACAGCTTCTAAAAACATTATATACATCCCAGGTAGGCAAATGATAGTTAAGACAGTAGTACATGTATAGGGTTACAACTCTCTGGCCTCATGTTGGGCCCTTAGAATATACACACCCATTGTGGTGAAGGGAACTCTAGAGAAAGGGCCCTTTGAACAAAAAGAACATTTCATACGAAGAGAAGTAAAACAAACTTTGTTCAGCCTATTGCTTACATTCTTCTCTATTCTCTTTAAGAAGCATTTCAGGGGGCATTTTGGGCCACGGCCGGAGGAAGGAATCCAAGCCATATTATTCATCTGATGTCAGAATTAAATAAAATAACTGAATTTCTAACCAAATATGATATTCTTAAGATACAAGTAGACTATTTTAAGAAGCTAAACACTTGCCAGTGCAGTACTAAGCAGGGCTTTAAGTCCATTAACATTTTAGGATGAACAGGGTCTGAATTAGAATTACACTGTTTCTTACTAGAGAAGAGGTGAGCAGTTATCAGTACATTAATAATTAATCTCAGTTTGGATAACTTCTGAAGAAATATTATTGAACATATTGCTGGTTCAATTTACTGCCATTATTAAGCAAACAATGATCAAAGGAAAACTGCCCGGATCTTGGGAAAGCCAAAGTTTATACTCATTGTTAAAGAGTTAAAAGATTTTAAAAGTCAGGATCCCACTACCCAATTGTTTTATGAAATTAAGATTTAAAAACTGGGCAACAATTTTGTTTTCATGACTATGTGATATAATAAGTAGTTCATAATATACTTACACAAAACGGGTTTCATAGGAGGTAGAAAACTCATTAACAATATAAGAAAACCGATAAACATAATTATGTGTTTGCATGTGTGTGTATTGTAAATGTGTTTTAATATCTGAAATGTTTAATGTTGGCCACTTTGAAGTCCCAGAATGGAGTGGAAAAGCAGCGCAGAAATTTGTTAAATAAATAAATTCATTATAGTTAGAAAAAAAACCCATTGCTTTCTTTTTAGTTGAGAAAAAGGCTTTTGATCAATTGGAATGACTAGTTTTGTTGAAAGCTCTTGAAAAAATTAATTTTATAATTATATATAAAATTATGTTTGTTGTTGTTAGTTGCGAAGTTGTCTCCGACCCATCATGACCCCATGGACAATGATCCTCCAGGCCTTCCTGTCCTCTACCATTCCCAAAAAACTCTATGGACAGTACCAAAAGCCAAAAAATATGTTATAATATGTTATAATAACTAATTTATATGTTATATAAAATAGTCATTATATAATTATCTGTATTGACAGTCCCCCATCAGAAACTTTGACTGCAAAGAAAAGTTAAATGGAGATGCCCTTTGAGACAGTGATATTTAATGTCTTTTAAGTTACAATTTTTTGTGGCCTGACAGTATAAATATATCAGGCTGATTCAAAACCAATGCTAGTATGAACCACTTTTGCCTAGCTAAAGGCAGGTCAATGACTTGTCTATTTCCCCACAGAAACAGGCCAGTCTTCCTTTCGGCACCATATCCCATGTCATTCCTGAAGGTCCCTCAGGAATGCCTTTTCTGGCAATATAAAAGACCGCAGAAAGGAGAGTTGAGAAATAGCCATTCCATTAAAAAAAAAAACTTGGGGCACAGTTCTTTTGATCTTGCTCTCTAGTGATAATGAATTACAATTAGAGCCATTAACCACACTTCTTTATAACTTGAAGGGGAAAACCAAAATATGTGACACTGAATTTATTTATTATTAAGTATATGTGGCCAAAATTGACTTGGCAACAAACTGGGGGGAAAGGTAATTGCTCCTAAGACTCATAGGAACGGATATGGCAAATACCCGAGATGATAAGAATGATAAATTTATATTATGGTTAGGGAGGGATGCCAGGCAGATAATAAGTTTCTATTGCACTGTGTACTGTTTGCTTTAGACTAGACTAAGAGGCGTAATTATTCTATCCAACTATATAATCTCTTTTCCTTGTTGAGAAATATTGGTTTCCTCCCCCCACCCTTTTCTGTGTTTTCCTAATTCAAGTCAAACTGATGGTATTAAAAACATTTTTATATCCTGAAAACTTAGAATCAAAGAGTTGGAAGGGGCCTCCAGTGTCATATACTCCTACCCCCTGCACAATGTGAAACTCACAATGACCTGCCTACCCACAGTGAACACAATTTCATGCCCAAGTGATCCGTCCACCAAAAATCACCAGAATCCAGCCTGGCCTGGAAATTCACCTACCATCCCATAGCGGCAATTAGCAATTTCCTGGGTATGCAAGGAAGGGTCACAAGAGATGAGAACTGGCACATCCCTTCCTGCCCACCTACTCACAATCTGCCTAAGTTCATAAAATCATCATTTCTGTCAGATGATTATCTAGCCTCTACTTAAAAACTTCCAAGGAAGGAGAACTACCACATCCCAAAGAAGCCTGTTCCACTGAGGAACCGCTCTGCCAGGAACTTCTTCCAGAAGTTTAGCCAAAAATTCTTTTTGATTAATTTCAACCAACTGGTTCTGGTCTGCCCCTCCGGGGCAACAGAAAACAACTCTGCTCCATCTTCTATATGACAATCCCTCAAGTATTTGAAGATGGTTATCATATCTCCTCTTAGTCTCCTTCTCTCCAGGCTAAACAGACCAAATTCCTCTCAACCTATCCTCGTACAACTTGGTCTCCAAACCCCTCCTCATCTTCATAGCCCTCCTCTGGACACATTCCAGTTTCTCTACATCTTTCATCAGTTGTGGTGCCCCAAACCGAACACAGTACTCCAAGTGAAGTCTCACCAGAGCGGAGTAAAGCGGTAACATCACCGCACATGACCTGGACACTATACTTGTTTTAATACAACCCAAAATCCCACTTGCCTTTTTAGCTACTAAGTCATACTGCTGACTCATGTTCAGTATATGGTCTTCTAAGACCCCCAGATTCCTTTTCACATGTAGTACTGCCAAAAAAGGTCTCACCCATCCTATAGTGATGCATTTGATTTTTCCTACCTAAATGAAGAACGTTACATTTTTCACTATTAAAATTCATTTTATTCATTTTAGCCCAGTTTTCCAGTCTGTCATGATCATCCTGTATCCTGATTCTGTCTTCTGATGTGTTTGCTACCCCTCCTAGTTAAGTATCATCTGCAAATTTAATAAGCACCCCCCCCCATTCCTTCATCCAAATCGTTGATGAATATGTTGGACAACACAGAGCCCAGGAGAGATCCCTGAGGTACTCCACTTGTCACTCCTCTCCAAGAAGATGACAAACCATTTACAAGCACCTTTTGGTTGCAATCTGTCAACCGGTTCTCGAGCCACCTAGCAGTAATACCACATTTTACCAACTTGCCAATAAGAATATAATGTGGAACCTTATCAAAAGCCTTACTGAAATCAAGGTGAACAATGTCCACAGTATTCCCATGATCATGCAAGGAAGTAACTTTCTCAACAACAAGAGAGAGAGAGAGAGAGAGAGAGAGAGAGAAGGTTAGTCTGACATGACACGACTCTTACTTACATGGAAGGAACTCATTGTCAGATGAATGAAGAGTTTTATATGCCTGGAAAGGCCTTTGACTTGTTCATCAAGGATGAAGAAAAAGACAATCTCATGAATCCCAAGTAATGGTATTAACACCAGAGTTGATCTTGCCAGCCTTAAAATAATATAAAATGTAAGCTACATATCCTTGATGCAAAACTGATCAAGATGGACTCAATATAATATTTATTGCATTTTAATCATTTCTGTCTTGACCTTGCTACCAAAGTTGCATACAGACAATTCAAACACAATATAAACAATTCAAAATATTTGCATAACATATTAAAATAACATTTAAAATAATGAAATAATGCCTTTGCTGGCTCTAGACACTTACTGGGTGCCAGTTGAATATCTGGTTGGAGAATGTTCCATAACTGAGTGTCCACTGCAAAAAAAAATCCCTGTCTTATATGTCTATCCCTTTATTTCAGACCTGGATAGCCCAGGCAAGCACGATCTCATCAGATCTCAGAAGCAGGGTTGGCCCTGGCTGGTGCTCAGAAAGGTGATCTCCAAGGAATACTACGGTCATGGCACAGGGACAGACAATGGCAAACCACATCTGAATGTTTCTTACCTGGCAGCCAGACAATCTTAGGATCTCCTGGCTATATTACACACAGGCCAAGTGATAAAAAGATAAATGGGGACACAGAGAGTAGGGCTTTGGATGATGGCCATTGTAACCAGTCTGTTGCTTATGAAATAGTCAGTTCCTCAGATATCCTAGTTTCATATCAAAGAATTACTTGAAAGGTAATCAGCACTTTGAAATGAGCCACATTTTTAAAATTTTGTCTTCCACCACCACTCGGTTGCAGTGGGAACTGCCAGCTGAGGGCAGAAGATCCCCTGCCCTTGCAGGGAAGAGAGTAACTCTAAACTGAGGGCAGTAGGCAAGTGGGAACCTGAGGGGAATGGCTGTGTGCGAAATGAGTCAATTAATACAATATGCTGAGTGGGTCAATTCAGCACAGCATGTTATATTCAAGAGTAGTCAAGGTGTAGCATCAGCCAACCCAGAAAAGAAAAAACTGAACTACAGTGTCTCTGAATCACAATGTTTCACATGTTTTATGTGAACCACCCTGAGCCACATGGGAGGGTGGTATAAAAATTAAATAAATAAATAAATATATAAATATATAAATAAATAAATTCCCTCTTTCATTTGTTGATTGGAAACAAAACGAGGGCTCAGCCCAATTCATTGTGTTTGTTAGGGTGGTGTCCTCCTTTTGCTCTTCCCCCAGCAAACCCATGTGGGTTCTTAAACAGCATAATACTGAGAACTTTTTTAACCTAGGCAGAAATTACTGATGATTTTTATCTTAAGCTCTGGAGCCCAGCCATTTCAAAGACAGCTGGAATGCTGCAATATTGATGTCCATTTCAATGGAATTTTTAGGTTCTCAATGAATGTTATTTTAAAAGTGTGAGTGCAAATCACTATAAAATTTTGTTTTCAGTTGAAAAGGCTAAAGGCTAAAAAGATTACTACAAATCTGGGAACTCAATGCCTACCTGAATTTGTAATCATGGAAATTCATTTGCTGGGCTTTAAGTTTTGAAAGCAGCAGCTTTAGAATCCGTAAGAAGATATAGAAGTTAACCTTCAAAGAGAAAAACACACTTTGTTAGTTTCAGTTAATGCAGTGAGTGTTTGCCTGCTCACCCATCTATCAATACACCGTGAACAGCTATTAAAGACAAAACTTGTTGGGTGATGCCTTTTTAAGAGGTTATCCCAGTAGGCCCTAGAGCAGTGGTTCTCAACCTGGGGGTCGGGATCCCATTGGGGGTTGAACAACCCTTTCACAGGGGTCATGGGAGGGCAAGTAGCTTGGCCAGGGGGGGGGCACCATCCACACAACAGCCTTGTGGGGTAGATCAAGATAGAGTGTTCATCTGTCTGGAGCAGCGGAAAAGAGTGAGATCGGCATGGTGGAATAAGAGGCAGAACTGAACTGAGAAACCCCGGGAAAATCACAAATGTATATACACTCATGAACAATGGATCTTCACGCCATTGGTCAGTTTCGGTTTAATTTCTGTGAAAGAACACTCACATAATTTTATGGTTGGGGGTTACCACAATACGAGGAAAAGTATTAAAGGGTCGCAACATTAGGAAGGTTGAGAACCACTTCACTAGAGCAAACAGGAGAAGGATTCAGTGCTCCTCTTCTCAGTCTCCCCGCTAGCAGCCTGCAGGAGGGCAGAGCCTACTCAGAATCTGCAGAACCAGGCCTGGACATCCCTGGGCTAGACCTCTAGAAACAGCTGAGTTAAGTTTGGTTATTCCTGATTCCGATAGCCAACTGAGCTGCCCTACAGATACTGTCAATAAAGAGGCCTTCAGCCAACCAGAAATGGATGTTAGTTGTTCTCTCCACTGCATAAAATGTGGTGATGAAGGTGGGATTCCCCCGCTAGTAAAACACCCAGAAAGTTATGGAAATAAATTGAGATCAGACTAAGTTGTTCCTCACCTTCTACTTTACCACTCACTAGAAATGGCTGCACTGGGCCACATAAAATAATTTGACATAAATCAGCCCACCTCTTGGGACTGTTATGCCAAAAAACTATCTACAAGTCAATAAGATTGAAAAGACAATTTTATTGACTGTTTGTAGAGCAAAACCTTTTGCTATTGTGCATTCTCTGCTGGTTCCTGCTGTACCAAGTACAAATGCCAAAGTTCCAAAGGGCCCGTTCTTCCACCAGGTATTTGGTTGAAACCAAAGCAACACTCTACCCACCTAACTCCCACCCACACTTTCACCTGAGCCACTCCCCTCTCATCTAAATCAGTCCAGGTTAGAACTTCTAATCTGGTGAACCAGGCTAGATTCCATGCTACCCCACATGCAATCATCTGGGTGACCTTGGTACTAATAAAGCTGTCCTGGCCAAGCAGTAATATCAGAGCTCTCTCAACCTCACCCACCTCACATCGTGTCTGTTGTGGGGAGAAGAAAGGGAAGGAGATTGTAAGCCACTTTGAGACTCCTTGTAAAGAAAAGTGGCATATAAGAACCAACTTCTTCTCAATGTTGAACGGCTTAACATCTGTCCTGGGAGATTTTTAACTGAAGGAGGGATTGAAGTAATGTTTTAAATGTTTTATTGTGTGAGATTATTCTCCTTGTTGTAAACTGCCTTGAGACCTTTTTGGAGACAGGTAGTCTGGAAAGCCAATAAATAAATACATAAATGATGGAACTCATAGCTATGTTGAACTGATAGCTATATTGGAGAAGAAGGCATCTTTCTAATATCTGCTTAGGAAGTAGGGGGCATTCAATGGGGTGTTTGGGTTTTATTCTGTCAAATGTCTATTATTTGGTTTTAAGGTAAAGGTAAAGATATCCCCTGTACAAGCACCGAGTCATGTCTGACCCTTGGGGTGACGCCCTCTAGCGTTTTCATGGCAGAATCAAAACGGGGTGGTTTGCCAGTGCCTTCCCCAGTCATTACCGTTTACCCCCCAGCAAGCTGGGTACTCATTTTACCGACCTCGGAAGGATGGAAGGCTGAGTCAACCTTGAGCCGGCTGCTGGGATTGAACTCCCAACCTCATGGGCAAAGCTTTCAGGCGGCTGCCTTACCACTCTGCGCCACAAGAGGCTCTTATTTGCTGGGCTCTTATCTGCTGGGATTGAACTCCCAACCTCATGGGCAAAGGTTTCAGACGGCTGCCTTACCACTCTGCGCCACAAGAGGCTCTATTTGGTTTTAAATATAGCCAAAGCTGATAATAGTCGCAAGAGTCAGTGCCCCCTTGAAGATAGTAATCCTGTAGTTAGAAAAATGAATACGCTCAATCTGGACTCCTGAATTAATGTGAAAACATTTAATAAATTGAATTTACTATAGGATCTGGCAGAAGATGCTATATTCTGTCTTTGTTCTTAGAGAGAACGCTACTGAGTTTCTTAATGATAATTCTCATATAAACCCTCAAGATAATCTGCTTGTAACACAAACAATGTTGGTTGTTGAAATTCTCAAAAAAAAATTATGAGTAGCTCAACTTTTTGACTTTTTGTGTCCTGAGTATTATGGATAGTAACAAGCTTAAAGGAATTAGTCCGCAGGGAGAAGACTGCAGCTAGGAAATATAGTATACATAAGAAAAAGGGGATTAATATATCTGACCACTACAGTGTTGTGTTGAATATTTATCCTTTTCAAGGGCATATTATCATTTGGGACAGTAAATGGGCAGTGAAAAAAATCTAAGAGTACTGTTAAATGGGTATCCTATGACAATTGACCTGCGATAGAATCTCAGCCCTACCACAGTGCTAGATTTCCATCTTTAATACTGGCAAGGCAAGACTGGTTAAGGAAATAAAGCATTTTTGCACAAAAATCATTCAAAAGTACTAAAAGATCCTCACTGTTGTCCAATAAGTATCCTTTAAGGTATTTAGTCCCTCAAAACCTTAAAGATGAACAAAGCACCGATAAGTTAGAAGAGATTTTACTGATTTTACAGTTCCTAGGAATTAAGAGCCTCTTGTGGTGCAGAGTGGTAGGGCAGCAGTCTGAAAGCTTTGCCCATGAGGCTGGGAGTTCAATCTCAGCAGCCGGCTCAAGGCTGACTCAGCCTTCCATCCTTCTGAGGTTGGTAAAATGAGTACCCAGCTTGCTGGGGGGTAAATGGTAATGACTGGGGAAGGCACTGGCAAACCACCCCGTATTGAGTCTGCCATGAAAACGCTGGAGGGCGTCACCCCAAGGGTCAGACATGACCCGGTGCTTGCACTGGGGATACCTTTACCTTTTAGGAATGAAGAATTCCAATACAGCTGATCATAACCTTGTATGCCACTGGAAACACATTTTCTGAGTAATTTGAAAACTGATGATGTTGAAGATTGCTAACCTCTTTTAAAGCACTGCTAGAATTAGACCAAAATAATATTGTCAATAGGTTACAAAAATTCTAGCTGATATTATAAAGGGCAACTGATTATGAAAAAATGGTTAAAAAAACTTCAATCTTGAGTCTTATGAACTAAAAGCTATAGAAAAATCTAAGAAAAATACAGTGACTTATAGTAACATAAATGGGACCAACTCCTTATTTAGTTAGAAAATTCACTTGTGAAACCCCACAAAGGAACATTTCATCAATTTTGTCTTTAAAAAATCTTTTAATAAAAATTAATACAAAGCAGCAATTTTCTCCAGAGAAATGGATCTCTGTTGCCTGAAGATCATTTGTAATTATAAGAAATCTCCAGGTCCCACCTAGAGGATGGCAAGAGGAATCTGTACCCATAACAATTCACTTCATGCAATTAATAAAATAGGCTTAGCGCAAGAAAGATTTGCTGTTGTTAGGTGCGAAGTCGTGTCCGACCCATCGCGACCCCATGGACAATGATCCACCTGGCCTTCCTGTCCTCTACCATTCCCCAGAGTCCATTTAAGTTTGCACCTACTGCTTCAGTGACTCCATCCAGCCACCTCATTCTCTGTCGTCTCCTTCTTCTTTTGCCCTCGATCGCTCCCAGCATTAGGCTCTTCTCCAGGGAGTCCTTCCTTCTCATGAGGTGGCCAAAGTATTTGAGTTTCATCTTCATCTTCAGGATCTGGCCTTCTAAGGAGCAGTCAGGGCTGATCTCCTCTAGGACTGATCGGTTTGTTCACCTTGCAGTCCAAGGGACTCGCAAGAGTCTTCTCCAGCACCAGAGTTCAAAAGCCTCAATTCTTTGACATTCGGCCTTCCTTATGGTCCAACTTTCGCAGCCATACATTGCAACTGGGAAGACCGTAGCCTTGACTAAATGCACTTTTGTTGGCAGGGTGATGTCTCTGCTTTTTAGGATGCTGTCTAGATTTGCCATAGCTTTCCTCCCCAGGAGCAAGTGTCTTTTAATTTCTTTGCTGCAGTCCCCATCTGCAGTGATCTTGGAGCCCAGGAAAATAAAATCTGTCACTATCTCCATTTCTTCCCCATCTGTTTGCCAGGAATTGAGAGGGCCGGATGCCATGATCTTTGTTTGCAAGAAATATTATACTACAATAAACCAGGTTTTCATTAAGATTTTTTAAAAAGATGAAATCCTGCTATTAGCACCAGGAAATAGCTATGATCCACCAGAGGATTTCTGCAGCTAGAATATGTGGGGGCAATTTTTGTCACTCTCCACATCCTGCTGCAGACCTCTGAATGCCCCCTCCTGACAGTTCCTGGGGGGTCCCCCTCTTCTGCAGAAACAATATTTTGAAGAGCATTTTGGGCTGTAGCAGGAGAGGGGAAGCAACAAAGGGAGATCGCTTCTTCCCTGAAATTACCAATGGATCATTGTCATCATAGGCAGTATTATTACTACAAGAAAACTAAGCACCCAGAATATATGTTAGTTGATTTATTTGCATGGAAGTTTCATCGCTTTGAATAGAATTTGTAGTGTACAGTCTTCTTAAGCAAAAGCATGTGCGTTCTGTCTTTTGTCACGTTTGCAGAACCTGCCTGACTATCTCTGTCCTGTCTTTTCTCTTCCAACTACATTTCCCCCAGTTCCTTTATTAGCTCTTTATCTTGCACAATGCAGAGATAAGCCAGTAATGGAGAAGGCTCCGTAGCACTATTTTGTGAACAAACCATACAAAAGAACAACTATCACACTATGGAACATATAAATCAAACAATAACAAAATCCTTACAGCAATGGAAAAAAATACAGGCCCTCGAATAATCCACCAGAATGTCATGTTCCGATTCATTGCCCAGCATCTAGAAAGCAAGACAAATCATTTATGTTCTATACATAAACATAGTAACCCATCATTCTATAACAAAGGTTGGAATAGGAGCTCTGAATAGGTTTTCTTATCATAACTCGGGGTAGATTGGTAAATAAAAAATATCGTGTCACATGAGACATCACTTTTGACTCAGGTCACACTGGCTGAGGAACACAGACCCTGGCGACTGAGTAGGTGGAGGACCACCTTCTGGCCATGACCTTTTCTTTCTCAGGAAGGCTTTCCAGATGTGTGAGCAAATACTAGGCAAGAGCAGCCATTGCAGTCACATCTGAAGGGAGAAGAGGCAGCTGGTCATTGCAAAGGTAGGAAATGCGGCAGCTGCCTCCTGCCCTTCTCGGACCTGGGCAACAGTAATGGGCTTCTGTTCAGCAAGCTGAGCTCTACCAAGCAAGAGCCGGCCATATAGCAGCCACAGCCATCCCTTCAGAACGGTGACCCATCAGGATGTTTCCTAGAAAATTAAATGGCCAGTCTGCCATTTGATTAATCAAAAAATATGGGACAGATTCCAGGCCTTAGACATTTCAGAGAAATGCCATAAAATGCAGGACATTACTTTCTACATGCCTTTCCCTTGGCTGTACACAAATCTACTGCAAAAATAATGTATTTTGATTCAATAAAGCCATAGCAGAAGCAACTTTCTATTCAGAATAAGAGGGAAGAAAGTGCTTTCTCATGTAGACCTTGCTTTTTTTGTGCCTGCTGAGGGAGGAAAAAATAGGATAATCTTTTTGTTTAGAAAGTGTTCTAAAGAATTAATGGGTCTAACTCTCTGTCATTTAGAGAGATACTGATCAGAAACCTCCAGATCAAAATAGTGGGAGAAAAAGAGACATGGAATTCTTAAAATCACATCAATGTAGAGCTTTTTTTAAAAAAATTCAAAATGTAGTTGATATTTTCCAAGCTTTGCACACAATTCTGAGAATGCATTGATTTCTTTCACCACCCCTTCCTAAATGCAGAACTCCTGCATGATAATCTTATCTTACCATTAATAAATCAGAAGATTCCTTCTTCCTTCTAAAGAGCCTTCTTTCTGGGCTTCCAAATAAATGCTAAACTGCCAGACCGATGGTTAGACATGCCTTCTATCCCTCATTTATCTAGAATGTAATAATGCTTTCTGTCTTGGATTCAGTTTTTGAACATCAATCCTGGACAACAGTCCATTCCTAAACAAGTAATCCCAAGGTAATCATTTTCCCAAACTGCAGAGCATTACTCTAATGCTTTTAGCTCTAGCAAACTTTAATACAATGTCTTATTTTAGGCTACTAACGGAGGTTTAAGCAACTGATATACAGGAGCATGTAATGGTGACCTACTTATGTTCAATTGAGCACATCTACAGGCACAGCTGGCATCATGAGTGGGTTTAGGTGGGCCCCAGTCAATCAATGAGAGCTGTTGGTGGACCCACTTACAATGGTGGCTTCTGAGAGTTATGGGGGGAGTCTGGAGAAATCAGGGGTAGGCATGGTAGGGGTTGTCTCCTTTTCAGATTCCCCCCATCCCTTCTTGCCTCTCTCCCCCCTCTATGGTTGCCAGCTCTGGGTTGAGAAATACCTGGAGACTTTGGGAGTACAGCTGGGAGTGGGTGGGATTTGGGGGTGAGGAGAGAACTCAGAGGAGAATAATGCTATGGAGTCTACCCTCCATTTTCTCCAGGGGAACTGATCTCTGCTGTCTGGACATGAGCTTTAATTCCAGGGGATTCCTAGGTTCCACCTGGTGACTGGTATCCCTACCCCCCTCCCTTCCTGTACCTTTGCAGTATGTCTGCACACAGGATTTGCTCCTGGATATCTGGGAGTATTTGGTGCATTCTTTGCAACAAAGGAAGGGATTGTCCATTAGAGTGTGTGTATTTGTGACAGCTTTCACTGGGCTTCCAAAAGTGGGATAATTTGAGGGGGGTAGCAAAACTTATTTCACTGTATGGTCAGACTACCCTGCAGCAAGTCTACAAGTGGCCACCACAAGGCAAATGATTGTTTGTAGCCAAGACATCTATGAAAAGGCAGCAAGCCATTGCTTTTAATTGGCTTAAAACATGAAGAAACGGAATCAACAAACCAATGTAGGAGGATATTGTTGAGCCGATAACTTACCCTTCATGCTCTAGTTGGTATTTTATTATTCCCCAGGATGCTACAAACAAAATTGGAACACCTAGATGTACAAGAAAAGGAAAAAATGATGAGAATTATGGCATACTGTTGTCTTATACTGAATCAGACTCTTGGTCATCAGAGTCAGTATTGCCCACTCAGATGGCAGCAGGGCCTCAGCCTGAGGGGCTTTCACACCACCTAAGACCAGTTTCTTTTAACTAGAGGTGCCAGGGACTGAACCTGGAACCCGATGCTTTTGGAATTACATAATCCTAAATAGTGGGCAGTAAATACTGGGACAGGAGAAAAAGCAGCATTGTATAGTCCGAGGTTGTCAAATTTCGTAAGGAAAGCAGGGTCAATACTGGATGGGAGGCTCCAGAAAAAGGAAATGGCAAACCACCTCTGCTTCTAATTTGCCTTGAAAGCTCCTTGCTGGGGTTGCCATAAATTGGTTGCGACTTGACGGTACTTTACACAACCACAATGTAAAGGGGTGAGATGTAAGGGAATGAGGAAACGTTACTGATTTTGTCACAGAGTTGGCAACTGGCCTTGGAGAAAAAGGGCCTGTCCCTTCAGGCAGTTAAAACTTTTCACAGCACTGAGGTAAATGACATCATCTGGTGAATAATGCCCCATTAAACCTCTATTAAAGGAACAGGACATTTTTCTCTAGGCCAGTGAGGAGCCCTAAGTGTATGGACCAGATAGAGAAAATGAATGGTAAACCATGTTCTAGAGAAATATACATATTTACCCCATCCAATGAACATACATCTCTGCAGCAGCTGTTTCTCAGAGAGCACGGTTGCTACCAATAACCTATGGAGGTAAATTCCTTCCACTAGAAGCCAGAAAAAATTTGTACTGCTGAAGTAATGTGTGAAAAGTTGGACCACCCTGCAAATAGTCAGCTTCTGCAGAAATGAGAGAAAAGGGGGAAAGGTGATATTGGATAGCTTTACTTTAATGCAACTCAGTAAGATGTACGAATGCATAGAAATTGACATCCTCATTTTCATAGCTATATTTGAATTCCGCCCCCCCCCAGGAAACTTTGGATATGAAAGACTGCAAGGCTCCAGGGGTCCTAAACTGGAGAACATCAGCAAGGGCTGTCTTTATTCCCTGCATACAATGCTGTCTGGGAAGAGGTGAGGCAACCTGAGTCAGCCCGGCGCAGCACAACTGGTGTGGAGTGGGTCGATGGGTTCTGTGTGCTGACTGCAGAGACCATTCAAGGTCAAAAGATACCTGGGTATATCCCAAGAATCTTTCAGGACTCCTGCTTGAATGTCACAGTGTCTGACCAAGAACACAAGGAGCTACCATCTAGACTAGCACTAAAATCTGAAGAATGGGAACCAATTAGTGACGGGTAAGATATATGAATGAATTACAATGCACTTAACAGATACCAAACCTCCCAAACAGGGCTTAAGCCATTTTCACACAGAGTTTTCTGGATGTAAATTGTAAGCGCTTTCTGATAGCTAACAGTTGGGCCATCATCACTTTTCTAATAAACTTAATTTCACACCCTTTGAGATAAGGAATGAAACAGCGTCTGTTTAGCTGCTCTGTGTTGCTATAATTTTGGCTGCTGCTGAAATTGGATCCTGAGCCTTGCTGCACCATTTGTTTATGATTTTATGTACCGTTTTAAATCATCATGTTCTTCATTTGCATATGTTTTATAAATAAATCCATTTACTACACATACCAACTACTTTTGCATTTGCATTTCCCCATGAATTGCTATCTTTTCAAACAGCTTGGGGAAGGGGGTGGCTTTGGGGAGCAAAGAATGTGTAGCACGAAAACACGCTACGCCAAAGGAATTCAATCAACTGTAATTTTACGGCAAACTTCCCATTTTCAAAATTTCACTATGAACCCATGCATATGCCCAGCACCAGTTTTCCCATTTAATATTAGCACAAAATGTTAGAGCTCATTGTAATACCTCCGTACTCAACAATGAAAGCCATCCATTTTCATCACTTGGCTTTTCAGAGGCGAGATAAATAAACACATAAGTACTTTGTGTTATACTGTCCCTTATGAGAACCCCTGCAGCTCTAAGGATGAATGATGCAAACAGGTTCATATGGATGAAATTTCTTGTGCAATGCAATTTCCTGTGGAAGAAGAGAAGCCAACTGTTAATAACTGACTGCGTTGGACATTGAACAACAAGTCACTGCTTGCCACTAACAGAAATTTGTGCATGCCCACAAAGATTCTGCATGCACACAAAAGCATATAACTTGAATAAACCTATGTTATCTGTAAAGGTGCCACTGGACTCAAAAATTTGTTCAGCAATGAGGACTGACATTCTTCCTTGGCTGTAGCAGCTTATCATCTGGGGATTATGGGAAATATCATGCCCTTCTAGCCATGACACTGTCCTAAGCATGCCAGGTTCATTGAATGAAACAAGAAAGGGCAGGAGACAATAATACATGTGACAGGCCATGCAAGAGAAAATTTCACCTGGATTTCTCTTATATTATGTTCATTATAATTAATTATCAAAACACTCTTCTGTCTAGTTCCTCTCCTGGCAGATACAAGCATAGCAGATAGTGGTTGGAAGTCCTTTCATGGAACTTTGTGTTCAGTTCCTGAATTAAAATGAGACCTGCCCACTTTTCTTTAGTAATCTTCTGGAGGAGGATAGTTTCTGGAGGTACTATCAGGTTAAGCCCTTCAGACTGCCCTTAGAAACCTCAGTGGTCTTCTTTGCAAGTTATTGCTTATCTTTTGACATTGAGATGAGCACCCCACATTAATTTAAAATTTATTATTATTGTTGTTATTGTTATTATCATTCTTATTTTCATTCTCATTATTATTATTATTTCCCAGCATTCCAGCTCGGGGAGGGTTACTTGGTGATCCAATACAATAAAATCCCATGTCCTTAAAAGAATCAACAATCCTATACAATATAGTACAAATGGAGGAAAAAGCTAATCCCTCCCTATCAGCCAGGACAATGTGTGACAATGAACACGCTGATGACAGAGCCAGCATGGTATTGTATTTCCCTTGGGGGGCCCTTAAGATCTTCCTTGGCACTGGCCTCAACCATAAATCTTGCAAAAGAGATCTATTTTGCAGGCTCTGCAGAAAGCTGAAAGTTCTCCCAGGGCCCACAGCTCTTCCAGGAGCTCATTCCACCAGGTAGGGGCCAAGACCAAAAAAGTCCTGGCCCTTGTCGAGGCCAGACATACTTCTCTGGGGCTGGGAACGACCAGCAACTTGGTACCCACAGAGTGCAAGGACCTGCGGAGGCATAGGGTGATAGGTGGTCCCTCAGATACATGGGTCCCAGACTGTGAAAGGCCTTAAAGGTCAAAACCAAAATCTTGAACCTGCCCTGGGCTGTAACCGGCAACCAGTGAAGCTGCCTCAGCACAGGCTGGCTATGGGCCCTCCAAGGTGTTCCTTTGAGGACCCTAGCAGCTGCATATTGCACCAGCTGCAATTTCCAGGTCAGGGACAAGGGCAAGCCCGCATAGAGCAAGTTACAGAAATTAATTCTGAAGGTGACCGTCGTATGGATCACCATGTTTGGAGGACAAGTAGGATGCTAGTAACCATGCCTGGCAAAGATGGAAAAAAGTCTGGAGAGCTACAGTCGTGACCTGTGCCTCCATGGTTAGCGAGGCATCCAAGATAATTCCCAGATTCCTGGCCTGGAACACTATTGTAAATTGCGTCCTGGCTAGGAAGGGTAACTGCACTTCCTGATATGCCCTCTTCCCACCCAGCCATAAGACCTCCGTTTTAGAGGGGTTGAGTTTCAGGTGACTCTGCTCAAGTCATCCAGCCACTGCTTCTGGCAAATAGTTCCAAAACTCTGAACCAGCTGGGTCAGAGGGCGCATGAAGATGTTAAAAAGAATGGGAGAAAGCACCACCCCCTGTGGAACCCCACAAAGGAGCTCGCAGGGGCACAATAGCTCATTTCCCACTGCCACCCTCTGTGTCCAGTTTTGGAGAAAGGAGCATAGCCAACTAAGGGCTGTACCCTGTATCCTCATCCTAGCAAGGCAGTGGGCCAATAACTCATGGTCGACCACATCAAAGGTGGCTGACAGATCTAACAATACGAGAATGGCCAATCCGCCCTGATCCAGCTGGCATCAGAGATCATTCATCAGGGTGACCAACACCATCTCCACCCTGTGGTTAGGACGGAAGCCCAACTGGTCAGGATCGAGAGCTGAATATTTTGAATATCAACATAATCATATCTGCTATCTTGAAAAATGAAGGCTGCAGGAACAACCACCCAAAATTGGAATGTCTACTCAAGAAATTGTGAAGCTATAGTGCCCTGAAAAAAAAAAGACAAACAACAAAACTCTGCACACGTATATTTTTTTGGTGGGGGTATATTTTGGATTCCAGACTAATTAGCAGAAACAGCACATGACTTTTTCAGATTCTTCTCCACAACTGGTTTTTATTCTTTAAAAAAAATAGTAAATACATTAACAAAATATAATTCATAAAGAAAAACCAAAAGGACCAATATACATTTTTAAATAGCCAAAAAATTAATCTCACAGGTCGTTTCTTAGAAAGTTGGCAGGGGCTCATGGGAATTGTGGTCCATGGATATCTGGAGGACCATAGGTTGACTACCCCTGATGCCCCATTCCCCTTAAAATTGGCATTTGATACTATAAGTAAAGTTTTAAAATTATGCAATTTCAAAACATTATTTGTATTTAATAATTAAATTACTGTACACTAGCAGAACTCTACAGGTCAGGTGGTTGAGGAAAGTCCTTTTAACAGATAGTATACCTGTGGTAAAAGGAGTGCAGTAGGGCTGCATTATGGCTTCAACACTTTTTGCACTATGCTTAAATGATTATTGTCAGAAGTGAATTGAATGGCTTCATCATTAAAAGGACATCAAATTAAAATAATGTTTTATGCTGATGGTATCTTACTATCATTGACTAAGCAGGGTTTAAGAAACCAATCAATCAGTTTATTATTGAGAAATGGAGCAACTTAGCATAAAATAAATCTAAAATACTCCTATTTGGAAACCCTAAGAAAGTTTCCCTTGGAGGTTGCAAGGAATGGAGTTTGAACAAATTCATTCTTACAAATATCTAGGCATCTATTTTTCCAGTCTGATGACATGCGAAAGCCATCTTAAAATATATGTAGCTTTCACTTTCCATCCATATCCTTGAAGAAATTTTATTTTACAAAAGGTAGACAGACTTTGCCAGCACTGCTCTAACTATTCAATTCCAAGATCTGACCCGCAACCCTATATGGGGCATCATTATGGCAGAATGTAATTGCTAAAGATCCTGAGAGGCTGCAAACTAGTTTCTTCCAAATGATTTTGGGAATCCCCAGTTGTATCTCCAACTCAGTAATTAAATTAGAAATTGGACTGTGCTCCTTACAATCAATCATATGGAAATATGCCATTAAGATGTATTTTAAAATGTTATTATTAGAACCCCTAGAGTGAACAAATGCATCTAATGAGCAAGACTTATATATATTTTTTATCATCAAGTGTTAATGCCTTCTTTGACAAATTGTGTGAACTGGGATTTTCATTAGATGTTAATCTGTTTAATTACTATTCTGATCACCTACTGAAAACAATAACAGAAGCTATTTTATCACATGATTAGTCTCAGTTAGTTATTGATTTATAAAGGAAATGTTCTCTTTGCATTATGGCTATATCCCTACAACCACCTTTACAATTGCTAATTATTTGGTTACTATTAAAAATTCCAAATACTGACATTTAATTCTTTTGGCAAGATGTAATTTGCTCCCAAAGGCCAGATATACACGAAGGCTTAAAATTATTCTCTGGATTGAAAGATAATGTTCTTGTGCAGCTGGAGCAATAAAAAACATGTCACATGTGCTGTTACACTGCCCTTTGTTTATTTAAACTAGTTGTGATATACTGGAATCTATTCTCACCTTGGATGTTCAGTGCTCTAGTAATTATATTGGCAGGCAGGAGGCCAGTTTTGGTGGAAGAAAGACACGACTACCTGCTCTTTGGATTAAATTTGGCCACAGCTTTAATTACATGACACAAAAACCTCCCACCAGAGGGTTGGCACAGCATGGGAAGGGCCAATCCTAAGAATCCCGCTGGCTGCCCTCGCTTTTCCACAATGTAAAGGAGCACGTCATGATCCACGCTGGGAATACGTGATCCTCTACTTGGAATGCTAAGATGGGAGACAACTCGTGAAGAGAGCCAAAGGGCGCAAACCTCCTTGGCATCATCTTTTGAGTTGTCCGGTCATTGACGAGCAGCACTGCCCACCCCGCTAGGTATTGCACTGCTCACTACCACCCTTTTAAGGGGGGGTCCAACCCTTGTGGGAAGTCCGATTGCACACCGGCTCCCCATGAAATTGCCTCCTTTCCATGTGAATACCCCGCTGTGATGAATAACAAGAAAATATAACAATAATAGTACAAATAAGGAACGGGAGTGTGGGAGACTTGCCCGGTGGCCCAGCAGAGAGGCGGAAAAGCCCCAGGCAGCATCTCTCACAGGCACTGCTGGCCCCGCCCGCACGTGCCCCAGGAGCAGCCTGATCCGCCATTTCTTCTCCCGCCCGCCCTCCACCTACCAAACAGCGCCGTGGGTAAGTCCCTGCCGCCCATTATTCTCAAAATGATTGTTTTCAAATGATGTGGGCTGGCTGGAATCTATCTATCACTAGATTCCTTGCACATGTTTTGAAATGATCTTAGTATTTATTGTTTTATTGATTTGCTCTTCTATTTATGATTGAAGGGATTGAAAATGAAATTAAGTTTCATTCTCTCAAATAGGGGTAGGGACTCACTGAAAATTGCCACACTCTCTTCCAAGAGCTTAGTTGTCCATAAATCTCCAGAATGAGACCTTGGATATAGGCCAATATTAAAAAGTCAGGTGCTAGACCCCCATGAATAAACAATAAAATCCTTGATCAACTGACCAGTCATGTAGTGAAAAAAAACACACATTTTTAACACACATGGAGTAGTTGCATTTACAAGCTTGATGCTTCTGGAAAACCTGGCATCAGTATTATCATATGGTATTCAATTTGAATTAAGTTGTGATCCAGAAATTCTTCTTCTGAATAGCATTGTATGGATTACAGAACTCTTCTGCACTCTCATTTTCATAGTTTGTCTGCCATATTGCTTTGGGGGATTTCTCCTTCACTTCTGCATAATGTTTTGCTTCCTCTATTGGTTGTTTTGCTATTAATCACTGTATCTCCTTTGGCTTATTTGTCTGGAGAGAAAGTCATGCAGGAAAGGATTGTAACTTGATGCAATAAGGGCACACAAGCAATGAAAATAAGAATGTGGAAGAGACAACAATCAACAGCAGATTGTGCTGTACATAATTACTTCAGCTAAGCTGTTTGGGTTTTGTCTTTTCCCCCCAAAGTATGAAAGACTCTTTCCCATCCACCCCCAAAAGAACTGGCTACAGAAGACTAAAGCCATCTAATTTTACTGCGCCTCACTACTTACCAAAGGGAAGAATTGAGAATTTGGCCTCTAAATGATATGCTTTTTCTAGTTATTCCCAGGGTATTTTAGACCACCTTACCACATTATGTAGAGTAGCGATCCCCAACCTGTGGGCCGTGGACCACATGTGGTCCTTCAACTAATTGGAGGTGGGCCCCGAAGGACTCCTTCTCCCCCCCCCCCGGCCCTTTACTTCATCCCCCCCCAGCCCTTTACAACACACTTCATTGTTGTGGTGTGTCTGTATCTTATTTTGAAGGGATGTTTAAGCATTACCATAGTGATCAGAGAGCGTTAGGGCAGTGGTTAAGAGTAGAGGAGTCAACTACCCCTCCCCCCGGGCCTCAGTAAAAGGCGTTGAGTGGTCCCCAGTGATAAAAAGGTTGGGGACCACTTATGTAGAGGACTCAGGGTGCTGCTGGGTCTTGGGTACAGTGATTACTTGCATCTCTTTGCTTCCTGCAGTTTGTGTTCCTGTTCAGAGAAGCTTGCAATTGCTAATGGAAGCTGGGCTGTAAGCCTTAGTTAGAAGGGGTGGGGAAAGAAGCTTTCTGGAAAGACCTGCAGAAAACGTTGCATGTGTGTGTATGCCCTTGAGGAGACTGCTCTGCTACCATTAAAGATGGCTCACTGCAACTCTGTTGCCCCCCCTCCAAATACTTTTGTGAGGGACACATTTGATTGGGAGCCTTACGGTTCCCTTTTGAAAGAACATTCTGGACTTCACAGACCATTTGAGAATATTTGATCATGGTTAAACAACAGGCAGTCCACTGGCAATATCTGACCACTCAATAGGCAGTCATCTCCACCCCACCAGCTACCATGATTCACAATGCCATTATAGCCACAGCTTTAAAAAAAACTCACAGCAATGATGCAAGTAATTCGACAGTTTCAGTGGAACCCAGTTCTCAATTAATTTGAAAATTAGGAAGCTTCCTTCACTGCCCCACAATGGCTGAATAATTATTGTCCTTCTCATTACAATACCCTGCTGGTGACAATTCTAGCTCATGGGAACAGGAAAATATATTGCTGAATAATTCGAAGAGCATTTCCACACATCAGTAAAAAATAGCATTGCGGCAGCTGAATGGCATAGTGCTAAATATTATTGTGTGTCCCGGCCACTCCTCACCTGTTTGCTGTCTTGCTCTAGTTTGCTGCCTTTTCATGCTTCTCACCCTCCACAACTGCTGCTGGAAATGGCAAAAGAGAGCAACGTGCTTTATACGTTACCCCCTTTCGCCTGTTAATCAAGCCAGGCAGCCAATTCCCTTTCTACATGTTTTCAAGGTCCCGCGATGCCTGCTAATTTTTTGAAAAATTAATACTTTTTTGTTTAAATGCCTATGCATAGATGCATAGTGTTTTTTGAATGCCACTCCTTATGGAATCACGAGTCTTTGGATACTTTTAAACATTAATCTCATTCCCAATTTTTTTTGGGGGGAGGGGGGCTTTGGAGAGGCAAGCTTTGGAAAAAACACTTTTATTTCTCGCATCACCTGCATGCTTGTGCACCTATTCATTGCTCCAGGCTGTTCTCCATTTTTAAAAAGCACTTCCCATCCTCCATAAGAAGGGAGAGGAAGGTAGGTGTGAGGGCGGGACATTGGAGGTGGTAGTAGCCCTTCTTTGCCTCCATACATTTCTTTGGCTGCTGGCCTGCTGGTTGTCCACTGGCGGATAGCACTTTTTAGGTTGGTGAATCCACTTTTGGGGATTTACCAACTTGCACTTTAAAATGGTGGATATAGAGAACAGTTTGCTGGCTTGACACGGGAGGTTGGCGACATCATGTGGAGCAGCTGGAATATAATGACTACATTAGGTAACTTATTTCACTATATTGATCGCATGCAGAAAAGCCCCAAATCTTCCTCTTCCAGATGGGCCCATACTAACCTCAGCAGCAGAAGTATGAGTAGAGCTAATACAAGAGAAGCAATAGAAAAAGAATATCCCACAGTATAAAGATTCCAGAGGGTGACATACAATAGATGTTTTTCTTTCTAGAAGCAACAAGAAAACAAAGAAGTTAAAACCATGAAATATGAGATCCCAATCCAAGTAGAGAAGACCCTGTCACATATTTTTCTAAGACATATTTCAGGGAACATTTGCACATTACTTGAGAACCAGATGCATTTTGTTAGATTAGTACAGTGCGTTATAGCAATATTATTATTAGTCATGTTGCCTCAATATCCAGAGGTACATTGACAGATGTTACAGACAAGCAACAGGAGATAGATCTCCCTAGCACATGTCCTATATGTGTAATTAATTGCAGGGGCTTCTGGTCACTAAGTGTTGGTTTTATAGATCCTGGTGTGTTCCGGCAAGACAGTTCTTGTGTTGTTATGCAGGGTGTGCAATGTCAATATGCAGCTACGTGCTTGTCCCTTGTAACCACATGGCTCATAACAAAGCAATTACTGACAATGCAGTTTTCATTGTAAACTTCTTAGTGTCTATTGTGCAAGGAACTGTTTGAGGGTACTGTGAGGAAAGCCTTGACTTTTCCAAAGAAATTTCGAATGCTGCAATCTGGGAGCTGCCAATGGGTAGCTGCAATAGACCGATTATGCACGACAGCAGCCATGGCAGGGTAGCATGCACAGGGGGGGGAATTCCCCAGTGTACGCGAACTACCCCAGCATATCGTGCAAGTGCACACAACGCCGGGGCTGGGAGAGCCCGGTGCACTGCACGATAGCAGCGGCAGCTGGGGGGGAGTGGGGGGCATGATGCTCCCACCACACAATGGCAGGGGAGTGGCATGTTGTTCTCCCACCAAGGTGACAGAATACCCTATCCAGCTCCCTGCAGGGACATCACAGGTCAGGAGTGCCCCAGGAGGGCTGCAGATGGCGCCCGCAACACAGCAGGGAATGCGGGAGTTTCTACGTTCACATACCGCAGGCCATCCAGGACGCTGCACTGGTCCAGGGCCAGGAATGGTGGCAGCGTCATGCATAATCAGGGATTAGCACCGCTGCTCTGCTGCTGCCACTGCCACCCCATGTATAATCGCTCATAGAGATGTATTCTTATATACTGTGTCTCACAAGTTTTACATTACAAATTCCTCCTCTTCACATCCTTCCCCTCCCTTATTACTTCTCTTCCTTTGTAATTCATGTCTCATATAATGTGTATTTGAGTGTTTAGTGATTTCTTCTGCAGGCCAGGATCCAACATTTTGTGATTTGCATATGTATAGGACCCTTCCAACTCCCTTCTCCAGTGGCACCCAAGACCACCCCATCAGAGTACCTCTCAGAGTTGTTTCACTGTCTGCTTGGGGGCACTGAACTGGAAGAGGGCAACAATGCAGAAGCAGGAAATGGGCATGGTTTGTGCCAGTCATTACCTCTCAAGCTTGTGCCACTACTGCCAATGTCTAAGGTGGGCTGTAGATATACTGGCTGTACTGTGTGTTTTGGACCTCCTGAGTCAACACAAAAACATGTTTGGGGCAACAAAATATATGGAGCCAACCCTGCTGCCTCCAGATAGGCACTTCTAGTAGATCTAAAAATGATTTTGGTGGGTCAGAGGACAAAAATCCCTGTCTATTCACATAGTAACACATAGCTTTTTCCAATGTCTGTTTAGTTGAGAGGTAACTGTAGAAAGTACTAACATCTAGTACTTTCAAACACTCCGAAAACATTACCTTGTTATAATACTTCAGCAGTCCGGTACAGTGAGTGTGTATTCTCATCCTTGTATTGTAGGTGTGGGGAAGTTCTATCATATTAATACCCTCTCCACTAGCAAGTATATAGCAGAATCAGGATTTATGTAGAGTGTACAGCTTAAAAAGGCAATCCAAGGGGCAAAGAACCAACCTTACCCTTGTTTTTACTGGCAACTGGTTCAAAAGTAATAACAAAAGAAAAATTCCCTTAAGGCCAGCCAGAAATAGTTTTCAACAAAGCTTCTGTACTACTCTTTCAGAGGTCATTACATCTAAGAGAGACATTTGTGTGGCAATAATAGCCACATATAAGAATATGTGAGGTATCAAAACCAATGAAGGGTATTTATGGTGCATTCATTTTCTAATGGCTTTATTTGAGTTCCATTTTCTTCCTCATTTACTTTAAAGCAAATTCAACAAAAGGGAGAAAACTCATACTATACACAAGAAGAGCATGCTGAACCTAATCACTCCATCCTGAAAAAACCTAATCCTCTTTTAAATAAATATTAAAACTACTGACTGAATCACAAACAGGTAAAGGACTTGGTAGAAACAATTTGACTATGACCATTTACACACTGGGAACTTCACTGCCCCAGCTCCCCTACAGGAGCACAAATCGGGGGCAGATGAGGCGCACCGGGCCAAATGTTCCCCCGTGTGGGTGCAGGAAGAGGTGGGGCAACCTGCCATGATTAAAACTCCAGCATGCAGCCCAGCATGAAACTTCTAGTGCATAAACGGTCTATGAGAGGATTTCAAGAGAGAATTAAGTATGTCACTATATTAAACCATAAAAAGGCAACTGCTGCTTACTTTTGACCGCTCATTATTCTTCTCAATGCACTCTGAATGGTCATCCCAGATCTGGCTGGAGTTTTCTAATGTTTTCCAAATTCCTTGGTCCAAGCAGACTCTGTATACATTTCCTGCACTTCCTAAAAGTAAACAGAGATTCGGGCCCAAAGGTCAAGACACAAATTTCATTTTTCAGACATAGTTTAATGCTGTCACCCTTTCATCACTTGCCTGAAAGCCTCAAAAAAAGGGAGAGTTGGCTTCAAGCAGGCTTTTTCTAATGTCTGTTTAGTTGAGAGGTAACTGTAGAAAGTTCAATATTTATAAATGGATTAACACTGTCAAATGCTCCTAATTCCTATTTTTTAAGCTTTTTCATATTTAAATCCAAAGGATAAGATTGTATTTCAGTTAATTTTTCCCCCTATCCTTTCGATTAATTGGTCATTGGGTTGGAAAATATTTGATACTAGGGGCAAAGCCCGTTGTATCCAAGAATACAACGGGCGCTAGAGCTTGGCAGTGGGAAGAGGAAGGGAAGGAGTTTTCCAGTCTGTAAGGGCATGGGGTTGAATGTGTGTGTTGTGTGGGAGGTTGTGGTGGTGTAGTGGCAAATGAGGGTATGGATGTGGAGATATGGGTGTCAAGAACCTGTGGTGTGGAATGTTTGTTGAGTGTGGGAGAGGACTGACCTTTGGGAATTTTGGCATAGTGGTTACAGATGAGCTTTCCAGAGCCATGTCCTCAGATATGTGAAGGGAAAATCAGACTGGAGACTCCTCTTGGGGGAAGATTACATGGCAACCAATTACTCCCAGTTATGCGTCATTTCCCTTCTTGTGTGAATGAGGCCACATTCACCTAAATGCCCCTCTGCCCTAATACACATGGGGTAGTCACAGTACACAGGTGTCCACCCTGTTCCTTCTATCTCCCATATTTTCACTGTTGGTAAAATGTTATGTGCCCACATGCTTCTTTCATGGTTGCTCCTTAGAAGAACGGATTTTTGTACCCTATTGCTTACTACCCAAAGGAGTCTCAAAGCGGTTTACAAACACCTTTTCCATTTGTCTCTCCACAATAGTCAACCTGTGAGGTATGTGGGGTTGTGAGAGATCTGAGAGAACTGGGAATGGGCCACAGTGACCCAGCAGGCCACAGGTGTCTCAAAGCATTTTCCAATCCTCTTCCCCTTCTCTCCCCACAGCAGACTCCCCATGAGGGAGGTGGGGTAGCGAGCCTCACAGGGAAGCTGGCAACCCTAAGAGGAAGACTCTCTGTGCACAGCAGTTTTGACCTTGGTAAGGTTTTTTATACTGTTTTTTTTTATTTGCCAGGCCAAGGTTATTTGCCAGGCCAATAAGTCATTCAGTTACTATGTGTCTCCAGACATTTACTTGTTCTCTATTTACAGTTTCAGGTTGTAAATATTTATTTAGATCTTCCTGCACTTTCCAGACTCACAGGACTGATGCTGGTCTGCCTGTCTGCGCCCCAGAATACAAACAGTTGCTGGTAAGGGCTAGCCATAACCCATAGGCCAGGAGGGACACTCCTGCACCACTCCCTACCAACTGCAGGCAAAAATGGCTCATTTGAAGGCTGGACTCTGAGGCATTGTATGATTTTGAAGTCCCACCTCCAAACCTCCAGGAATATTTCCAACCCAGGGGTAGCCAACCTACAGGTGTGGCTTGGAGAGCTCCTGGAATTACAGCTCACCTGCAGAGTATAAAGATCAGCTCCCCAGGCAGAAAGGGCTACTTTGGATTTAAGGCTTCCCACACAGGTTGTTGTTGAATTGAAAGATTTGAGGCCTACTGCACAGGGTTGTTGTGCAGATGAAACAGGAGACAAAAGAGCCAGTTTCCTCTGCAGAATAACGATGTGCAGTGGCTTCAAATCTGCAGAGAGTTGCAAAGAAGAAAGACACATGGCTTGGCTTTATTTTAAGTGAGAAGGGGCTTTATTTTAAGTGAGAAGGGGCTTTTCTGTGGCCTCCCTGTCAGGCAACTCTTTGGCAGAAGGGAAAAGTCCCCCCCTCAAAAGGAAGGCCACTAAGGCTCCCCTGCGTTGCTCTTGGAAAGGCCTCCTCCCCTCAGTCAGGGCCTGTCAGAGGCTCCTTCGCAGCAGGCCTGAAGGTGGGGGAGGGGGAGCACTCTGCAGCCTCCTGCCAGCTCTGTCAGTGTTCTGAGGCAATTTACAGTTGGACATGACAGTGAGGACAGCCTTGGGGCAAAAAGGGCTAGCGCAGCCTGTCCAAGCCTCCGTTCTCATCCCCGTTGGCAGCCCTGCTGACCTCCTCTCCCTGCGGTGGTCAGGAACAGACTGGCAGCCAGACTGGGCTGGCTGAATGGAATTTTGGTCTGTCCTGGTGAGGGGCCAATAGGAAGGCACTTTGCGTGCCATTGGCAGCTTGGCCCTGGATGGACACTCAGAGGGCCCAATCAGGAGCCACGAAGCGGCTCCTGATTGGGCCCTCTGAGTTTTTATCCTGGACAGGGTCCACCCTAACTCCTCCCCAGATGGCCTTACCCTTTTATTTAATAGGAGCGGTTAAAGATAGTATAATTAACAAATCCAGGGCTGCATATTATGAATAGAATTCTGATTGAATTGATGTAGACAACTCTGAGCTCCTGGAATTTGATTGGTTCCTTAGAGTAGCGATCCCCAACCTGTGGGCTGCGGACCACATGTGGTCCTTCGACTAATTGGAGGTGGGCCCCGAAGGACAACTTCCCCCCCCCGGCCCTTTACTTCATCCCCCCCAGCCCTTTACAACACACTTCATTGTTGTGGCATGTCTGTATCTTATTTTGAAGGGATGTTTAAACATTACCATAGCGATCAGAGAGTGTTAGGGCAGTGGTTGAGAGTAGAGGAGTAAACTACCCCCCCCCTCACCGGGCCTCAGTAAAAGGCATTGAGTGGTCCCCGGTGAGTGGTCCCCGGCGTTGAGTGGTCCCCGGTGATAAAAAGGTTGGGGACCACTGCCTTAGAGGCACACTTTTTTTTTAATACTCCCAACCAATGTAGGAGACAACTGGGTGTTTTGTGTTCCTTTCTTAGCTGCAGGATAACATAGTAAATTAGGGCCTCTTGTGGCGCAGAGTGGTAAGGCAGCCATCTGAAAGCTTTGCCCATGAGGCTGGGAGTTCAATCCCAGCAGCCGGCTCAAGGTTGACTCAGCCTTCCATCCTTCCGAGGTCGGTAAAATGAGTACCCAGCTTGCTGGGGGGTAAACGGTAATGACTGGGGAAGGCACTGGCAAACCACCCCGTATTGAGTCTGCCATGAAAGCGCTAGAGGGCGTCACCCTAAGGGTCAGACATGACTCGGTGCTTGCACAGGGGATACCTTTACCTTTACCTTTAACATAGTAAATTACAATTCCATAAGAAATCTAATGACTGTCAACATTTCTATTGGATGATACGACAGAAAAGAACATGTCTTCAGGGTATAAGGTTAAAAGGAGACAGTTTCAGCTAAGAGCTGATTCACTCATCCATGTGCACTGCTTATATCCTCACTTAGTCACATTCAGTGACTCACAGCTGAATATGGGGATGGGTGACACTGAAAACAATTGCTTTGTCTGTGGTGCAGCAGGTCAACACCAAAGATTACTGTCATTCAAATGACCATGGGTGCATGAATTCAACAAACCAATGTTTTGTTTAGCAGATTTCTACCATCGATATGTGTAAATATTGCCCTCTTTGATGGAAGAGGGGGAAATTGCTCAGAGAGATGTGCTTGATTTGCTGTCCGGTGGATGCTCTCCAGGTAGGGCTGCCAACTATAGGCTGGAAATTACAGGAGATGTTAGCGGGATATATTGCTATAGAGTGCATTATCTTTGGGGGAACTGATCTCTATCTAAAGATGATTCATAATTCTGAAAGATCTCCAGTTCCCACCAGGAAGTTACCAATCCTACCTCAGAAATTTCAATGGTAAACAAGTGAGACCATTGGTTGGGGCTCACCTTGCAGACCTGTGCCCATTTAAGCATAAAATCAGAATTCCTAGAAGGTTGCTGTCCTCTGACTGAGAAATTAACAGGAGAAGTATACTCCTATGATAATTAATCAAATTCTGAACCAAGCATACCATCCCTCCTCCACCAAAAAAAATCCTTATATTATTATAACTCAACTGAACTCGAAAATAAATGACATTTTGAAATATCTGACAAACAAGTTTTATGGTCCCTAGCTGTTCTGCTTAGAGCTGAAGAACATCAAAAGAAGAAAAGTTGGGTTTTATACCCAAAGGAGTCCCAAAGCAGATTATAATTGCCTTCTTCTTGTTGGTATAATTTGGTAGTTTATGTTATAAAACTATAGCAGAGTTAATGTATAAATGATGAGACCAGACAAGGCAGGTATACTGTATATAAAAAGACAATTTTCCTAGCTAAACAGGATAGGGGAAAACTGGAAGACAAAACAAGAAAATGCATAGCTTCCTATAGTTCATACAGGAGCTCTACATGAGGGTTGGGCACAACGGCATCCAAACTGGCCATTCCAGGCTGATTCAGATGCCACCACACACAACCCTACAGTCTACATCTTAGCTGTTACATAGTGAAGATTCAAGATAGATCTGCCTATCTGCCTAAAGCAGATATCTTCTCAAACAAAGGGAGGAAGAATTCTTCTCTTCCTGCTAATCTTGTGGTAAACAAGCATGAGGCAATGGCTCCTGATAAACAAATCTGCATACCTATGAACAGACCATATGACCCACTTTGCCTGTCCCCACTAGCAACAAGTGTAAACAAACAGTCTAACCCTTTGACTAACAATCTGTGGCTGGCTCTTGCTAAGAGACAAACACCCCTCCTCTCCCCACAACGGACAACCTAAGAGGTAGTTGGAATTGAGATATCTCTTAAAGAACTGCTGGTTGCATGTGGAGGAATAGAGAAGCAAACCCATTTCTCCAGGTTAGAGTCCACTGCTCATAACCACTACACCAAGGGGTGAGTTAGGAGAGATTGACTGGGGAAATCTGCCAAGATCATAGAATCATAGAATAATTGAGTTGGTCATTTAGTTCAGCCCTATTGCTCATCCACTGTAACCTGCCACCCCCTTGAACCTTTACACAATCGGCATCTTCATCAGATGGCTACCTAGCCTTTTTCAAAATTTCCAAAGATGGAGAACCCACCATCTCCTGAGCAAGGCTGTTCCATTGAGAAACTGCTCTGTCAGGAACTTCTTCCAGATGTTTAGATGGAATGTCTTTTGAATTAATTTCATCCCATTGTTTCTGGTCCATTCCTCCGGGGCAAGAGAGAACAACTCTGCTCCATCCTCTACATGGCAGCCTTTTAAATACTTGAAGATGGTTCAGATCCCCTCTCAGTCTCCTCTCCAGGCTAAAGAGACCAAGCTTTCCCAACCTTTCCTCATATGTCTTGGTCTCCAAACCCCTCATCATCTTTGTTGTCCTCCTCTGAACCCGCTCCAGTTTGTCTTCGTCCCTCTTCAACTGTGGTGCCCAAAACTGAACACCTCCAAGTGAGGCCAAACAAGAGCAGAGTAAAGCGGCACCAACAACTCCTGTGATCTGGACATGATACTCCATTTTATACAGCCCAAAATACCATTTGCCTTTTTAGCAAATCATGTTCAATGTATGGACTACTAAGTCACCTAGATCCTTTCGCACATACTACTGCCAAGACAAGTCTCCCCCATCCTATATTGATGTAAATGGTTATCCTACCTAAATGCAGAACTTTACATTTGTCCCTATTGAATTTCATTTTATTCAGTTTAGCCCACTTCTCAAGCCTATCAAGGTCATCCTGTATTCTGATTCTGTCTTCTGCAGTGTTTGCTACCACTTCCTAGTTTAGTATCATCTGCAAATTTAATAAGTACCCCCGCTAATTCATCATCTATCTAAATCATTTATAATATGTTAAATAACACAGGCTCCAGGACAGATCTCTGGGGCACTCCACTTGTCGCTCTTCTCCAAGAGGATGCTGAACCATTAACAAGTACCCTTTGTGTACGATCTGTTAGCCAGTTATTGATCCACCTTACAGAATTAGGATCAATACCACATTTACCAACTTATCAGCAAGAATATAATGTGGAACCTTATTAAACTCTTTACTGAAATCCAGATAAACTATGTCCACAGCATTCCCCTGATCCAGCAAGTTAGTCACTTTCTCAAAAAGAAGAGATAAGGTTGGTCTGACATGACTTGTTCTTGCGAAATCCATGCTGAGTCTTAGAAATCACAGCTCTCTGTTCCAGCTGCTCAAGGACTGACTGTTTGTTCCAAAATTTTGCCAGCTACAGACGTCAAGCTGATGGGTCAATAGTTACCCAGATCTTCCTTTTCCCCTTTCTTGAAGATGGGGATAACATTTGCCTGCCTTCAATCATCTGGTACCTCATCTGTTCTCCAAGAAGTGTCAAAATAATGGACAGAGGTTCAGACATGACATCTGCAAGTTCTTTTAATACCCTTGGATGCAATTCATTTGGCCCAGAAGATTTGTTTCATTTAAAGAAACTAGTTGTTTATAGACTGCCCCCACAGTGATCCTAGGCCACCATTCCCATTCCCCCTGTTGTGATATGCCTTTGCCACATTGAGCACTATTTCCCTCACAAGAGAAGACTGAGGAGAAATAGGAGTTAAGCAGTTCAGCTCTCTCTTCATCATCTGTTATAATTTTACTTTCTTTTCCTCACAGTGGTCCTACAGAGTCTCTACACATTTTCTTACTTGAAATATAGCAGAAGCCCTTTTTTTGCTATGTTTAGCACTTCTTGCTAGCCTAAGCCCATATTGAGCTTTAGCTTTTCTAACACTCTCCCTACAATCATTGTTTATTTGTTTATACTCATCCTTGGTAATAAGGCCTTCCTTTCATTTCCTAAATGACTCTTTTTTATTCCTCAAATCACTTGACAGCTGCTTATGGAGCCACCTTGGCTTCCTTAGTCTCCTTTCATCTTTCCTTTTCAAGAGAATTGTTTGTAATTGAGCCTTCTATATTTCACTTTTAAGAAACACCCAGCCTTTTTAGACTCTTGGACTCCCACCTCTTTAAGTCTTTCTGATCAGTGGACTCTAATCAACATACCTTTAAGTCTGTTAAAATCTGCTTTCTTGAAGTCCAATCTATACATAAAGGTTTCCTTTCCCAAAATTGAAAATTTCAAAATCACATGGTCACTACTACCAAGTTTGCCCACTACTTCCACCTCATATACCAGTTCTTCCCTATTGATGGGAATCAAGTCTAAAATAGCAGACCCCCTAGTTCCCCTCTCTACTTTCTGATAAATGAAGTTGTCAGCAAGACAAGTTTAGAAATTAATGGAATTTGTATTTTTAGTAGCGTTAGTCTTCCAACAGATATCTGGGTAATTGAAGTCACCCATAACCACTGTTTCCCCCCTCTTAGAGAATTGTGTAATTTGGTCTAGGAGTATCTCATCCAAGCCCTCTGACTGGCTTGCTGGTCTATAGCAGACTCCCACAATAATAGCATTCCTACTCCTTTTATATTTACCCAAATGCACTCAACTGAACTTTCATGCTCAGGTACCTGTATTTCTTCACAAGTATAAAGATTCTTAACATATATTGCTATACCTCCCCCCTTCTTTACTTTTGAATAGATCATACCCCTCAATTCTAGGATTCCAATTGTGAGTATTATCCCACCAAGTTTCTGTGATATCTATAAGATCATAGTCCCCTTCCTCTATTAGGACTACTAGTTCCTCCTTCTTGTTTCCCATACTCTGTGCATTAGTGTAGAGACATCATAATCCATCCTTTGTGTGCCCCTTAGTTTTAGTTTTGGAACTTCCTTGTCAGTTAGTAGTTCCCTGCTTATGTGCAGATTTGCAATCTTCTCATCTTCAGTTCTTGCCATCACACTAGGTTCTGAATTTATATCTTGTTCCCCCTTTGGATTTAGTTTATCTTTGGTTTAAAGATAGAGGTTATCAATGAGCAGAATGACAAACAGGCTTTGCTGCCAAAGGTGATAATGCTCAAAGGAGTGTTGATGTCAGTTGCTGCTTTGATTTGCTTTGATTCTATGAAATGCAAAAGAATAACAGAAGAGGAATGAACAGCCTAGGCTTCTATCAGTCACTCTAGGCATTTCTCTAAGAGCTGCTCCGGTGGAGAGAGTAGCCTATAAATTCAAATCCTTATCCATTGTTGTTCCTCTATATATTTATGAAACAGCCTAGGGGATGGGACGTGTCCGGCTGTCTAAGTTGGAATAGGGCCAATCAGGGTGCAGCCAGCTTTGCCCTACCCCTGCAACTCCCACCCTCCATACCTGGCCTCTGGCCTCTTTGCTCTCAGATGCCTCAGTGCCTGGAGCCAGCAGCAGGTAAGGGGAGAGGCCCTGGGCAAAGGATCATGGTGGAGGGCCTCCTAACGAGGGCCTCTTGGGCTGCTAGGCTGGGCCTGCTGACGAGGGCCTCCCAGCCTGCTGACTACTCGTTAAGGACTGCTAAGGAGCTCTGTCAGCCCTGCTAAGGAGCTGCCCAGCCCCCACCCACCCCACTTTAAAACCAAAACCAGCATGTGTAGGCACATGGAGCTGAACACTGCCATTTGTCACTTGACTGCATTTGGGTGCTTTTAGTAGCTTTTTCCTTGGCCAGCTGACATCCAGTACCGGACATGGGCTGGAAGAAAGATTTTGAATGCTCTGGAGCAGTGGTCCCCAACCACCGGGCCCTCTCCCTGCCCCCCCACCCCCGCAGTGAGAAACTTCCCAGGCCGCAAGCAAATTGGCTGCCAAAGCGGCTGATTAGCTTGCAGCCCAGCAAGTTTCTTTCTGCGGGAGGGGGGAAGAGGGAAGTGTGGCCACGGCGCGCATGCGCGGTAGGCAAAGTGCCGCTCATGCGCATTTGTGTCCCCACCAGGAGCGCAAACTCGCATGCGCGGCAGTTTCACGCATGCCCGAAATTGTCGTACGTGCGTGTTTGTGGCTACACATGGCGCAAATGCACGTGCACGGACCTGCTCCAAATGCGTGTTTGCGCATGGGCTGGCGCGCATGTGCGGTGCCTAGATCACCCTCCCCCACACCAGTCTGCAACCTGAAAAAGATTGCATACCACTGCTTTGGAGTACATGGAATGGGGGCAGGGTTTGTTTTTCCCTTGCTGATTTCGGTGTCAAAAACTAGCCCCCTCCCTTTGAAGTGGTGGACCTATTCACAGGGACCCTCTACTGTGTTATTTTTGCCTGCTTCCTAATTTTGGTGGGGAAAGGTTTTGCATACTCTGCAAAAAACAAACAAAAAAACCCACCCCAAAATAGCTGAGAATTTCATCCCACTTTTGTGGAAAACAAACATGTTATAGCTGCTAGAATTAGGTTTACCATGGAAACCAGTGGAAATTAATCAAGATCAGAATCTAAAATTGAACAGGTATAATAATAGCTATAATAAAGAAAAATAATAAAAATGTTAAAACAAAGTTTAAAAAATGAAGTGGTGGGAAGAGTAAATATAGCCATCGGACGGTGAGGCTGATTCTGTGAAGGCTCAAAGTGGCATGCTACATTCCCCATCCTACATGAAAGGGTTGCCAACCTCAATGTGGGATCCAGAGTTCTTCCAGAATTATGACTGATATCCAGACCACAGAGATCAATTCCCCTGGAAAAAATGGCTTGCTTTAGAGGGTAGACTCTGTGGAAACGTATTCCTGTTGTGTTCCCTCCCAAGGCTCTGCCCCCAAGTCTCCCAGAATTTTCCTACCCAGAGTTGGGTGGGCGATAGGGTTGTGAGTGTCCTGCATAGTGCAGGTGGCTAGACTAAATGACCCAGGAGGTCCCTTCCAACTCTATTATACTATGATTCTATGATTCTGACCCACATACAAAACTCTGGATTTTTAGACCCTTTTGATATATATAGGCCACCAATGTGTAGAGTGTGGCATAATTAGGAAAGATACAACAACATGCCATCAATGCAAGGGAGGCTCAGGGAGAAAGAGCTTTGCAGG